>NC_079495.1:30414398-30786249 GCF_030052815.1 Hevea brasiliensis | reverse complement strand
CAATCAAAGTGTACATCTAATATCTATATACTTCATTCACCTCAAACAACCATTCAAACACATCAAAATCATTCATTTCAAACCCTAACCTAAGGCTGGCCGAAATTCATGGTTTACTAAGACATGCATAATTTTTTGTAATTCCTAAATTTAAATCACCATCTTCAAGTTCACTTCCATGCATACATAACTAAATTAACTTAAAAGAAAGCTTACCTCAATGAATTTTTTCTATCTTCTTCAATTCTTCAATTTTCCTTTTCTTTTTCACTTTCAATCTTCAAATCAAGACCCAAGAACAAGTTTTAACCAAGGAAACATTAAAATCTATGGCTGAATTTTTTGGTTTAGAAAGCTTTAAAATAAGCTTTCATGGTGGGAAAATGGAAGAGATGAGAGAGAGAAGAGAGAGAGGGGTGGCACATCTTTGAGAAGAAGACCAAAATGATTTTTTTCTTTTAATTTGTTATTTTTATGTATATTTATCCTAACATTAACTTATTCAATTTAATTAATTAAAGTATAATTAATTACGACCTCATTTTAACATCATCATGATGTTGTCATTAATCCTTTATTCTCTTTCTCTATTTTCATTTATTTTTTCATTAGTTCTTTAATTTAATTCTCGATTCCAAAATTTTCTTTTCTCCGATTTTATTGGACAGTTAGGTCAGGAGTCAGCTCTAGGGGTGAATTAACCAAATTGCCCCTCGCTGGTTCAATCCGATTGGCAAGTTATTCGATATTTCTTCCAAATCCCTGACCTAATTATTTGACCTACTTAAAAATTCTTTTTCGTGATTTTCTTTTTTCCACTGTGTTCGCAATAGTCCTAAGTATAACACCCCTATATTCGGCAATGCATTCTACTGTTTCGGTAACCAGTGTCTGTCTAGACAGCTAGAATGCCTGGAACTACACTTAAATAATAGTAAGGAGATATAAAATAATGAAATACAATAGAGGAAAATACAAGAAAAACAAAGAAAAAATAAGAGCAATAAAATGTAACTAAGTTAAACGAGCAAAAAATCGCAGCGATGGGTGACTGCACCGGGAAGTTGCAGATTGAACCGTTGACTAGCTCTGGACCGCGGAAAACCCTGGGAAATATTTTTAAGACTTAAATAAACATCTATTGAAGTATAAATGATATTGGAAATGTCAAAGAAAAATTAATTAATTAGTACAAAGAAAAACGAGAAATCGAGAAACCGACAAAAATCGGTGTTATCGAAAAATCGGGAATATAAACCGAATAGGGGTATTTTGGTTATTTGAAACCCCGAGTTGCCTTTTGACCTAAATGTCCATTAAAAATAAATGATATTAAACTTTGAAAATGTCATAAAAAAATTAAATTGCAGTACATAATATAAATGATGGAAGTTTGGTGCATAAAAATGCAAATTATGAAACTTAGATTAATTTAATACTTTAACCAAACTTAGTGCTCCACTAAGTGAAGTTAATGGACATTAAAATACAACAATTGTGGACAGAAACTTCATCTTTAACCTCTCACTTCAAACCAGCCGAATTACTCTCCCAAGCTCTCATCCATGGCCGCCCACTTTCCAAGCTCAAATCTCTATGATCAAGCCATGCTTTCCATAACTTGTCTTCATTAAAGTTTATCCCACCTTGCAAGGAAGAATTTGATAGTAATTTTAAGAGGAATAGGTGAAGTTTAGCCAAGCTCATAAGAGGTAAGTAACCATTTCTTCATCCTTTCTTTGTTAAAGTTTGTGTGGGTGTTGTGGTGAGTTGATTTATGAAGAAACTTTGAGGTTTTAATGAGTTATTGGAAGGTATTGTTTTTGGCAGCCATGGAATATCAATGTTAATGAATTATTTCTTCATGTAAATGGTGTTTTGAGGTGTTGATTTAAGTGCTTAAATGTATAGGAGTTGATTTACCATGTATATAGTTTGAATTGTAAGTTTGAAAAGCTAAAATGGAAGCTTGATGTATATGTGTTACTTGGGCAGCCTCATGATGAAGATTGGAAGTGTTTAAATTCATGAAAAGTTTGTTGAATTATGGTACTAAAAGTGGCAGCATATGTATATGATATAGTAGTGAATATATATGTAATTTGATGATGAAAGTTATATGTATTGGTTAGGAGTATTATGTGGATATATTGTTTAGAATTGGATATTATGAAATAAAAGTGTAATTGATGTATTGTGAATTGTTGTATTCTGCCCAAGTTGATGTAAATGTGATGTGTTGAGTGGTTATGGTTTAGTACCAATTCAGAATTTGGTAGAGAAGTGGACTTATAACAAGTTTAAGGTATATTTGGATTGGTGTTTGAGAGACATGTAAAGGGCAGTATGCAAATGAGCCTATAACCCTAAGTGTGTGACTCTAATTGGTATGAGGCCAATTGGAGGTGAAACTAGGCATAAAATGTGCCAACTTTCATGTTGGAAACCTATCTAAATTCTGTCCAGAAAGTGACATGAAAATTGACCAAATCTGGATTGGTGACATTGCAAACCTGAAAATTGACCATTTGAATAGCAGTCGGTATTTTGGCCATAACTCACTCAAAACAGGTCCAAATGACCTGAAATTTATATGGTTGGAAAGCTTAGACATAGGGCTACATCTTTTGTAGGGATTACCAAACCCAGAAATGACCATAAGTAAGTCAAAATGCTTGCACAAGTTCGGGTATAAAAACTGCCAGAATCGGAAATGACCTAAAAATGACCCTAAGTTTGTCATTTTAGTGCAACCTATCCAGCATTGGTAAAATGACCATAACTTGGTCCAGTAAACTCCAAATGACCTAAAATTTGTGGCAAAAGTTCACTAAGACATAGACCTACAAGTTTGTATTCTGACCAAAACCCAAAAATTGAGGGAACTAGGTCAATCGGCTAGGTCAAAATAGCATACCAAAATCCGATAAATTGCAATAAAATGCAATACACTTGAAAATAAAATTGATAACATATACCAACACTAAAGGACTATAAAATGTGACATATTGGTAACATTAAAATTTATTCCCCTAGAGTGCATCAAATGTCAATATTATAGGTTGACTAATGAAAGCAATAGTGTTAAATAAATTTAATTATTGAACCTTATTATTAGAAACAAAGTAAATGAGTACTGAAACACTTTAAATTGTGTGTTTCAGTTAGCAAAGACTCAGGGAATGGGAAAGAATCACTGAGTCAAGGCCAAGAGGCATTAATCAGAGGTTTGTGCACAACAGTTATTTCTTTTGAATTTTCAATTGAAATAAATTATGACAATTTGTATGTTATTGCTTAAATTGTAGAAAAATTGTTTGAATGGAATTTGATGGATACTTATTGCTTGAAAAATATTATAAATGGTTTGAAACCATAGCTATCATGTATATTTGATTGAATTCCTTACTAGCTTGTCTAATGGGACGAATTGGCTTTGAATTCTCTCTCTAGCTGAAGTGTTGAGGTGTGTGCCAGTTGAGGACGAATGAATGAATACTCATATAATTGCTAGTTAGCTATGTTATTCCTCATTTGCCATTGGCTTTTGGGACGAATTGGACTTTGGAATCATGATTAAGCTGTGTGTGATTTGTTGATATTCATTGAGACATTGTGAAATGGAGTTTAATTCTTTATGACATTCTTTGTCTTTTGAAT
The DNA here is from genome assembly GCF_030052815.1 of Hevea brasiliensis. Classification (NCBI taxonomy): domain Eukaryota; kingdom Viridiplantae; phylum Streptophyta; class Magnoliopsida; order Malpighiales; family Euphorbiaceae; genus Hevea; species Hevea brasiliensis. Next base: position 30,782,589 of record NC_079495.1, on the reverse strand, counting down.
TTAACTATGATTTTTAATTATCCACAGTTTATATGATTTATGGTTTATGGTTTTAAATTGCATTTTCTTAATGTTGTGCACCACTGAGACATTGGCTCAGCGATAGCTTTTTCATTGCTGTTGCCAGTAAACAGACAGATAGAACAGCAGAGTAGGCTGCTTGTGCTACATTTTGGGATTCTTTCGGGTATATTGATTATACTATTTTTTTTTGTAGTTTTTGTTGTAATGTATGTAAACTGTATGTATATATAGTGTGCTTAGTCTTGAGCAGTTATAAACTAAAGTTATAAATTATTTTGGCCTATAAAAATGTTGTAATATATTTTTCTTATCTCAGCTTTTGGAACTACTGGAAATTGATGTTGAATTGAGTTTGACAAGAGTTGAGAAAATTGATTTGTATTGAGCCATATTGGATTTTGGGATTGAATAAATATATTAGAAGTGCTTTTTACAGGTTTTGAAGAACTGTTTTATTTAAAATATAGATGGCACTCTGCCGAAATTTTTATAGAAATTACTGATACTTCAAATTCGTTATTTGGTTTCACTTCAGTTAAAAAAAAAAAAAAAATTTAACACCTGTCAAAAGTGCTCACCACTGTAAAAAGAAATAAGAAAATGTTTAAAATCCCTTGTAGTGTATTTAATGAGTTATTAGTAGGCGAAGTTTGGTAATTCATTAGGTATACTACGGGATCATGTTATGCCTTACGGAGGAGTAAGGTGTGACACTAAAAACCACGGCGTCACATTTTTTGGTTCAGAATTCGGGTTACGATTGACCTCGCATACATTTCCCTGGAAGGTCACCCATTGTTGTGACTCCCAACTCATTTAACTTTTTATGCTTTGTTTTTCTTCTTTATACTTAACTATTTGGCAATTACTAATTATTTGCATTCAGGGTTTATCTAGTTATCTTAGATGTGATTCTAATCCCTTTAATTGTCCGGACCAATACCGGTCACCAGAATAGTAAAATATACTAGACTATGCAAATAGGGGTGTTACAAATTTGGCCTCACTTTCTTCATGAAAGTTGTTCCCCTATGTTCGAACTTTAATTTCCTTTTTGAATCATTCAATTTGAAGGTTTGTAGCTCTAGTTATGGCTAATTTACCAAATACTTTTTCAGGGTATTAACCCTGCACTTTCCATGTTACTAGAAATTCAATAAGTTTTTGCAACTAAAATCTGAGCATGTTAGGCTCAGAATTGGTTTAGGTCTCTAAAACAAAGTTTTAGGCCTTTATCTTAAGTTTCTAAATCTTTTTGAATTACTTCAATTGGAGTTTTCTAGAGAAAGTTATGGCCTAATAACCATTCAGAGGTCATAAGGCGCATTTGCTGGAATTCAGGAATTCCAGCATTATCATTTCTAACTTACTCTAACAATTTCCCTAAGTTACCTTAAGATCTAGGTTCTAGTCAAAGCACAAAAGTTGTAATTCTATGTGTTATGAGCATTTTGGATTTGGAATCACTACATTTGCAGTTTTGTAGCTTAAGTTATGGTATTTTTTCCAAAATTGGTTGGATAGCTCAATGTCCAAGATTTCAGGTTTTAGTCCAAAATCAGGACAAGTTTTATGTACTAACTTTGTCTAATAATTTGGTTGAGTTAAGGTCATAATTTAGCTCTAAGTTCTCCATATGAAATGTTCTCCTATGTCTCAGATTTCCATGGGTTCAAAAATCAGATCAATTAGAGTTTCTTAGGGTGAGTTATGCTCATTTAACTAATTACTATTCATATTGTCAATTCTGTTCAGGTCCAGAATGTGTCATTTCGGATTCAAGCCTAATTTAGGCCAACTTATGGTTAGTTTCTGAGCAAGCTTCCTTCATGACATTTCTAGCATTATGTCTTAGGTTTAATCTCCAATTGGCCTCACACCAATTGGAGCAATGTACCTCAACTTATAGCCACATAAAACCACTAGACTCAAAGGTTCAGAATTCCTGCACAAAGGTCACACTTTCAATTCTTCAATTTAACTCAATAACCAACTTCAAATCTCAACCAACATACATCAATTGGTTAATAATTAACCTCAAACACATCAATTGAGCATCTTAGCATCAAATCCCTAAATTTGTTCAGAACCCTAACTTTATAATCACAATTTCATGTTACCATATGCAAATCAACATATAAATCATGTAAACACATTAAACAACACTAATTGGCATGTTCTAATTCATCAAATCACCAAATCCCCAAACTCCTTCAAGCTACCCGAAATTTCATGCCCCTCTTCATGCATGATTTCTTTCATTTTATTTTCAATTTCAACTCATTTCAACTTGGTATTAAGAATTAAAGAAGGAGGAAGTCAAGTTTAAGCACTAACCTTAACTTGGCAAATTCTCCTCCTTGCCAAACTTCACTTTCTTAACTTTCTTAGCTCCCAATCACTCTAGCAAGGTCCAAGAACAAGTTTTAGTGTTTGGGGTTTGGGAAAATGTGGAAGAAATGCAAGGAAAAATAGAGTTTGAAAAATCAACAATGGAGGAAGGGAAACAAGCAAGGTGGCTCAGCCATGAAGGGAGAGAAAGGAAGAAGATAACTTTTCATTTATGAATTTTGTCTCATCTTATATAATTATCCATATATACATAATTTAAATATTAATTATAATTATTATAATTTTAACAATTTCAATAATTCCCTTTGTATCCCTTTTAATTTTTCCATATATACTTCATATTTTAAAGTCATTTTTAATACTTTAATTTCTCTCATTTTAATTGACATTTAAGTCAAAAATTAAGTCTGAGAGTGATTTAACCAAAATGTCCTTCATTGGATTATAGTCTATCTTTTTCAGTAATACCAATTAAATCCATAACCCGATGGTCACTTTAATTTTTATTCTGCTTATTTCAAAGTATTTTCATTTTGTTTTTAGTCCTCAAACTGGCTTTGAATAGTACTATTCGCTGACTGAAAATGGTACTATTCAGAGCTCAGAAATTCGGGATGTTACAATTGAGCTCCTTAATGCATGTGTTTGTGCCCTTACAGGTCAGCTGACTTATAATCCCCATTAAGTTCCCAATTTATAGTTGGCATTTGCCTGTTCATAGAGATTTATTTTAAATAGCTTCCAAAATCTCTCTCTCTCTCTCTCTCTCTCTCTCTCTCTCTACACATACGCACACACGATAATAAATAGGCATGTCAAAAATATAAAAATATTCAAATTATAAAAATATTTAATATCCAACTTACACACTGGTCAACCTGATAGTTGCTAGTTTGTTTGGGAAGATGACCAACTCCAATCACTTGTACAGAAACACCAATGTCTAGCAAATGCTGACAAAAAATAAATAATTAAACTATATAAGCAAGAATAATAATATAAGGGTTTTATCAAAATTTTGACAAAATTTTAAATTTATATAAGACTTAACCCTCTGCAAAAAATAAAATAAAATAAAATAAAATAAAATTATATGGTAGCAACATCATAATGGCTCAAGCTCATAACACTCAAAACACTGTCCATCTGGAGTTTGCCATATCATTTTAATCTAGGTTTATTCTCTAAAATCTAGTTTAGGTATTTAAACTTCACTACGATTTAAAAATTATTTATTATCCTCATGAGAGTATGTTATATTATTATTTAGCTAATCCAATTCATTTTTACTTAATTACTTTTAGTCAGGAATATTTAATTAGATCCCAAGTCGATATAATACATGTAAAAACACAGAGTTTTAGTTTTGGTTCAGACATAGGTTTATTGCTAAAGGATAATATAATTATTGAAGTTCAATTTATTTTTCAATTTATTTCTTTGATAATAAACCCCAATCCAACTTTTCTTTAAAGTAGGTCAAGTTGATACTTAAATATGTGAAAAAGTCAAATCCTTCTTCTCATAAATGGTTGATTTCATCCTCATACAAAACAAAGCTAAGTAATTCATCATGACAATTCATGAAAACCCAAGCTTAATGTTCATAAAGAGCCATGAAAGTGGGATTTTTTTTTTCTTTTTTGGAAGAAAAGCACTTCCATTTAAAAGAAATCAACTAAGACGAGTTTTTTACAGCAACATCAACTAGTGCCTAGGAGGAGGAGGAGGAGGTGGGGGGGTGGGGGGGGGGGGGGGGTGGTCCTAAGCAAAAATGACCAACAACATTGATCGCTTAACAGGCAACAAATGTTAGCGTATGTACACTGTAGTCAATGTGTTAGTTTCTAGTGTGATCACTTAATTACATTTATATATATTTTGTTATTAACAAAGGCTGCTTTATTTTTAATATTTAATTTAATTTTAATAAATATTAACTAATAAAGATATAGTTTATGGGACTTATATGCGTAGCAGTGGAAATTATAATGTTATTATAATTATGAGATTCTGACTGCATGATAGTATTATTCCAAAAATGTTCCTTGTCAAAGTTATATCGAGACTGAATATTAATATAATTGTTGAGATTAGTACAAGTTGCATTTTTTTCCTCTTTATGAAAGGAAGTAACAATTCTCATTAAACTGAGGTATATGGGATACCTAGAACTAATATGTAGGTACTTGTGGTGACAAGTTTACTAAATTAACTCGTATGAGAATTCCATATGAAAGTTTACCTGTGTCCATAGAAAGATTCACGTGATAAGCATATAAGTGATCCTTAGACTTGAGACATTAAGTTATCTTATATAGAAATTAATGTTTTTTATACTATTCACATATCATTCTATATAAGGATAATGAATGTGAAAGCTGTTGGATATAGTATGAGCTATATGGAAATATTTAATTGCCAAGATAGAATTCATCACCCTAGGTAATTACAAAAAATATTTCAATTGTTCTTGACTAGTGTAGATTGTTAAATCCTTACACAAAGTACAATAAGGTTTAGATCTTATTTAATTAATCAATCACACTGAAAGAATAGAAATTATTTATATGAAGTAGATACATTTCATGCATCAATGTATAAATCGAAATATTATGATGAAGGAAAATTAATTACACTAATAGATTGATCACAGAAAAGTTAGTTAACCACTTTGACAAGTTCTAATATTTGAGAGGTCATTAAATATTGCTAGATGTCAATAATAATCTATGAATATAATTAATTAATTATAAATTGATGACAAAATTAAAGTATTAATTTTATTTAATTATATTTATTATCAACATATTAAAAATCTAATGGGTCACACACATAAAGATTGTAAGTGAAGAATTAAATTGAGTTATCAAGTTGGACTTGATTAAAATAAAATAAATTAATCTAGAGACTTATGGACTATAGCATACATTTTATTTAAATTGCTTAATGTCCTAATAATTAAGTGTTGACATAATTTAAAGTTTTAAGAATTATAAAAATTAAATATGTGAATTTTAATTCTTATAGAAGTTAATTTATAATTAATATATTTAAATAGTTAAATTTTTAATTATTGAAAAGTTACCTATAGAAGGGAGCTTGTCTTCCAATTCGAAAGAAGGAGCTTCAATTTCACTTTTGAGCTAGCACTCAAAATCACATTTTCTCTAGGAAGGTTTGGAGAATTTTCTCACAATCAGTTTGTGTGAATACCATAAGAAATTGAATATTTGAACGACTGATGGTTTGCTATAACCTGACCTAGTGATTAACAAATTCCTCAAGCAAATTTGAGGTAATTTGTTAGATAATAAAATTTTAAAACCACTATTCCATAAGCTAACTAAAGTTGACTTTTAATTTAATTTTTTCGCTTACATTTTCTCTAAGGGGGTTTTGAAGAATTTTCTCACAATGAGTCTGTGTGAATAATATTAGAGGCTGAATATCTAGATGATTGATAATACTACAACCTGGCCTAGTGGTTAACAAATTTCTCAAGCAAATTTAAGAAAATTCGCTGGACAATAAAATTTTAAAACCACCGTTTCATAAGCTAATTAAAGTTGATTTTTGGATTAACTTTTCTGCTCAATTTTGTTATGCAATTAATACTTTCTAACTGTAGTATCAGAGCTATTTTAATTAATTATAGAATGATTGTTGTTGTTGTAAATTTGAGAATTAATTCATATGTTTTATATTTTGCTCCTCTCATAATTTTTCCTATGTTCAAATTAATTCTGGAATGCTACTAGAATTTTTTTTGAAATTTTCAGTTAAAATTTTAGATCTGTAAAAATTAATTTTGATGAAAGTCAATTCTGAAATTTTGAGAACATGGCAAAATCTGGAAATTTGCAAGATACCCATATGAAAATCCTTGAACCAGCTATGGTGAGAAGGATCTGTTGGCTGTCCAGCTGCGCGAGAGGGCGTGCCCAAACGCTCGCTAAACGGCCGACGATCCTCTAGCCGTTATTGCGTCGCCCGGCGGTCTTTAAAGTATCGCCGGACAGATTTGCTTTCGGGTTGAGAGATATGCGATCTGCTGCTGGATCACGCAAGAGTGGCTGGGAGCCGTTTGCGTGGCTGCCGAAGAGTCCCCTACGCATTGTCGGCCTTGCTGCAGCGGGCGACAGCTGCTGCGAGGCCAGCTCTAGTGCGGCAGCGCTGGTGGCTCCATACTGGTCTACTGGTTCACGATGAACTAGAATGGCAGAATGCCTGCCCATGAAGTTCAAGAAAATTACGAAATATGCCACTAAATGTGCAGCCCGTAATTTTTGCAATAAAATTACAAAATTACCACTGATGATTGTTTACAGGAATGCCACCATCAAGTGGCTGAAAAAATGGTTCTTGTTTTGGCAAAATCACAAAATTGCCATTAATTTTTCCTTATTCCTGATTTACCCTTGAACTTCCAATTAACTAAATTTGAAAATTACATAATATTGTTTCATTAAAATTAAATCAAATTTTGAATTTCAAATAAATAAAATTGTAAATTTTATTTTTGTTTAATTGGACTTAAATTAAAATTGTTTAATTTAATATTAAATTTAAAAATTAGTTTCCAAAATTAATTAGGGTATTTGAAAAGGGGAATTTATTGAATTAAATTGTTTAATTCAATATTAATTTTGAAAAATGTGTTTTTTAAAAAATTAATGACAAATTATGGGTTATCTAAAATTGTTTTAGATTTTATATATCTAATTAGATTAGATATTGAAATAAATTATTTAATTTATATATATAATATTAGAAAATTTCTTTTAAATTATATATGGCATTAGGTAGCATAATAATTTGATTTAATTGTTTTGTTAAATTAATAGGTATTTAATTGTGATTAAATTACTTATTCATTAAAGGAAATTGTTTCCAAGACAATTAAATAGAATTATTTAATAGGAGGAATATTGTATAGTTTTGATTTAATATTTCTAATTGTTCGAAATATTATTTTTAATTATACATGAAACTAACAACAACAATGAGGATGATTAAATTTATTTATGAATTTTAATTTGATTATAATGCAAGATGGATTGTTATGTGCTAAAGACCAATATTGCACTTTATAAGGTTGAATGTCTATGTATTCATAAATAGGGATTGTGTTCCTTGCTTTCTCCTATATTCTGTGTTATAAATTCTTTTCTTATCTTACACCCCTCGAATGTAACTCAAGGTTTCTATTCGTAAAATATGTAAATGTTATATAGCTTTAGAAAGAGTAGATAGAAAAATTATTTGTAACTGTAAGCAAAAAGAGGAGCTGGTGAATATATTTCAAGGAGGTGCTTAGAATACTTATGTCCTATATCGCTACTGCCTAGGCTTTTGACCCTATAATTCTCTCCAATGGCTCAAGAGAATTATTTAGTGAAGTCCATAATCATCCACTTAGAAATGCATGCTAGGGGTTTATGTGATATATATGTGATGCATGATATAATTAGCATGCTAATTATTGAGACCTAAAAAATTGACATAAACCTAAATCCCTCAATCAAATATTAAGTGCATGTTATGAGCATGATCAAGATGCCTTCCATTGTTATAGCATAAATGTGAGCTCTATATTAAAGTTAACTTGTTGAGCACACCCAAGGTGGCTTTTCTCCTAAACATGTTTATGGCTATGAAATATTGGATATTTCTGAACAATGGGTTTTACTTAATTGACCTACATGATTTGGATGAGCACATTCATGATCATGTAGAATCAGAGGCATAGTTAAGAGAAACATAAAATTATATTTAGACAAATAGTTGTTACCTAACTAATCTAGGAGTCATATAGAGATGTGATTGACAAATAGTTATCTACCTAATTTAATTTTATTTTGATTTGTTGAGCACACTCAAGATCAAATAAAATTAATGGGGTTTTAGCCCACTAAAGAAATTAATGCTGTAACACCCCTCTCCTCTCCCGTCCACAGTGTAGCCAAGTAAAGTGTACTACATTTGGTGCCGGAGCACCCTATCCTGTCTTATAGTTTACAATATTAATTTAATGTCCATTTAATTTTATTATCTCACTTGTAGAAATTTTTTTTTATCCCATTTCATTTTTTTTTATGGAGACCCAGACAGAGTCCCCTCTATTCTATTAGTGCATTGTGGGTTTTATGTTACCTGTTAAAACAATTTATATCCATTTCATCATGTCACTTCTCATGCTCATATCAATTTCAAGAAAATAAATTACATTTCATTCATATAAAGTTTACATATACAATAATTTACAATTTATATACAATCCAAAATTATTTACATCATTTACTTATGTACAGTGATCCAAAATACAAAATTTAAATACACATGAGCCCTACCCAAAATGAACTAGTGAGGTGACACCGACCCTGTAGCAGATCTGATCCTCTCCTACTACTGCTGCGACTGCTAGTGCTCTCCTGTACCTACGCGATGAAAAAACCAACGCGCTAAGTATTTCTGCTTAGTGGTGTAATAATTTAAAATAAAATAACTAAGAATTGAAATAATTATCTCATATATAATCTTATAAAGATGTGTAGGATTTCATGAAATTAAAATCTTTTACATATTTCTAAAACTTTGGGAGCAATTACTTAATCAGGGTCTTTTTGGTTCATTTATTCCATTCACAGTCCTATTATGTTTATCTGTGCCCAAGTAACCTATGACAGACTATAAAGACTAGATACACGGGAGTATACTTGTTAGACAGCCGTACGTCTAACATGTATACAACGGTCATATTAGGCACAAGGCCAGCGGGCATGCATAAGCCAGTAATAATAAAAATTGGCACTATGGCCATCGGGCAGGCATAAAGCCAGTAGAACAATCATCTTAGACATATGTTGTCTGTCAATGATTATCCCTGTGGACAGTACTGCAATATGTAGTCCCTAATTGGTATACTAATCGATCCAAGCTATATAAATGAGTTTAGATGTACTTTGGGCAGAATAGTATTATTAAGTATTTATAATTTCATTAATTCATGTTATTTTTATGCTTAACAATTTATTCTAATTCATTTAATCTCATATGCATAGTTATTTTATGGACTTTTCTTTAGGTCCAGATTTGGTGCACTGTCTTTACATGGCAAATTGATTAGGATGTGGCCACTGTTTGGCCACACTCCCTTCATAGAATTTGTTTCTCTATGTCTTGTATTTATTTTCCCTTTTGAATCATATTAATTGGAGTTTTAGAACTCAAGTTATGGTTAAAAAACCATAACTAGTTTGTAATACCCCGAACCTCCGAGTTATGAATGGTACTATTTTTGGTCCGTGACTAGTACTATTCAAAGACACTTGAGGACCAAAAATAAATAGAAAATTAATTGAGATAGATACAATAAAAATTCAAGTGACCCAAAAATATAAGGACTCACCGGGTATATTGTAAAAGAGGGATTATGTGTAACATCCTCATTGTAGCAATTACGTACATTCTATTGTTCCAGTGACCAGTGTCGGTCCAGACAGGTAGAATGTCTAGACAAATATTTAAACTAAATTGAAGAGCCATAATTAACTCAAATATTAATAAGAAAAATTTAGGAAAAATTTTAGAAATAAAATACAATCAAGTTAAATGAGCCAGTGCCCTAGCGATGGGTAACCTAGTGGGAAGTTGCGGTTCTCGCAACTAGGAGCCCTAGACCCGAGGATAAATTTATAAAATAATTTTTAGGACTCCAGAGAAGGGTCATTGAAGTTCCTATGGCATTAGAATGCCAAGAAAATGCTTAGGAAAATTTTTCAATCGGTACAGATAATTTTGGTCTGTTAAGCCAAACAGAGGGCATTTTGGTCATTTCGCCTTCAGAGGTGATTTTTGGCCGACTTGTTCAGTTAAGTAAATAATTATTATGACATAAAATATGAATAAATATTGCTAAAAATAAAATTGAAATTAAGTAGACAAGAAAAGGAAAGAAAATGAAAGAAATTTGAATTATGACATCATTATGATGTCATTAAACATTCTCCCACCCAACCAAATTTTGATACATCATTATAAACTACTTAAAAATGAATAAAAGGAGATAAAAATTAAAGAACTAAACAGCTATCTTCAACCTTTGGGGCAGCCAAAAACGTAGAGAGAGAGAGAGAGAGGAAGGAAAACTCCATTAAAGCTTCACCAAGGTTGAGTTCACCACCCAAATCACCCCAAAACCCTAGCTTCCCTTCACAAATATTTACCCTTACACCTAGAGCAAGTCTTGGACAGCAAAAAGAAAGAGAAAAAGAGGAGTTCTTAAGCTTTGGGAATTAGCTAAATCAAGGTTAGTGTCCAAACTTTTGCTATTTTGATTAAATTCATGTTTAATGGCATGAAGTAAGTAGGAAATGTAAGAAAACAAGATAAAAATGTGTGTGTGTGTGCTCTAAAAATTTTGGCAGCTAGGGTTAGCTAGGGTTTGATGATTTTTCTTGGTAGAAAAATAGTTATGAGCAGCCCTTGGTATTAAATGAGTGATTGAACCTAGTTGTGTAAGTGAAATGCAAAGTTTAGGCATGTATGAACATGAAAAATGTGGACACTTAACAACATTAGGGTTTGCTCATGTAATGGTTTATTAACCTTATAATGGTCAATTAGTGACCATTTAAATATGTGTGAGATGGAATTGATGTGAGTAAGGATGTTGGATTTAAGTTTAGGTGAGCTGCCTTGGCTGACCTGTAGGACTGAGTATGAGTCCAGTAGGTTTGGGCAGTTATATATGGAGTTGTAGAGGTTCAATTTTTGCAAGGCCAATTGGACATGAAACTAGATACATAATGGCATAACTTTGGTTAAGAAACCCTACCCAGAAAACCAAACCAAGTTGGCTTAAAAATTGCCCTAATTTGGGTGACCTGCATTCTACTTGGGCAAAATGACCAAATAAACAGTGTTTATTTATTTAGTCATAACTCAGTGTAGAAAGGTCCAATTGACCTAAATTTTACCAGCAGAAAGTTGAGACATAGACCTACAACTTTTTTGAAAAACACAACTCTAAATTCTGATCATAACCTAGTCAAATTGCTAACCAAACTTAGGTTACCAAATCTGGCAGAACCAGTTTTGCCCAAAATTTTGGATTCTGTCTAATCCGGCCAGTTATGGTGTTTAGGCCATAACTTGAGCTACAAACTCCAAATGGAGTGATTCAAAAAAGTAAATATAACTAGACAAAATAAGGAACAACTTTCATTGAAGACAATTTTGCCAAATTTCTACTATAAAAATGACCAATGGAACAGCAAACACAAGGCTTGAAATCTGAAAATTTTGAACAACTAGCACTAAGCTTAAAAATGGTATTGGTAACCAATACTAATAATTTTAGAATGTAAAATGTGGTATGTTGGGAGTATTAGAATCAATGTACCTATTGTCTATGCAAAAGTCAACATTTTAGTTGACTAATGAAATGAATAGTAACACCTAAACTTAAATTTCAAGAATTGTATAATTTAAAAGTGTAACATGCCCTAGTACACCTAGCAAGATTGGTTTGGATAGGTTGGCATACCAATAGAGTTCAGTTAGCAGTACTGCACATGGCATTATGTCATTCTGTGATTTTATGGCTATTAGCCATTCTGACATTATGTTGATATTTGGCCTTGTGCCTAATGTTATTACAGCTTATTAGCTATTCTGTTGCACACCGGGAGATACACATGTGACCGATGGTGTGACGGCCCGAGGTACTTGATACCCAGTGCCAGTTTACCCGTTTAGCCAGTCCAGTCATCCAGTATAGGTTAGTTGGGCAACCAAAAATGAAAGTGAACAAATTTAATGAAATAATGAATAGAACAGGTACATAATAAATAAGATTACCAATAATGATCGAAAAAATGTCTGCATAAGACATCAAAACATGCACTGCATATTTACTTTCTGTTATTTTTTTTATTTTATTATTGACACCACTAAGCATTATTGCTTAACGCGTTGCTTTTTGCCATGCGTAGGTTCTGGAGAGACAGACCGAGAGCCCAGTAAACCACAGACTGGGTGAGATCATTTGCAGCTCTGCATAGTGTCCGTGTCACCTCACCGACGTCAGTGCATTGGTAGGACACTAGGTTTCATTTTGGTATTTTATAATTAACTTTTATTTTTTCATGTATAATTGAGACTTATGTAATGTATTTTGATATTAATGTAAATAGCGAAAATTGTGTTTATGAATGAAAAAGTGAATATTTATTTATGACTTGCATATGAATATCATAGAAAATGAATGAATGAGAAATGGAATTGTTGTTGAAAAATATTAAGATTTTGTTGATGAAATGGAGTTTGGGAATGATTAAGAAAATTTTGAAAGTGTTTTTCACAGGTTCCGAAGAACTGTTTTATCCATTTTTAGCCGGTACTCTGCCGGATTTTCTATAAAATTTACGGAACCTTAAATAAATTTATGATTTCAATAAATAACTTCAATGAATGATATTTCACAAATTATACTTCATAACTATGAAAAAACTAAATTAGGAAAGATTAAATGATTGAAATAAAATAGGGTGTTCCGGTACACTGTGTGACCTATCTTAGTCGGCTATACTGTAGACGGGTAAGGGGTGTCACATTTAGTGGTATCAGAGCACGGTTTAGGCGTTTCTGGGCCTAGATCGAGTCCATACCATGTATTGTATTTGTAAGAGTTAAGGTGACACTAATGCAGATCTGTTTGTCTTTGTTATTTTGAATAGGATATGGACCCCACATCTCAGAGGGCAGTTGAGGAGGAAGTGGAGAGTCATGCTCCACCTGTAGTAGCTGAGATTGGGGGTAGGGGAGAACCTACTCCGCTAGCTCCAGCAGAGCCTGCTCAGCCTCCACAGGCCATGTTCCAGCAAATGGCCAAATTCTTCAGACAAATGGCTAGGGTAATGCCACCACTACCACCACCTCCATAGCAGAAATCACACCTAAAAAAACTGAGAAAATTTAGAGCAGCGGATTTCTTTAGCAAGAGAGAAGATGATTCTATTGCAGCCGAAATTTGGTTGAACAGAACAAGAAGGGTTTTAAAATAATTCCACTGCACTCCAGAGCAAAATCTAGAAGCTGTTGTATCTCTATTGCAAGATGATGCCTACCAATGGTGGGATACAGTGTCTAGTGAAGTACAGCCAGAAGTAATAACTTGGGACTTCTTCCTCTCAGAATTCAAGAAGAAATATGTGGGTAGTGTATACCTAGAAGAGAGAAGAAGAAAGTTCATTAACCTGAGGCAGAGATAGCTGACAATGGTTGAGTATAAAAAAGAATTTGTCAAGCTGAGTCACTACGGAAGGGAGATAGTACCTAATGAGGCCGAAAGGTGTAAGAGATTTGAAGAAGGATTAAATGACAATATAAAGATCATGATCACTGCCTTGGGAATCACAAACTTCACCAAGTTAGTGGAAGCTACAATAAAAGTTGAAAAGGTTAGAATAAGTGAGCAAACCAGAAGGGAGAGACAACAGAAGAGGGGTCTGGGTCAGTCTAGTTGATCTCCTACACCTGGGAAGAAGTTCAAAGGTCCACCTGCACAGAGTTTAGGTTAACCACAAGGTCAGGGTCAGTCCTAGGGGCCCAGGCCACAGTTCACTCCTAGTAGAGGTCAGTCCACACCATCAGTGGGCAACTCTCCAGGGATGGGGTTCAGGGGACCAGCCCCAGCATCTTTTGTATGTCCACATTGCCTGAAGTGGCATAAGGGGGAGTGTTGGAGAGTGACGGGTGCCTGCTTAAGGTGTGGGTCAACAGAGCATCATTTGAGGAACTGCCCATGCAGAACTACTACAACTGCTCTAACATAAGCAGACAGACCTACTCCTACACCACAAAGGGGTAGGAAATCTGGAAAATCTAAGGCAGTGGGACCATCGCAGTGGTCTGCATCTGAGCCAACAGAGAGGCCTGAGGGCAGACCACCTGCTAGAGCCTATGCTATGAGAGCTCAGGAGGAGCAAGATGCCCCGGACGTCATCAGGGGTACGTTCTCCCTCTACAATACATCTGTGCATGCATTAGTGGATCCAGGATCCACTCATTCATACATCTGCATCAACCTACCCATAGAAAGGGGGATATTAGTAGGGGAGAGTGACCAAGACATTCTGGTCACTAATCCATTGTGCCACAGTGTAGTGGTGAACAAAGTGTACAAAGGTTGCCCATTAAGGATTCAAGGGTATGAATTCTTGGCAGACCTGATTAAGTTGCCTTTTCATGAGTTTGACGTGATTTTGGGAATGACTGGTTGTCACGTCATCAGGCAATGGTTGATTGTAAATTGAAGAGGATTTCTTTGAAAACTCCTGAGGCTAATGAGATCACAGTTGTGGGAGAAAGGACAGATTTCATGTCCAATGTCATCTCAGCCACAGTTGTAAGAAAACTGATGAGAAAAGGTTGTGAAGCATACCTAGCACATGTGGTGGACACTAGGCAGGCTAATCCAAATCTGTGTGACATACCCACAGTAACAGACTTCCCAAATGTGTTCCCTGAAGAATTGCCTAGTTTGCCACCAGAAAGGAAAGTTGAATTTGCTATTGAGATACTGCCGGGTATAGCACCAATCTCTATTGCTCCTTATAGGATGGTACCAACAGAATTGAAGGAACTGAAAATCCATTTACAGGAGTTACTGGATAAGGGGTTCATACGCCCCAGTGTGTCACCATGGGGAGCTCCAGTGCTATTTTTAAAGAAGAAGGATGGGACTTTGAGGTTATGCATCGATTACCAGCAGTTGAATAAAGTGACAATGAAGAACAAATATCCATTGCCTAAAATTGATGATTTGTTCGATCAATTGAAGGGAGCAGGGGTATTTTCAAAAATTGATCTCAGATTAGGGTATCATTAGCTAAGGGTGAAGGATGCAGATGTGCCAAAGACTACATTCAGGACCCGATATGGGCATTACGAGTTCTTAGTAATGCCCTTTGGCTTAACAAATGCACCAGCAGTATTCATGGACCTTATGAACCATATCTTCTATCCATACCTAGATCGGTTTATAGTGGTCTTCATTGATGATATTTTAGTGTATTCTAAGACCAAGGAAGAACATGATGAGCATTTAAGGATTGTTCTGCAAACCCTGAGAGAAAAGAAGCTGTATGCTAAGTTGTCCAAGTGTGACTTCTGGTTAAATGAGATTGCATTCCTTGGACACATAGTGTCAGCTAATGGGATTAAAGTGGATCCCAAGAAAATAAAAGCAGTGATGGAATGGAAGCCTCCCAAAAATGCAACTGAGGTTAGAAGCTTCTTGGGGCTAGCTGGGTATTACAGAAGATTTATGAAGGGATTTTCCTTAATAGCTGCTCCAATGACCAAGTTGTTACACAAGAATATCATATTCGACTGGAATGACAAGTGTCAAACCAGTTTTGAGAAGTTGAAGGCTATGTTGACAGAGGCACCAGTGTTAACACAGCCAGTGTCGAGAAAGGACTTTGTGGTCTACAGTGATGCCTCTCATAATGGGTTAGGGTGTGTATTGATGCAAGAGGGGAAGGTGGTCACTTATGCTTCCAGGCAGCTGAGGCCACATGAACAGAATTACCATACCCATGATCTAGAGCTTACAGCAATTATCTTCGCACTGAAGATATGGAAGCACTACTTGTATGGTGAAAAGTGCTACATTTATAGACCACAAAAGCCTGAAATACTTGCCAACCCAGAAGGAGCTCAACCTTAGACAGAGGTAATGGATTGAGTTCCTAAAGGACTATGATTGTGTAATTGATTACCATCCTAGGAAGACAAATGTAGTTGCTGATGCTTTAAGCAGAAAATCCATCACAGCTTTGAGATCATTGAATGCCCGTCTATCCTTAGCTCGAGATGGAGCTATTTTGGCTGAGTTGCAAGTGAGGCCAAACCTGCTACAACAGATTTTAGATGGGCAGAAGGCAGATGAGAAGCTAAAAGCTATTTTGAGTAAAATCTCAGACGGGAAAGAAACTGACTATGAGGTGAAAGCATATGGGTGTTTGTACTACAAAGGAAGAGTATGTGTACCAGATGATGGGGAATTGAAAGCCAGTATTCTGATAGAGGCACATACCAGTGTTTATGCTATGCACCCAGGAAGTACAAAAATGTATCATGATCTGAAGCTTCATTATTGGTGGCCTGGTATGAAGAAGGACATAGCTGACTATGTGACTAAATGCTTGATATGTTAGCAAATCAAGGCAGAACATCAAGTTCCATCGGGTTTGCTACAGCCTATATGCATACCTAAATGGAAATGGGATCGAGTCACCATGGATTTTGTAAGTGGTCTACCTTTCACCCAGAAGAAGCATGATGCAATATGGATGATAGTAGATAGATTGACGAAGTCAGCACATTTTCTGCCAGTTAGGACTGACTACTCACTGGAGAAGTTAGCAAAATTGTATATCAGTGAGATAGTTAGACTGCATGGAATTCCACTTTCCATCATATCTGATCGAGACCCAAGGTTTACATCGAGATTCTGGAAGAAGTTGCATGAATCCTTGGGTACACAACTCCACTTCAGCACAGCTTTCCATCCTCAGACGGATGGGCAATCAGAAAGAGTAATCCAAGTAAACAATTGAAACCAATTGAACTAATACAAATATTAAACTGAAATGATAATAATAACATGAAATATATGTTAGGTCCTTGAGAATATGCTGAGGAGTTGTGTCATTGAGTTTGAGGGAAGTTGGGATAGATACCTCCCACTGGCAGAATTTGCATACAACAATAGCTACCAAGCTAGCATCCAAATGGCCCCGTATGAAGCACTGTATGGGAGGAAATGTAGAACTCCAGTGTGCTGGACTGAACTGGGTAAAGATAAACCGGTAGGGCCAGACCTGGTGAAACAGAATGAGGAGAAGGTAAAGCTAATCAAAGCCAATCTGAAGGTTGCCTCAGACAGACAAAAATCCTATGCCGACCTGAAGAGAAAAGAAATAGAATATGTGGTTGGCGACAAAGTGTTCCTCAAGGTGTCACCGTGGAAGAAGGTACTGAGGTTTGGAAGAAAAGGTAAGTTAAGCCCTAGGTTCATTGGCCCATATGAAGTTATTGAACGTGTGGGTCCAGTGGCCTACAGGCTAGCTTTACCACCAGAGCTAGACAAGATCCACAATGTGTTCCATGTATCTATGCTAAGAAGATACTGCTCAGATCCTTCACATGTCATCTCCATGGAGGAAATTGAAGTACAACCGGATTTGACATATGAAGAAGAACCCATACGAATCCTAGCTCAGGAAGTGAAAGAGTTGAGGAATAAGCAGATTTCACTGGTGAAAGTGCTTTGGAGGCACCACAACACCGAGGAGGCAACTTGGGAAAGTGAAGAGACGATGAGACAATAGTTCTCTCAACCGTTTGCATTAGCTAAATTTCGAGGACGAAATTTAAATTAAAGGGGAAGAGTTGTAACATCCTCACTGTAGCAATTCTGTACATTCTACTGTTCCAGGGACCGGTGTCAGTCCGGACAGCTAGAATGTCTGGAAAAACATTTAAACTAAAGTGAAGAGCCATAATTAACTCAAATATTAATAAGAAAAATTTAGGAAAAATTTTAGAAATAAAATACAACCAAGTTAAATGAGCCGGTGCCCTAGCGATGGGTAACCTAGTAAGAAGTTGCGGTTCTCGCAACTAAAAGCCCTAGACCCGAGGGAAAATTCATAAAATAATTTTTAGAACTCCAGAGAAGGGTCATTGAGGTTCCTATAGCATTAGAATGCCAAGAAAATGCTTAGGACAATTTTTCAATCGGTATAGACAATTTTGGTCTGTTAAACTAAATGGAGGGCATTTTGGTCATTTTGCCTTCAGAGGTGATTTTTGGCCTATTTGTCCAATTAAGTAAATAATTATTATGACACAAAATGTGAATAAATATTGCTAAAAATTAAATTGAAATTAATTAGACAAGAAAAGGAAAGAAAATAAAAGAAATTTGAATTATGACATCATTATGATGTCATTAAACATCCTCCCACCCAACCAAATTTTGACACATCATTATAAACTACTTAAAAATGAATAAAAGGAGATAAAAATTAAAGAACTAAACAGCTATCTTTAACCTTTGGGGCAGCCAAAAACGTAGAGAGAGAGAGAGAGAGGAAGGAAAACTCCATTAAAGCTTCACCAAGGTTGAGTTCACCACCCAAATCACCCCAAAACCCTAGTTTTCCTTCACAAATATTTACCCTTACACCTAGAGCAAGTCTTGGGCAGCAAAAAGAAAGAGAAAAAAAGGAGTTCTCAAGCTTTGGGAATTAGCTAAATCAAGGTTAGTGTCCAAACTTTTGCTATTTTGATTAAATTCATGTTTAATGGCATGAAGTAAGTAGGAAATGTAAGAAAACAAGATAAAAATGTGTGTGTGTGCGCTCTAAAAATTTTGGTAGCTAGGGTTAGCTAGGGTTTGATGATTTTTCTTGGTAAAAAAATAGTTATGAGCAGCCCTTGGTATTAAATGAGTGATTGAACCTAGTTGTGTAAGTGAAATGCAAAGTTTAGGCATGTATGAACATGGAAAATGTGGACATTTAACAACATTAGGGTTTGCTCATATAAAGGTTTATTAACTTTGTAATGGTCAATTAGTGACCATTTGAATGTGTGTGAGAAGGAATTGAAGTGAGTAAGGATGTTGGATTTGAGTTTAGGTGAGCTGCCTTGGCTAACCTGCAGGACTGAGTATGAGTCTAGCAAGTTTGGGTAGTTATAAATGGAGTTGTAGAGGTTCAATTGGTGCAAGGCCAATTGGACATGAAACTAGACACATAATGGCACAACTTTGGTGAAGAAACCCTACCCAGAAAACCAAACCAAGTTGGCTTAAAAATTGCCCTAATCTGGGTGACCTACATTCTGCCTTGGCAAAATAACCAAATGAACAGTGTTTATTCATTTGGTCATAACACAGTGTAGAAAGGTCCAATTGACCTGAAATTGTACCAACAGAAATCTGAGACATAGACCTACAACTTTCATGAAAAACACAACTCCAAATTCTGACCATAACCTAGTCAAATTGCCAACCAAACTTAGGTTACCAAATCTGGCAGAACCAGTTTTGCCCAAAATTTTAGATTCTGTCCAATCCGGCCAGTTATGGTGTTTAGGCCATAACTTGAGCTACAAAACTCCAAATGGAGTGATTCAAAAAAGGAAATGTAACTAGACAAAATAAGGAACAACTTTCATGAAGACAATTTTATCAAATTCCTACTGTAAAAATGACCAATAGAACAGTAAACACAAGGCTTGAAATCTGAAAATTTTGAACAACTAGTACTAAGCTTAGAAATGGTATTGGCAACCAATACCAACAATTTTAGAATGTAAAATGTGGTATGCTGGGAGTATTAAAACCAATGTACCTATTATCTATGCAAAAGTCAACATTTTAGTTGACTAATGAAATGAATAGTAACACCTAAACTTAAATTTCAAGAATTGTACAATTTAAAAGTGTAACATGCCCTAGTACACCTAGCAAGATTGGTTTTGATAGGTTGGCATGCCAATAGGGTTCAGTTAGCAGTATTGCACATGGCTTTATGCCATTCTATGATTTTATGGCTATTAGCCATTCTGACATTATGTTGATACTTGGCCTTGTGCCTAATGTTATTACAGCTTATTAGCTGTTCTGTTGCATACCGGGAGATACATATGTGACCAATGGTGTGACGGCCCGAGGTACTTGATACCTAGTGCCAGTTTACCCATTTATCCAGTCCAGTCGTCTAGTATAAGTTAGTTGGGCAACCAAAAATGAAAGTGAACAAATTTAATGAAATAATGAATATAACAGGTACATAATAAATAAGATTACCAATAATGATCGAAAAATTATCTGCATAAGACATTAAAATATGCAATGCATATTTACTTTATGTTATTTCTTTTTATTTTATTATTGGCACCACTAAGCATTATTGCTTAGCGCGTTGCTTTTTGCCACACGTAGGTTCTGGAGAGACTGACCGAGAGCCCAGTAGACCACAGACTGGGTGAGATCATTTGCAACTCTGCATAGTGTCTGTATCACCTCACCGATATCAGTGCATTAGTAGGACACTAGGTTTCATTTTGGTATTTTGTAATTGACTTTTATTTTCTCATGTATAATTACGACTTATATAATGTATTTTGGTATTAATGTAAATAGAGAAAATTATATTTATGAATGAAAAAGTAAATATTTATTTATGACTTGTATATGAATATCATAGGAAATGAATGAATGAGAAATGAAATTGTTGTTGAAAAATATTGAGATTTTGCTGATGAAATGGAGTTTGGGAATGACTGAGAAAATTTTGGAAGTGTTTTTCACAGGTTCCAAAAAACTGTTTTATCCATTTTTAGTAGGTACTCTGCCGGATTTTCTATAAAATTTACGGAACCTCAAATAAATTTATGATTTCAATAAATGACTTCAATGAATGATATTTCACAAATTATACTTCATAATTATGAAAGAACTAAATTAGGAAAGATAAAAATGATTGAAATAAAATAGGGTGTTCCCGTACACTGTGTGACCTATCTTAGTCGGCTCACATTATGACCCGATAAGGGGCATTTTGGTCAATTCACTTTAAGAGTTGATTTTTGACCAAAATGTCAATTTAAGTAAATGAAAATAATAAATTGAATTATGGGGTAAATTTGAAGAAAAATTTAAGGAATAAAAACTTAAAATTTCATTTTCATTATGACAAAATTAAAATTTATGACTTATGGGCATTTGACAATTAAATTTAAGTATTTAATTAAAGGAAATGAATAAGTATAAAAAGAAGTCTTCTTCCTTTCTTTCCCCCATAAAATTGTCGCCCCATATTCTCTCCCTCTCCCTCTCTTTTATTTCTTCTTTCTTCACTCTTCCACTCACAATCTCTCCCAACCCATGATCTCCCCACATGTCCTCCATGGGTTTTCCATCTAATTGGTAGAGAACATTAAATTAATCTTTGATTTAGAGATTAAAAGCAAGGGGAAACAAGAGATTGAAAGAAAATTAAAGATTTGGGGAGTTGGAAGAAAGTCATCAAGAGGTAAGTTCTTTAATGCTCATTTAGTTATACAAACCTTAAATTAAGTTAGATTATGATGAAGTTACATGAGAAAATGAAAGAAAACATGTATGGAATCTAAACTAGGGTTTTGGCCAAATTAGAGAAAAGTTAGGGTTTGATGTCTTTGAATGAAATTGATGATGAGATTAAGCTTAGTTGAAGTAGTATACATGATAGGGGCAAAGAAATTGCATGAAATATGTATAAATTTAATTATGAAAGATTAGGATTCATGGGAAAATTGGAGCTTGGGTACTAGAGAGTGAAATTAGTGTGTGTAGTGTTAAATTATAATCATTTGAAGTTTATTTAGTTTGAATTGACATTGGGTTGATGAATGAAAGTAATGAAATGGTAAGATTAGGGAAAATTACAAACTTTGGTGTTTGAAAATTGTGAGGTTTGTGCTAGGAAGTGCCATTGATGTGTCAATGCTAAATTATAGTCATTTTGGGTGAATTAAATGTGAATTGAGGTTGATTAGTGGGAATAATTTAAGAAATGAAAATTTGAACCTAGGGCAGAATTTGCACACTGAGTTCAGTATGTTTGACAGCCCATAAATTGAGCTACATAACTCCAATTGGTGTGAAACCAATTGGAAATGAAACTTAAGACATAAGGCTAGAATTTTCGTGAAGAGACCCAACCCAGAAACTGCCCAGAAATTGCCTAAAACTTAGCTTGAACTTGGAGACAAAATTCTAGAACTTGAAGAATTATGCACGTGAATAGTAAATTTTGCATGGCCATAACTCTCTCTAGAAAACTCTGATTTAGGTGATTCTTAAACCGATAGAAACTTAAAACATAGTAGAAAATTTCATATGGAGAACTTAAGGCCAAATTATGGACTTAACCCAATCAAATTGCTAAGCAAATTTGAATTACCAAATCTGCAGAAATCTAGAAATCTACAGATTGATCATATGAATAGTAAACTTTGCATGGCCATCACTCTCACTAGAAAACTTCAATTTAGGCGATTCTTGAACCGATGGAAACCTAAGACATAGTAGAACATTTCTTATGAAGAATATTAGACTAAATTATGGACTTAACTTGATCAAATTGCTAAACGAAATTGGATCATTAAATCTGCCAGAACTGAAACTGCAGGGTGAATAGTAACGTAAACAATAACCATGTTTTGTCATAACTTGAGCTACACAGCTCCGAATTAGGCGATTCAAAAAGAAAAATAAAGTTAAGACCCAAATGAAAAATTTTCATGAAGAACAGCTCATCAAATTATGATCGAAACTAGGTAAAAATTGGGTTCAAAGATTGGACACCAAGTTGTCCAAAACCAAAACTCTCAAAAATTTACAAAGCTAATTTGGGATGCATTAGACATTCATGTAATGAGTTCTTGGTAGCAATTGAGATTAGTATTAAGGTATTCTATTTGTGTATTTTCAGTAGAAAAAGAAGTGGGAACGGCCAAGGAAAAGTAGGTAACAAGGAAGGAGAATTATTGAAGGCTTGTGCACAACTAACCTTTTCTTCGTTTTTAAACTTGTAAATTGTTTGGAATGTGTTTATTTGAATGAGTTTGCTTTGAACAAGTTTACTTTGACTGAAATATAGTTTTTCTCTTGCATTTAAGAAATTTGGGTATTGCCACCTTTATATGGATATTATGATGAATTTCAATATGTTTATTGGTTTATAAATGTGATTGTTGAGTGGGAAAATTTTAGAAATTGTTTTGAAACCACAGTTAGCATGATAGTCCCTTTCGGAACTCCCCAGTAGTAACGGCTACTTGGGGTTGATAATTGATATTGATTATGTCTCCCATTAATAATTGTTAGTGAGGTAAGACTACATGAGTACTCATTAGCTAGCTAGCCCTTCCCTCATTAATAACGGTTAGTGAGGTTGAGATTGCTTTGTCGTGATGTACAATACGGCACTGATCATGAAATTTTGTGTCATGGCCTGAACTGTGTGTAGATGTTGGCAACACTAATGCTTTGTGAATTGTGATTTATGAAGTGTGATTTCTCATTTGAAATGTTATTCTAATAAATGGCTCTTATAAACATAGAACTATTGAGATGTTTTCATGCTTAAAAAGGATGTGATTTATTATGCTTTGACAAATTATTTTTTACTTTAAGTTTTGAAATTTTAATTGTGCACTACTGAGTGATATACTCAGCGATAGCTTCTTTATGCTGTCGCAGGTAAGGGAAAGGAAAAGGCTGCTGAGTGAGAGACTTGGAAGCAGCATTTTGGTATTGTTTGTGGGTATTTACGTTAGGTATATTCTTGTGATTCCTTTGGATATATTTTATACCTATATGTATGGATGTATGGACATTGAGCAATTTGTATTAAAAAGTACTGCATTACTAAAGTATTTTGAGTTTGTAACTATTTGTATTTTATTTTGAGACTTATGGAAATGTAACCTTTGTAATATTTAGTCTATCATTATTTCCACTGAATGTTTACCTTGAATTTTAACTATTCCCATGCAGTTTTTCGCAAAAGAATTGATAAGATAAAAATTTATGATTTATTTAAAATCCCTTGTAGCATAACTAATGGGTTATCGGTAGGTGGAGTTCGGTAATTCATTAGGTATGCTACGAGAACATGTCATGCCTTACCAAGAATAAGGTGTGACATGGTTCACTGTCTCTTTCTGGGTCCAGAATTAGGCAGATTCTACAGTCTGTCTTAGTCTAATTAATTGGACCTGTTACAGCCATTTTTGGGCTTAAAGTTCTTTATAGAAGTTGTTACCCTATGTCTTATAGTCACTTAGAAATTTTAATTACAATTTTCAGGGTTTTTAGAATTAATTATGATCAAATCACGGGCCTGGACTCATGTGCCCTGTGTCTTTAGGGTCCATGTTCAGGTCAGTAGCTTTGACCTCCATTTTAGGGTTCTTATGTTCATATTTTGAAGACCATGTCTAAAACAAAGTTGGAGCCCTATTTCTTAGTGTTCCAAATCAGTATGGCTTATCCCAATTAGAGTTTCCTAGTGGGAGATATGACTTAAAGTCTGTTCTGGGGTCAAGTGTAGTTTGATCAAACTCCAGGTTTTGATGTGCTAAATTTTTCTAACCATTTGACCTAGTTCCTTTGGGTTCTGGGTTTTAGTCAAAAGACCAATATTGTAGACCTATGTCTTATAAAAATTTATCCATTAGATTCATTGCATTTGGATTTTTATAGGCCAAGTTATAGCTATTTTACCAAAACTGGTCGGGTGAGCTTTAGTCCAGGAACTTCTGGGCAGAATGGTGCAGGTTAGTTTGGTATCCTAATTTAAGTCAACAATTTCGTTTAGTTAGAAGCATTTCTGGGCTTGGTGTTCTCAATGAAAGTTGTAGTCCTATGTCTAATCTTTCCAATGGTATAAATTCAGGTCATTTGGACCTGTCTAGAGGGAGTTATGGCCAAGTGTTCATTTGGTCATTTTCTTGGGTTCAGTGTTTGGATATCCGGATTGGGATAGTAAATTGACCAAGATTTTGATAGAATTTGGGCAGAGTTTCTTCATGAAAAATGGGGCATTTTATCCTAGGTTTCATCTCCAATTGGCCTCACACCAATTGGAGCAACACAACTCTAGTTATAACTCAAACAATACACTGGACTCAAAGGTTCGAATTTCCTGCATAAAAATCAACACTCCCAAATTCAATTCTTCCAACTCCACAAACTTCATTTGACATACATGGCACTTCTAATGGTCATTAAATCATCTCAACTTCATCAATTTCAAGTCACACATCAATTTCCCCAAAGTTAGGTAAAAAACCCTAACTCACAATCCTCAATTCATATAAACACATACCAATCAATTTGTTCATCACAATTACTCATCAATATCACTAATAACACAACTAATTTCATCAAAACCATCAAACCATAACTCTTATCATGGCTGCCAAAATTTAGTAAGTTCCTATCCCTATGAATTTCTTTTAATTTCATATCAATCTAACTTATTTTAGCAAGCTTGTCATGCTTAGAAAAAAAAAATAGAAGTGAATTAGCGCCTTACTCAATCTTTGGAATTTCTTCACTTTTTGATCATCAAAATATTCCTCTTGATGTGGGGATTAATTTTTGTGAAGGGTGTTTAGGGTTTTAGGTAGAGAAAGCTTAGGAAAATTGAGCTTAAAAAAAAAGAAAATGGAGAAGGTTTCTTAGCTATGGTGGACGGCAATATGGAGAAGAAATGAAGAAGATAGCTTTTTGTTAATTAACTCAATTTGTCTTCTTTTTAACTCTTTCTTATCTCTTCTTAATTGGTTGTTGAATTCCTATTGGTTAGAGAATTTTATGATGTCATTAATTTCATTTAATTTTCTTCTTTTCTTTTCTCTTCTTTTCTTATTTCCATAATTAAATTCATAAATTTTAATTTTATTTATTTTATGTATTTTAATCTCTCTTATTTTAATTGACATTCAGGTTAAATTTTAACTCTGGGGTTAAAATGACCAAAATGTCCTTATTATGCTTGTCGGTTTATTTTTGGTCTGTACCGATAATTAAATTCCCCTGAATTTTCTTTGACCTTTCTGATGTCATTTACACTTCAATAAACCTCTAATTATATCTCAAAAATTATTTCCTAGGGTTCCCTGTGAGTCTGGGGTCCAATCGGGTCACCCATCGCTGTGACTCCGGCTCGTTTAACCAAGTCGTACTTCATTTCTTTTACTTTTCTTTAATTTTTCTTAGTCTATATTCAGTCAATTTATGTTTCCTCACTCTAGTTTAACTGTAGTTCCAGACATCCTAGCTGTCCGGACAGACGTTAGTCACCGGAATAGTAGAATGTACGGACTACCTAAAGTGAGGGCGTTACAATTCTTCCCCTCTAATAAAAATTTCGTCCTCGAAATTTACTCGGTGTAAATAGTCGAGGAACTGCACCTATCCTCTTTCATCTCGTATACAGGGTCTATTATTACATATACTAAAATATTATAATGAAAAATATACCTCTGACAGCCTCTACCGGCTCTAGCTCCTCCTGTGCCCTCATAGCATATACACGAGGTGCTACTTGGGCCTCGGGTCACTCAATCGTCTCAGAAGCCGGTCTCTGTGATGTACCCGTCGCCTCTGGCCTCACAGGTCGTCTACCCTTCTAAGCTGCGGGGTCAGATCTCTCAGTCGGTGGTGGGGCAGTGGGAACACTCCTATGGGGACAATCCCGTAGAAAATGGTTAGTAGCTCCACATCGGAAGCATCCCCCAGTCAACAATTGCACTCTCCTCGGTGCCTCCTCTCACAGTAGGTGCATAATGGTATAGAGGTAAATCCCTCTACTACGGTGCCTGGAGAACTCCCCACTAATGCTCTGGACTGTCCTCCTCTCTGAGTAAACTGAGACCCCTGTCTCTGGCCCTGGCCCTAGGAAACCTTGGGCCTCTTACCTTCAGAAACTGGTGTACTGGACTGACCTTGCCTAGAACTCCTCTTTCGCTGTTTATTTCTCCTAGACTACTTCTCATTTCGTACTCTCTCTACATTAAGTGATGCAGCCACTAGCAGGGAGAAATCTGTATACCCATGTGCCATCACTATAATTCTGATATTATCATTCAGTCCATCCTCGAACCTACGGCACCTCTCTGCCTCTGTAGGCATTACATCCCATGCATATCTACCCAGCCTCACAAACTCTCTCTCATACTCAGAAACCGTTAATTGTCTCTGTCTCAAGGTCAGAAACTCTCTCTTTCGGGCCTCTAAGTATATATGACTAATATACTTCTTTCTAAACTCAGTCAGAAAGAAATCCTAAGTAAGCTTCATCAGCTGTACCGCTCTAGACACTGTATCCCACCACTGGTAGGATTCTCCCTGTAGTAATGACAGAGCACACTTTAGCTGCTACTCTGGCATGCAGTGTAACTGCTTCAGCACTCTCTCAGTTCGCTCTAGCCAATGCTCAGCAGCGAATGGGTCATCCTCCTTCTTACCCATAAAGTCAATGGCACCATACTTTCTTAACTTCTCTAGTGGGGACCATTGTGTAGGCTGTGAGGTGGCTTTGGTAAACTGGCGGAGCATCTGAGTCATTTGCTCCAAAAACGTCTGCTTTCTACCCGCTGTGCCCCGAGATGACTCCTCTCTCCTATCTCGCCCCTGACTATGGACAGGTGCATGACTACCAATCTCCTCTTCCTCCACTGGTCTGTAAGACCCTTCCTCTGAAGGATCGGACTCCATCAATCCTATAAAACAAACCAAGAGCATATCTGCATTAGTGTCACCTCGACTCCTAAATATGGGCTCATGAATGTTATGCACACTATATCTTTCTATCTATCTATGCCTAGGAATGCCTAAACCTTTGCTCTGATACCAATAAATGTAACGCTCCTCTCCCATCTATAGTGTAGCCGAGTAAGGTATGCTACATTCATTGCCGGAGCACCCTATCCTGTCTTATCGTTTACAATATTAATTTAATGTCCATTTAATTTTATTATCTCACTTGTAGAAATTTTTTTTTAATCCCATTTCATTTCTTTTTTATGGAGACCTAAACAGAGTCCCCTCTATTCTATTAGTGCATTGTGGGTTTCATGTTACCTATTAAAACAATTTATATCCATTTCATCATGTCACTTCTAATGCTCATATCAATTTCAAGAAAATAAATTACATTTCATTCATATAAAGTTTACATATACAATAATTTACAATTTATATACAATCCAAAATTATTTACATCATTTACTTATGTACAGTGATTCAAAATGCAAAATTTAAATACACATGAACCCTACCCAAAATGAACTGGTGAGGTGACACCGACCCTGTAGCAGATATGATCCTCTCCTACTACTGCTGCGGCTGCTGGTGCTCTCCTGTACCTACGCGATGGAAAAAACAACGCGCTAAACATTTCTGCTTAGTGGTGCAATAATTTGAAATAAAATAACTAAGAATTGAAATAATTATCTCATATATAATCTTATAAAGATGTGTAGGATTTCATGAAATTAAAATCTTTTACATATTTCTAAAACTTTGGGAGCAATTGCTTAATTAGGGTCTTTTTGGTTCATTTGTTCCATTCTCAGTCCTATTATGTTTATTTGTGCCTAAATAATCTATGATAGACTATAAAGACTGGATACACGGGAGTATACTAGTTAGACAGCCGTATGTCTAACATGTATACAATGGTCATATCAGGCACAAGGCCAGCGGGCAGGCATAAGCTAGTAATAATAAAAATTGGCACTATGGCCATCGGGTAGGAATAAAGCCAGTAGAACAATCATCTTAGACATATGTTGTCTGTCAATGATTATCCCTGTGGGCAGTACTGCAATATGTAGTCTCCAATTGGTATACTAATCGATCCAAGCTATATAAATGAGTCTAGGTGTACTTTGAGCAGAATTTATAATTTCATTAATTCATGTTATTTTTATGCTTAAAAATTTATTTTAATTCATTTCATCTCATATGCCTAGTTATTTTATGGACTTTTCTTTAGGTCCAGATTTGGTGCACTGTTTTTACATGGCAAATTGACTAGGATGTGGCCACTGTTTGGCCACACTCCCTTCATAGAATTTGTTTCTCTATGTCTTGTATTTATTTTCCTTTTTGAATCATATTAATTGGAGTTTTAGAACTCAAGTTATGGTTAAATAACCATAACTGGTTCATTATCTCTTTCAGGGTCCAAAATTAGGCAGATTCTACAGTTTATCTTAATCTAATTAATTGGACTTGTTACAGTAATTTTTGGGCTTAAAGTTCTTTAAAGAAGTTGTTACCCTATGTCTTATAGTCAATTAAAAATTTTAATTACAATTTTTCAAGGTTTTTAGAATTAATTATGATCAAATCATGTGCCTGGACTCATGTGCCCTGTGTCTTCAGGGTCCATGTTCAAGTCAGTAGCTTTGACCTCCATTTCAGGATTCTTATGTTCATATTTTGAAGACCATGTCTGAAACAAAGTTGGAGCCCTATTTCTTAGTGTTTCAGATCAGTATGGCTCATCCCAATTAGAGTTTCCTAGTGGGAGATATGACTTAAAGTTTGTTCTAGGGTCAAGTGTAGTTTGGTCAAACTCCAGGTTTTGATGTGCTAAATTTTTCTAACCATTTGACCTAGTTCCTTTAGGTTCTGGGTTTTGGTCAAAAGACCAATATTGTAGACCTATGTCATATAAAAATTTTTCCATTAGTTTCATTGCATTTGGATTTTCATAGGCCAAGTTATGGCCATTTTACCAAAACTGGTCAGGTGAGCTTTAGTCCAGGAACTTATGGGTGCAGGTTAGTTTGGTATCCTAACTTGAGTCAACAATTTCATTTGGTTAGAAGTGTTCTGGGCTTGGTGTTCTCAATGAAAGTTGTAGTCCTATGTCTAATCTTTCCAATGGTATAAAATTTAGGTCATTTGGACCTGTCTAGAGGGAGTTATGGCCAAATGAACACGTACTGTTCATTTGGTCATTTTCCTGGGTTCAGTGTTTGGATATCCGGATTGGGACAGTAAATTGACTAGGATTTTGATAGAATTTGAGCAGAGTTTCTTCTTGAAAAATGGGGCATTTTGTCCTAGGTTTCATCTCCAATTGGCCTCACACTAATTGGAGCAACACAACTCTAGTTATAACTCAAACAATACACTGGACTCAAAGGTCCGAATTTCCTGCATAAAAATCAACACTCCCAAATTCAATTCTTCCAACTCCACAAACTTCATTTGACATACATGGCACTTCTAATGGTCATTAAATCATTTCAACTTCATCAATTTCAAGTCACACATCAATTTCCCCAAAGTTAGGTCAAAAACCCTAACTCACATTCCTCAATTCATATAAACACATATCAATCAATTTGTTCATCATAATTACTCATCAATATCACTAATAATACAACTAATTTCATCAAAACCATCAAACCACAACTCTTATCATGGCTGCCGAAATTTAGTAAGTTCCTATCCCTATGAATTTCTTTTAATTTCATATCAATCTAACTTATTTTAGCAAGCTTGTCATGCTTAGAAAAAAAATAGAAGTGAATTAGTGCACTAACCTCTTTAAACAATTCTTGAGCTTACTCAATCTTTGGAATTTCTTCACTTTTTGATCATCAAAATATTCCTCCTGATGTGGGGATTAATTTTTGTGAAGGGTGTTTAGGGTTTTAGGTGGAGAAAGCTTAGGAAAATTGAGCTTAAAAAAAAAAAGAAAATGGAGAAGGTTTCTTAGCTATGGTGGACGGCAATATAGAGAAGAAATGAAGAAGATAGCTTTTTGTTAATTAACTTAATTTGTCTTCTTTTTAACTCTTTCTTATCTCTTCTTAATTGGTTGTTGAATTCCTATTGGTTAGAGAATTTTATGATGTCATTAATTTCATTTAATTTTCCTTTTTTCTTTTCTTTTCTTTTCGTTTCTTATTTCCATAATTAAATTCATAAATTTTAATTTCATTTATTTTATGTATTTTAATCTCTTTTATTTTAATTAACATTCAGGTCAAATTTTAACTCTGGGTTTAAAATGACCAAAATGTCCTTATTATGCTTGTCGGTTTATTTTTTGTTTGTATCGATAATTAAATTCCCCTGAATTTTCTTTGACCTTTCTAATGTCATTTACACTTCAATAAACCTCTAATTAGGTCTCAAAAATTATTTTATAGGGTTCCTGCAGTGCAGAATTCGCAAGCGCCTTGTGATTTGCTTCCCAATCGAGTCATCCATTCTTTGTGACTCATTTCGTTTAACGAGTCGCATGCCGTTTCTTTTACTTTTATTTAATTTTTCTAAGTCTATATTCAGTCAATTTATGTTTCCTCACTCTAGTTTAACTGTAGTTCCAGACATCCTAGCTGTCCGGACAGGCGTTAGTCGCCAGAACAGTAGAATGTACGGACTACCTAAAGTGAGGACGTTACAAATGCGTTAAATTTCCTGAATTAATAGTGAGTGTAATACCCCTCACCCATCTACAGTGTAGCCAAGCAAGGTGTGTTACATTCAGTGCCGAAACACCCTATCTTATCCTGTCTTATACTAAATTTATTTATTTATATTATCTTACGTGTAGTAAATTTTTTTTTATCACATCTTTTTTTTTTTTTTTTGTGGAGACCCAAACAGAGTTTTCTCTGCTTTTATTAATGCATGGTGGGTGTCACTGTTTACCTGTTAAAAACAAATTATATCCATTTCATTTTCCTTAAACCATGTCATATCATCACAATACTTATAATCATTTCAAGTAAATAAAATACTTTATTGCCTTCATATAAACTCAAGTACAATATTTACAATTTTATTTACAATCACAAAATGACTTACACTATTTACTTACATACAATAACCAAAATGCAAAATTTAACTATATATGAGCCCTACCAAAATAACAGTCTGAGGTGACAACCACTCTGTAGCAGATTTGATCAGAATCCTATCTAGCACTACTGCTACTGATGTTGCTGCTGCTGCTGTACGCGATGGAAAAACCAACGCGCTAAGCATAATGCTTAGTAGTGCATAAAATAAAGGAAAAATAAGTAAACAATTCAAAATAATTATTCTATGTGTAATTTCATAAGTTTCTGAGTTATTTACATATTTTATGAAATTTTGGGAGCAAGTAAATTATTATGATCTTCTTTGGTCATTTATGTCATTTTCAATCTCATTGCTCATCTCTGTGATGTCTTCATGTAATTATTTAAATTTAAGACTTATTATTCATATCTGTGTCCAAGTAACCTATAACAAACTATAAAGACTGGATACATGGGAGTATACTAGTTAAACATCCGTATGTCTAACATGTATACATCTGTCATGTTAGGCACAAGGCCAGCGGGCAAGTATAAAGCCAGAAATAAAATCAAGCACAACGGCCAATGGGCAGGCATAAAGCTAGTAGAACAACCATCTTAGACATATATTATCTATCAATGATTATTCTTGTAGACAGTACTGCAATCTGTAGTCTCTAATTGGTATACCAATCAATCCATGCTATATAAATAAGTCTAGGTGTACGTTGAGCAAAATAGAGTTATTAAATATTAATTTCATATTATGTGCTAGTTGTATTTAATAACATTTTTATGTTACTTATGATGGGAAACATAAGTCCCACATGCATATTCATGTCACTTTTATGTTTAACAATTCATTTTGATTAACTTCATATCATATAACAAGTCATTTTATGAACCTTTCTCAAGGTCCAAATTTGATGTCTTAAGTTCACCTAACAAATTGGTCAACGTATGGCCACTGTTTGGTCACACTTCCTTCACGAAAGTTGTTCTTCTATGTCTCGTCTTTGTTTTCCTTTTTGATTATGTCATTTGAAGTTTTAGAACTCAAGTTATGGTCAAATAACCACAACTGGTTCATGGTCTCATTCTGGGTCCAGATTCAAGCAGATTCTGGAGTCAATCTTTTCCTAATTATTTGGACATGTTACAGCCACTTTTAGGCATAATGTTCCTCATAGAAGTTGTTACCCTATGTCTTATGATTACTCATAATTTTGAATTACAATTTTTTAGGTCTTGTAGAATTAATTATAGCAAATTAACTAGCCTGGACTCAGGTGCCCTGTGTCTACAGGATTCTAGGTTCAGGTTAGTGGCTTTGACTCTCATTTTAGAGTCCTTATTCGAATTCTCTTAGCCAAAATTCTAATAAGAATATTTGAAAAGGTTGGGAGAGAGTTATTTCGCGAAATCTTTTCAATCAACATTTTAATACTTAAATATCGAGCCTCATAACATGAATCTTCCTCATTTATTACGAATCTTTAGGGACTCAAATAACATCTCTTTAAAATTAGAATCCTAAATTCAAAGCTAAAAAAATTAGATAAGACATGCAACAAATCAAATAAACAAAACACCAATTCACCGTGGGGTCATCCCATGTACCCGTGTTCTTGGGAAACCCAAAATGGTGAGATATTGAATGTTCCTTCTGTCAATGAAAAGGACCAACATCGTGAGTCCAAAACCCCCAAATTATTAATCGTAAGTAATTAAGAGCACATCGTTAAATTTGTTGACCTCGTTAAGAGACGAGGTGGGGTGTCTAACACCTTCTCCACCCGTGAATGGACTCTGAACCTAGAATCTCTATTTTAGAAGTAGTTTTTGTTTTCAGTAATGGTTTTCTTTAATTTTCCTTAAAATTAAAGTGGCGACTCCTCACTTTTCACACTTCGGTGAGAATCGTCCGGTGACCGCAAAGTCCTTGTGACATTTGCTATAGATTTCTTCATATTTTGTTCAAGACAGGAGATTTCTTCTTATTCAGCTAAAAAAGTGCAAATCACCTTCTTATTTTCATTTTGACATTTGGCCAAGAGGAGATATTGGCTTCCGTCTTTTTATTTTATATATTTTTTTTTAAATCTCTCTTTTATATGATTCCTTTTCAAGCTAATTTTCTTCCTAAATAATAGAAAGAAGACCATATTCATGCCCTCTCTCTCCATGTTAGCCTAATAGGGCTAGAGCAAGTTCTTAATGGACCTTATTCCAGTTAGCAATCCCTAGACTTACTTTAGTTCATTGCAGCACTATGTTCGATCAAACTAAAACACAGGATGTCCATGTCTTAGCCTATAGACCCTGCAGCGTTCTCTAACCTTTTTTGTTTAATTTTTATTTTTCCTTTTTAAAATTATTCAAATTTTATATTTTTTTATTTTAATCATGTAAAACATCATATTTTATTTCTTCATGCATTTTTAATATCCCTAAGACCTTTAAAGCTTTCATTATTGGGCTCCTCACTGCCTCAGTTGCATATGTTCTTTAGGGAACAAAAATTAGGGTTCTACATTTTGCCCCCACTTTGATGGGGTTTGGAATTAGTGCCAAAGGAACTAGCGAAGGCTGTTAAAGTGATATCCATCCATTACAAGTGAGGTTTGAGTATGGCAAACTCAATAACATACTCAATGCTTGAGTTAGGTCAGGATATTTTGTCATGTACCTTGCTCATCTTGAGGCTTACAATTCCATGAATGCAAAAAAAGTGTGTGATTTGTGTTTTGAGGATTTACACCTAAAAACTCTAGGCTTCCTACATATCTCCTTTTAAGGGAGAATCAAACCCTCTCATAGTTCAAGAAAAACTTTTTTTGAAATGAATTTTATAGCTTCGCATCTAAGAAACACTTAGACTGCCTACATATGTCCTTTTGCGAATGAATCAGACCTTGTATAGCTCGAGAAATGCAAGCTAATTTGAGATGAGTTTTCAGGATTGGAATCTAACTGTACTTTAGAGTTCTTACATATCTCCTTTTGAGGGAGAATCAGACCCAACTTAGTTTAAGAAATGCGATGTTATATTATGATATGTACTCACTTGAGTGATCCTACCTATCATGTTTGCTTAGATATATTGCTTGATTGAGCAATTCCAATCCTTATGACTGCTTAGAAATCCTTTGTCACATGCCTTCTTTGGCTTTCTTATCTCACTACCTACTTAGATAGTTTCCTCATTCTCTCATTGCTTTTCATTTTTCTCTAACATCTTTTTTTTCTCTTTCTCTCATTTTTTTCTTTTGGTTCGCCATTAGGGAGATGATGCTATGCTAGGGATTTTTAGAAAATGACTCCTCTAGGGATTTCGTAAAAACTTAGTCTCTTCAAGGACCATTTTTGTAAAAAGACTCCTCTGGGGATGGTATTAACAAAGTTAATCCATATGAGGAATATTTTATTAAGAAGAACTCGCTGGGGATGAAAACAAACAAACTTGTAAAATTTCAATATAGTTTAGGGACCATTTGTAATTTTACAATGTGAGGGACTAAGATGTAATTTTGACTCCATGGGAAATGAAAACATGATGTATGATATAATGAAATGAATTGCAAGGTCTAAATTTGTTCCAAAATGTACTATTTTAGTTATGCTGGTATTGCATAAAACTCTAATTGGCTCTGTATCAGACTAGGCTTTCCAGAAATCCAAGTGAATTAATCAAGTGAGGGTCCCCTCCCTCCTTCATGTTCATTGCCTAAGAGAGAGGATTCCCTTAGGATTTGCCTCCTCTTTTGTGCTTTATTTCTTTCCTTCTTAATTTTTCTTTTTGCCTTCTTAATTTTCTATTTCTTCCTTTTTAATTTTTCTTCTTTCCTTCCTCTTCAGATTCTCCCAAAATCCTATAAAAGACTTTTCTTCCTCCTTATTTTCTACACCTTAGCCAAAAATTACTGTGCTCTTCCTCTCTTTGCTTTTTTTTTTTTTAATTTTCTCACAATGCCTTGAGTAATCAAGACTATGCTAAAAAATTGGATGAAACAGGCTAATCTGGCCTGCTGGCATGAATATTTCAAACAGTTCTTGGAAGGCCTACGCTTCCTATAGGATATAAAGCTGGACATTCCTTTTCTAATGGCTGCTAATTGTGGGATCCTACTGCACTTGTATTCCAATTTCAGAAGTTTAAGATTTGTCCTACTTATAAGGAATTCAAAATTATCTTGGATAGAAACCATCTCCTCATGACTCTATAATCCTTCTATCTTTCTACTTGGTATGCTTCAAGCTGCTCTAGGGATTCCTATTAAAGAAAATCTTTCACTTTCTCTTGTGAAAGGCTTAATTTCCTTATTGGGACTCACAGAAAGATTTACTTCTAGGGATCAAAAGAAACACAGCATAGCTAACCTATTCTTTGCTCTGATTACCTACTACCTTCTATCATAAGAATCTATACATGGAAGGAGAGTTGCAAAGTAGAGCTACATTGATTCCCATTGTTCTAGCTAAGACATTGAATAGTCTGGATAAGGTGAAATCTAGTTCTACTCAGATTTTTTCTAGTAGTCCACTTCTTTTGTAGGTATTTTATTCTATCTTTATTTTATTTATTTTTATTTGCTCTAATTTTTGCCTAAGACACCCTTTATTGTTTTCATCTTGATAAGTTTTCTTTTGGTGCTCAATCTTTTGCCTAAATTGCTTTTTGCAGGTTTTTAGCTTAGGCAGCTCTACTTTTTCCTAAGCTGCCTTTTCAAGTTTCAACTTAACTAATATTTTTCATTTCTTTTTCTTTTTTTTTCTTATTTTTTTTCTTTCTTTTCTTAGATTTGGCTATAAGAGAAGTTCATATTATTAGCTATTCCTACCAAGATTCCTACTTAGCCAAAGAATCTCTAATTATGATGGCCACTCGAACTGGCCAAGTCTGTATCTTGGACCACTTGGATCTACATTAGGACTGATGTTGACATTTTATGGATGTCCCCTGGTAGAAGTTCTCTCATCTGACTATCAAGACCTACCTGCCCTATTTTGCTTTGGTTGGCCTAATTGAGTCATCATTTTACATTCCTCATCAGTTTTTTTGATCTCATGGATCATTTTAGACAATTCCACCAAATGATTGTCATTTCAATGTGGACCTACTAACACCCAGATTTTTACAGAAGTTGAAGGATACTTGGAAGAAAAGAATTATTTAACATGGCTTCAACAGGAATCTTGATACTACTTCTAGTCCTCATTACAAAGAATGGAATGCATTATTAAATAAGATAGCTAGAGAAAATAACATGTCAAATAAAAGGCGGAAAATGTAATCTCTATTTACTTATTGCTTAATATAGTCTCCTTAAAGACTTTATGCAAGACATTCATAATATAATAAAACACATTTCAATGATGCAAATAAACTACCTTTATTAGTTTGGGTACACCATTACCCTTTCAAATTCAAAATCTATGTAACACCCCCCTTATCTAGACTACAGTGACACTGAGTAAGGAGATGTCACATTCAATGCACTGAGCGCCTATTTCTGTGACATTTTTTTTTTCTATTATCTCCCATTTTCTTACAAATTGATGTACAATAATTAATCACTTTTTGTTAAATGGAGAAACTGTAAGAGTTTTCCCTAAATTTTAACAATTTATCTGTTAGCACACTATTCATAACCTGTGAAATCCTCAATTACTATATCATTTACATCATATAATAATCATCAAATTTCTCATCACAATCAATTCTTCAACTCACATTGCATATACGCAAGAAATATTTTTAATTTACAATTTTATTAACAAACTCATGTGGCCAAATTGAATTTACATACTTATTATTACAATTCCCAAAAATGAAGTTTACATAATATTATTTATAACTAAGGTACACGCACACATATGAGCAAAGCTATACAATGAGGATGATGATGATGCATCTACTTAAAAGTCTGAGATATAATGACTCTAGACTTTTCTGCAGATCCAATTTACTTTCTGTCAACTCCTATCTACACTTTATCTACTATACCTGCATGAGGAAACAAATCTTTGCGCTAAGCTAAATAGCTTAGTAGTGCACTCTTAATTTAAAACAAAATAATTTTCCTTATGTACATTAACACATAATATGCTCATAATATTCATACAAGAGTATTTAAAAGTTTTAAAACAAATATATATCATTATGGCATAAATATAGGTTAATAAATCCATACTTGTAAATCATACCATATAATGAGGTTAAATGCACTTTATCATATCTTATTTGAAATTATTATCTTTATGATCACAATTAGAAGATTTACTTCAGTACTCATAGTAACATATGACAGACGGTATATAGATTGGATAATGGGACTCATGACACTGATCACTCGGTGGTTCTGGGCTATTTCGCATAGGCTTACATTCTCGGTACTGATCACTCAATGGCTCTGACGGATATAACACTAATTTTTATTCTCGGTACTGACTACTCGGTGGCTCTGACCGATAGCATGCCCACTTATCCAATCTTATACTCATTGTCTAGGCTTACTTGGCTCAACTTTCATAATTAACACTAATTCCACATTCTTTATTCACAAGATTATCAAGATATGTGAGCTAACATCCTCATGCAATTTCCATATTTATGTATAGTCTTTGCATTCAAGCATACTAAATACATATGCAATTTGCATTAATGAGTAACATGGCAAAATCTTGTAAATTCTTGAATATATATATAGTTTTCCATCAGAACTTGGACCAAGTAAATGCAAGAATTAACTTATGCTTTCTTCATAAGTTTTTAGAATCACTTGACTCTTATTTATAGATCACAAGTTATGACCAAATAAGCAGGATATGGTCATATATTTCTTTTCCTTCCAGAATACAGAGCAGCTTTTGGATAGGTTTTAAAACTCAATTTCAGTTAAGTTTCAATCATAATTTGTCAAATTGGTCTTCATAAAAGTTGTCCCTCTATGTCTTAGCTTTCCAACAAGGTAAGATTCACCTCATTTGGAAATTTATGCAGTGAGTTATGTCTAAACAAGTAGAATATGTTCAGATGCACTCTCCACTGATCACGGGACAGGTTCTAAATAGTATTTGGAGTCCAGATTTAAATAAGTTACAATCAAAATTTATCATTTTGTTCCTCATAAAAATTATTTCTTTATATTTCAGATTTTCAACAAATCAAGAATCACCTCATTTGGAGTTTCCTAGAGTGAGTTATATCCATTTTACTCCGGATTATTCAGGGTGCCCTGCTCCTAGGTTCCAGGTTTTGTGACTCAATTTCTAGTAATTATTCAAAGTCTTTACACACAGAATTAGAGCAACTTGTCTTCATGAAAGTTTTAGTATTATTTCTTAACTTTAATTTGCCATAAGTTTTCTATGTGATTTAAGTACGGTTCTAGATACTCTAACTGTCCGAATAGATATTGGTCACTGGAATAGTAGAATGTACAGAACTACTTAGTATGAGGGTGTTACATAACTATTTTAATAGGAAAAATGTTAATAAAATAGGAGAGACTCTTACAATTTCTCTGAAAAAAAAATTGAATTGAATTATAATAAACTCAATGTGACAAGGAAATGTAATAACATAAGACTAGGTGCTCCGGCACAGGATGTGGCATTCCTTTGCTCAGCTACACTGTAAATCGGGTAAGGGGGTGTTACATTCTTTCTCCATTTTTCTCTCAACCCAAGCCTTTCCTTTCTTTCTCTTCTGATTAATTCAAGAGAAATTAGAAGTTATTACTCTTGAATTAAAGCCAGAGAAATTGTTTCTCTACTCTTCCATAAAGTAAAACTAAAGAAACCTAAATCCTCTTCTTGTGCAAGTTACTAGCCAAACCAAAAAAGCGAGCACAAAGGGATTTTGGTATAAGCATGGAGCTTTGATCAAGTTGTTCTTATGGACGAACTAGAGAACCAACAATCGGAGGTCTTTGCTTTTCGAATTTGGTGTTAGAATTGATTATGCACCTATTCGGGTAAAATCCCTAAAACCTTAATATTTCATTTGATTTTAGTTTCTTAATGATAAATAGGCTAATAGAAATTAAGTTATAAGAGTTGTAACTAATGATATATGTGTTTTGCAATAGGAAATCAATTTATACATGTTGCATAAAATACTTAGGAATTTAAAATTTAAATTTGCTATTTTTGCATTCTAGGAGGTGTTTTCTTTTCAGGATTGACAAAAGTCGTCATTCGGATGATAACTAGGACAAGTGCATTAGAATGGACATGGATGATGACTCTACCCCTTGCATAAGTCCACTATCCTTCTCTTACCATGAGCGCAATGGCCTAGGTTTGGGATAGTGGGTACGAAAGAGGGAAGGTGTTAGGCACTCTCTCCGTGTGGACTTATCTCAGAATAAAGGCTAGCCCCCTACTTGTGTTTCTTTTAGCCTATCGCATTTTGTTTTTATTAAAGTTTGTATTCATTCAAAATGTATTTATAGATTAAACAAGCATATATTTTTCATTTAAACATTCAACACCCATTAAATGCATATATGTGTAGCATTAAGTCATGCTTAGTTCCTATGTTTAACTTATTACCTCATGTACCTTGTTGCTGTATTTAACATGTTTCTAATTTATTTTATACCTTTTGGGTTGATTTTGCACATATTAGGACAAATAAGAATATAAACAACCCCTAAGCATACATCCCATGTCTCTATCATGCATAGCTTGTTTTATTTTACCATCTTTCCTTAAGTTATCTTGCTAAATTATTTATATTTAATTTGGTTATTGAAAACAAGTAAATAAACCATACAAAGAAAGCAAGGATTATATAAGAATTACAAACCCTATAAAATAATCCTAAGAACTAAAGAAAGGGGGTTAGAGAAAAGAATTACAAACCCAAAACTTAAAATTGCAAACCTAATTCTATTATGAGGCTTATGGGTCCATTTTCGCATGAAAGGATCTTGGAGTCCTCCTTTAGTGTTTCCTTCTTGCTTTGGCTTGCATTATTTGGAAAGATCACTTTCCTTATTTCTGATACTTGCCTTATTTACACTTACTATTCTTGAAAAAGAAAAGTAATTAAACTACTTACCATGTGTAAAATTTACCATTTCTATATACTTACCATATCTTTTTTTATTTCTATATTTAAAAAGAAAGTAATAGATGAAAGAAACAAAATTAAGGTAATTACAAAAGAAAAAGAAAGCATATCTTCTAAGTCTAACCATATAGTACGACTAAAGTTGTAATACAACCCTAGCCACTACTTCCTTTGGTCTACTCCATGGTTTTTAGGTCACAAGAACACTAAAAAAAAAAGTAATTGTTAGATTTGGATCAAACAATAAGAAAAATAAAATTCATAAAATTAGATTATTAAATTTTACCTTTTCCTTTTTAAAGGAAACCACAATGAAAAATACATAACAAATAGCAAACATGGATAAAAATGGATAAAATTTTATGTTAAAGATCCTAACACGTCAACAAAGAACTTAAGAAAAAGAAACAACAAAAAAAAAATGATAGAAAAAATAAATTTGAATTTGCAAAGAGATGTTGTTTATATGGACTCAGATTCTATCGTAACTCTTAAAAGTAAGTTTGCATACAAATTTGTGCAAAATTAGAAAAAAACTCAAAAACATGAAATTTTTAAAGAACTCCAATTTAGGCTTAAGAATTATCCAAAAAGGTGAATTCCTCACTTATTTATGCCCCCTTCAAAGTTTTAGGTCGTGTAGAAACACAGAATCAAATACCAACTTTTTTTAAAAAAAAAATCATATCCTAAAATCTTCAAATTAGATCAAGATGAGTTATATATGAAAGTTTCACATGAAGAATATAGGAAAAATTATTTTAGGATTAAAAGATCTGCCTAACTATGACTTATAAGCTAAGTACAAGCTAAATGTCCTGAACAACTTAAACAGAATTTGTGACTTGCCCTTAAATCTATTTTATCTCTAACATGAAAAGAGACTAAATATACATACACATGCATGAAAGAGTTGTTATTTTTATGTTCTACATGATTAAATTACATTCTACATCATGTCTTAACTTTGATAATTCCTAAAACCTAAAGAAAAGTAGAAAATGAAAAAGAGGAATAGAGTTAGTGTGCGGGAGAGGTTAGGAGAGAGAGTGGCATGTATGGTGGATGCTAAGATTGTCTCTAGTGGTTGGAAGGTGTTGTATGCATGCCTCTTTAGGAGAATAAGAGGCATATTTATAGGCATGTGACTATATAGGAAGATTTGACCTAGGTTGATTTCAGAAAATATTTGATTTTGCCACAAATTTCTTCTTATTTTATTCAAGAGAGCAGATTTCTTCCTATCTAGCTAAAAAAGAGCAAATCACCTTCCTATTTTCACTCTGATATTTGGCCAATAAGATATATTGGCTGCCTTCTTTATATTTTTTATTTTATTTTTAAATATCTCTTCTTATATGCTTCATTTTTAGGCTAATTTTCTTGCCAAAGAATATATATATAAAAAAAAGGCTAGATTCACTCCCTTTCTCTCCATATTGGCTAAATATGCACTAAAGTAGGGTCTTAATGGTTCTTGTTCCAGTTGCCACTCTCTAGGCTTGCTCTGGTTCAGTGCAGCGCTAGGTTGGGTCCAACTGAAGCATAAGAGGTCCATGCCTTTGCTTATAGGCCTATTTTATTTTAATTTTTATTTGTAAAACTATTTAATTTTCATATTTTTATTTTAATCATGTAAAACATCATTTTTTATTTATTCATGCACTTTCAACATACTTGAAACCTTTGAAACTTTCATATTAGGCTACTCACTACCTCAAAAGTACATTTCTCTAAGGGAACAAAAATTATGGGTTGACAGTTTGCCCCCCACTTTGATAGGGTTTGAAATCAGTGTCAAAGGTACTACTAAAGGCTGTCAAAGTGGTATCCAAGCATCAAAAGTGAGTTTTAAGTACGTCAAACTCGATAACATACTCAATACTTGAGTTAGGTTAGGACTTTGCATCATGTACCTTACTTATCTTAAGGCTTATGATTCCATCACTATGGAAAAAAAATGTGTGATTTGTGTTTTAAGGATTTGCACATAGAACCTCTAAGCTTCCTACATATCTCCTTTTAAGGGAGAATCAAACCCTCACATAGTTCGAGAAAAAGTTATTTTGAAATGAATTAACTAGAGTTTTTATTTTATCTTTGTCTTTATTTTTCTTTAGTTCTTATCTTCAAGGTTGAACAAAAATGACAAAGCTCTTCGACTGATGTTCACTCAAATGAGTAAAGGCTCATAACATAAGCATGACATATACATAACATACTAACATTTTATTTTGTAGCCATTGTAGACATCCCAAGATTATTGCTATCCTCACCAGTTAAAAATCAATGGCTAGTGAGGAATAATAATAAACAGTGGAAGTGGTAAATGAAAAAATGGAAGAAATGATGGGGAAACTTCTTGGGGCACCTGGAAAGCAATGAATGGAGGGTGATAAGGGAAACAAAATACCATTGGAAATAGATGGTGAATCTAATAATGAGCAACCCTATGGTGGAGAGGATCACCCTAGGAAAAGGGTAATAAAGGAGGAAATTGAAGTGAATGAGGCATACCACACCTTGAAAGAGAAAATAGAAAGGTTTGAGCCAACCTTAAGACACAGTCCTTACATTAGGAAATGATTAACATGATAGATTTAAGGCTCCAAACACATATACATTTGCCAAGCAAGATCAAGATGCCACAATTACCCAAATTTAATGGTCTTGGAGACCCATGATGGATTGGATCTAGGCAAGAATTTCTTATTTATGAAATGTGGATTAAGAAGCGTTTCCAATTTTTTTTAATTAATAAACTAATTGGAAATTAAACTTAAAAATGTTAGCATAAACTAGAAACCCAAATCTACGCTTGGGCTACGATGAAAATAAGTGAATAATCGAATTTTATTTTTTCTTTCTTGTTTCCCTTGGATTTCTTCTAATAAAGGAAAAAGTTGTTACACAAGTCGCAAACTAAGTTGATTATTCAAACAATGCTTAACAAACTGTAACTTTAAATGAATAGTCTTAACAATTATTTTCCACTAAAACTCCTAAATAGTGTAAGATTCTTATAAAAAGATGAAGAAAAAGGCTAAATGTCTAGCTTTAATTCACTATAACAAATTTGTGTTTCACTAAAATGGCTGCTCTTAGACATCAACCAGTTCTTGCATGATTTGTTTTGAGGAGTATAATGACATGCTAACAGAAGAGTGTCTTGTTTAATAAAATTTTCTTTATAGTGGTTGCTCTTTGTAAACCACACAATGGTTGCCCTCTATTTTTGTTTTCATTTGATAAACTTGAAATTTCATAATTTTAGAGATGAATTTTTAGCAATCACTCTTAACATTTTATTGCTTAGTGATTAAGTCAAATCACCTGTGCCATTTACCTTCACACAGCTTCACTGCCAATTTAGCATATTTATTTAAAAACTCTCTTGCGATTTGCCATGTATTTACTATCCAAAACTACAAAAAGTGATACTTATCAATGAAGAAAATCATCACAACCCGACTCCATCGATGGAATTTAAACAGGAGACTCTTAATTAAGTCTAATCATGAGTTTAAAATTTAGCTTGTGATAAGTGCATAAAATGTCATTTATTTGCATACTTGCATTTAGTTTATTTTTTATATTCTTGAGTTAATTTAGTATTTATTATCTTTAATTTATGTTTTATATGTGGTTAAAGTGATTGAAAGTGATTTGGAGTCATTTAGAGCTTAATTGAGCAAAATAGGAGAAATGTAATT
The DNA here is from genome assembly GCF_030052815.1 of Hevea brasiliensis. Classification (NCBI taxonomy): domain Eukaryota; kingdom Viridiplantae; phylum Streptophyta; class Magnoliopsida; order Malpighiales; family Euphorbiaceae; genus Hevea; species Hevea brasiliensis. The sequence continues at coordinate 30,737,964 of NC_079495.1, read as the reverse complement.
TTTTGGTGGGTAACACAGCATATGACATGGTAGCCACATAGAAGTTGTCCAAGTGACTTGGCAAAGCATATATGTCATCTTATAGGAGCGTTTGATTGCTTAAATTTGTTGTTCTCCTTGGAAGACTAGAATTTGACTTTGTTAAACTTCCTAGATTGTAATACTAGATTATTTTCTTCCTAAAGAGCTTTAATTCTTTCCTAATGAGTATGGGAGGCCTATATGGACAGATTTACCATGAGATATTCCTATATAAGATTGGAATACCACTAAAGAGGAAGATTTGCATCAAATCGCCCTAAATTGGAAGAAAAAGTGGTGGACACTTTAGGTAGCACCACAAGTGATGTTTTTCTTATTTTAGGAAATCTATCTGCACTCAAACTACTATAAATATAACATGTTTTAGCTGTTGGATGAGTCCCCACGGTGTGCTTTCAATTGGTGTGACCCATCTCATTTCCTTAGCTTGGAATTGTGCTTTTTCAAGACTTACTTTGATGCATCACCTCTCCATCAATTTCCATCATCTTTGGCATGTTCCCTTACATTGTTTGAGGTATTTTCAGTGTGTTTTTGTAGCTGGTTGGCTTAGAGGTGATCTTCCCTTGGATTGTACAACCTTACTTCTTCCTCTCTTTTTATGGCATGTAGAATTCCTTCAAGCTTCTTGGTGGCGTATCAACTCTCCATTAAAGGGCATCATGTTCTTCTTTGTTCTTGTTATTTTTATTATGTTTTCTTTTATTAGCATGAATGAGTAGTGTTCTTGTTCAATGGAGAGATGACTTAAAGCATGGAATAAACATCATGAGACTTTGTTGAACTTTCATTATTAATTAATAAAAATAGTATTTTGTTTACTTAAATACTTATATTGCTCTTGTAAAAACTCATAGATGGCATGTTTTGTAACACCCCTATTTGCATAGCCTGGTATATTTCACTGTTCCAGTGACTGGTGTCGGTCCGGACAATTAAAAGGATTAGAACTATGTTTAAGACTCCTAGAAAAGCCCTGATCGAAAATAAATAGTGATTACTAGATAGAAAAGTAAAAAAAAAAAAAAAAAAAAAAAAAAACATAACATAAAAATTTAAATGAGCCTAGAGTCACAACGATGGGTAACCTTCTCGGGAAAGACTGCGAGGTCGATTTAAACTCGAATTTCGAGCTGTAAAATGTGACGCCGCGATCCTTAGGACTATTGCAAACACAGTGGAAAAGAGAAAATCACGAAAAAGAATTGTTAAGTCGATCAAATAATTAGGTCAGGAATCCGGAAGAAATATTAAATAACTAGCAAACCGGATCGAATCAGCGAGGGGCAATTTGGTCAATTCACCCTTAGAGCTGATTTCTGACCTAACTGTCCAATAAAATCAGAGAAATGAAAATTTCAAAATAGCAAATTAAATTAAAGAACTATGAAAAAATTAAAGAAGAATAGAAAAAGAAAAGAAAAAGTGGATTATTACATCATTATCTTACCTCATGCATGATGCAATAAAAATAATTTTAATTAACCAAAATTTGACTAAGTCAAAAGCAAGATAAATACTAAAAATTAAAAGAAAAATGGGTTTTCTTCCTCCATCAAGTGCCATCCACTTCTCTTCTCTCTCATATCTTTCTTGTTTCCTCCATTGAAGCTTAATTTAAAGCTTCACAAACCCTAAAATTCTCCATTAAATCCCACAAAATTCTTGATAAACCCTACTTTGGCAACTTGAAAAGTAGATTGAAGAAAAAAGGGAAGGAAGAAAGTTGACAAATTAAAGGATTTGAGCTTTGAAGAGAGGTTAGTAATCTAAACTTAAATATTTTAGTTAAATGTTTATGTTCTTAGTTCAATTAACTTAGAAATATACTTAAAATTAAAAGAAAACTATCCTTGGGGACCAAATAGAAATTCGGCCAGCAGTAGGTTAGGGCTTGAAATGAGTGAATTTGATGCATTTGAATGGTTGTTTAGGTTGAATTATATATGTAGACTATGGATAGGTGTTTAGAATGTATTAGATTTGAATTTTATGAAAGTTAAGGTTTTGGACCTAGGGTTTAGGAGATGAAATTTTGAGAATTGGTCAAATGGTATGTTTGACCATGTTTGAGCTGAAAAATGGTCATGTATGACCAATTGTAGTGTGTTGGAAGTGTTGGAACCAAATGAAAATTCGGATTGGTTATGGTCATTCTGCAGGCAGCATGACCAAGGTCCTTTTCAGGGACCAAAACTGAAAATTTACCAACCCAATTGGTGTGAGGCTAATTGGGAATGAAACTAGACACAAAATGGCACATTTTTCATTTAGGAATCATGCCCAGAAAGTGACCATAGCATAGTGAACAAATTGGCCAAATCCGGATTAGGCAAACTGACCTGTACAAAAATGACCAAATGAACAGTGTTTGTTCATTTAGCCATAACTTGGGCTAGGCAGGTCGAAATAACCTAAAATTTTACCAGTAGAAAACTGAGATATATCCCTATAACTTTCATGAAGAACATAAGTCCAAATTATGCCCTTAACCAAGTCATTTAGTCACCCAAATTTAGTGACCTAAAACTGCCAGAATCAAGTTGGTGCCCAGAAAATCTGGGTTAGACCAATCCTGCCAGCCATGTTCAAATAGCTATAACTTGAGCTATAAAACTCCAAATGGAGTGATTTGAAAAGGAAAATAAAGTTAAGACAATAAGAAACAACTTCTATGAAGAACACTTAGCCAAATTCTAACAGCAATATGACCAATGGAACAGCGCAATACAGGACACTAAAACTGAAAATTTGAAATTTTACCTAAAAGACTTAAAATTTAAGAAAAGAACCAAAACAAAAAAATTAGGTAACCAAAATATGGTGTATGGGTGAAATTAGAATTCTCATACCTATTAAGCATTAGAAAGTCAATAAATTGACTTGAATAGTATCATGAATAGTAACCCCAAAATACAAATTTTAAAGAATATCAAGTTTAGCATATTAAAGTTAGGTATAAGTATATTTGAATTTATTTTTGGAGTTATGATAAATTGTGATACTGAAACACTATGAAACTGTATGTTTCAGTGGAAAAGAATACCGAAAAATAACCCGAGACATCGAGTCAAGGCCTAGAGGCGACTCGTATAAGGTTTGCGCACAACTAACTATTTTGTTACTTTTTACTTCTAAATTGATTTGAACAACTTTATTTTATAATTTATAATTTTGCTATGTTGAGGATTTTAAATTGTTGAATGAAATTGTATAAATTAAATGTAAATTTTCTTATGCATTTAAGGATTTATTGCATGGTTTTGAGGATTGTAAATTTTAAGTTTGATGTACTGCCAACCTTAAGTATGAATTTATGATGATTCAATATGTTAATGGTTTGTAAACACTTTGTAAATAGAAATTATTTTGAATATAATTTGAAACCACAGTTGACATGGCAATATATGTTGTGAATTCTCATTAGCTTGTCTAGTGAGATATCTCCTCCACTAGATGGGGTGAGTTCCTTCCTCTCTGGCTTGCCAGTTGGGGAAGAGTTTAAATGAGTACTCATATATACTAGTTAGTCTTTGTTCCTCCCTTTTAGCCTCAGTTATTGGGAGAGTTTGAAATGTCGTGGTGTACAACACGGCATCTATTTGAATTTTGGGTCATGGGTTTAACTGTATGAATTATTGGCAATGCCCTTTAAATTATGCATAGTTTGATAAATAGTGGTTGAAATAAATAATTTGTCAGTGATTCAAAATATGTTTGTATTATTTCGAGATTTAAAAGAAATGTAGACAAATAGTTACTATTTGATCAAAACGTTATTCAAATGAATAATTTGTATAAATGAAAATATTGATTTATGAATATCATGGATTTTGAAGAATTTAGAAATTTTAAATTTTTATTTGTTATGAATTGTCAAGTATAACTTGTAAGTTTTAAATTATTAGTTTATGCACCACTGAGTTCACCACTCAGCGATAGCTTTGTAAGCTGTCGCAGGTGAAAGAAAATATAAAGCAGCTGAGCAAGATTACTGAAAGACATAATGAGACTATCTTCGGGTATATAATAGGTATATCCTTGTACTTTAGACTTTGATGTAATTCTGTAATTATATGTATGAAATTTCCTTTGAGCAGTTGTACCAACTCTTTTGTAATATATTTTTGGACTGTAATCAAATACAAAATTATTGTAATATTATCTTGAGATTCTATGTACTTATAAAGTTTTATACTACTAAATTTTTAATACTCCCATGAATGTAAATATTAATTTTGTTATCTTAATGAGATATTTCAATGTTTGATTTAATTTAAACCGTGTATTGAGTTGCTTGTGTTGATTTGTGAAATGAGATTGAATAATGGAGTTGTGATTGAGAAAAATATTGGAAGTATCTTTATTTTCAGGTTTTGAAGAACTGTTTTCTCAAAATACATATGGCACTTTGCCGAAATTTTTGTAAAAATTATGGAGATTTTAAAAATCTAAAAATTTGATTTATGTTTAGACTTTAAATAAAGGTTTCTAATATCTGGAAAAAAAAAAATTTACCCACCAATTTAAAAATAAACGAAAATTATTTTAAAATCTCTTGTAGTTTATTTAATGGGTTATCGGTAGGCGAAGTACGGTAATTCATTAGGTATACTATGGGAGCATGTTACATCTTACGAGGAGTAGGGTGTGACATGTTTACTTAATAGGTGCACAATGATTTAATTATTCACATGTGTCTAATGCTAGTTTATTTGATTAAGTCTGTAATTGCTTGATTAACTTTACATGAGTAGCGAAAGTAATATTATGTGACATATTGCTTAGAGATTCATAACCTAGATTGTATGTTTATACCACTTTTGTGTTTATGTTATCTTGAATTGGTGATGACTCTCTAGATCTGTGGTAATTGAGCAGTCGATTAGGAAAGTTTGATAAAGATAATGACTATGAACTCTACTATAGAAGCTACACATTTTGCTACATTTGATGCTACAAATAGGTTGTTTGGATACATTAGTTCCTAATGAAACTTAAAATAGTTCCTTTGATTGTGTCAATGGTTTCTCTCAACTATGACAATAATAATGCCTTAGCTCAGATAGAGGAATTAGGTCTCATATGAGTGATGAAACTATCTAGTCAAGTGCTATAAAATATTGATTCATAGTTGAGGATACTATGTTGGACATTTTCTATCTAGTTAGATCGTCACCTCTATTTATTTCCATAGATTAATATGAGATGCTAATAAAAATGGAATGGTGATTCTCATGCCATCTGACATTAGGATGTTAGGACAAATACAGTGGACACTTATAGATGATATATACATAGAGTTTACTCTTGATAAAATATTGTCATATAGATCATAATAGTGCACATAGTTCCTTGACTTTAGATGACATGGTTATCTTGTATATAGGTGGTTTGAGTTTGATACCACTTATATACTTCTACTAGGTATGGGTATATGAGTGTGTGTTGGCTCCGACTAATTGTCTATGGAGATAGGTGTTTATTCAAGATGAGATTTATTACCCTAAGTAAATAGGGATAAAGTCCTATGCTATCTAAATTATTCTTGACAAAAAAAAGTTCCTGGTTAGGGCAAATAGACTTATTCGGAAAAAAGTTTATGATGAAAAGTCTTGTTAATCAAGAATTAGAATTTAGATGAGGACATATAATACAAAGCAATTAGAGTTTGGCATATACCATGAACCTAGTTAGCATCGGGACTTTGTAATGAAGAAACTTTAGTGCATGGTATGCATGATCAAGGTTCTAAGGAATAGGATGAATTTTATTCATCACCGATTGAGTAGTTATGGTACGCTATGCTAGGTGTTAACCATGATTTATGAAAACTAAGAGTGGAAAGAGAATTTCACTTTAGGTATAAAAAGAGTTCCAATGATATGAAAAAGTTAATATCATATTCTCATTCCTAATCAGTCATGTCATGAACCTAGAAAGTCACATACAATAGAACTAATATAATCAAGATAATATTAATTTGATTAATTAATTAAATGATTTAATTGATCAATTAAATTAATGAATTTAGTTTGCAATAAGATTATAAAGTTAGCAAGGCTTGAAACTAAATTCAATGAATTTGGTAATAAGAAGAAAATTAGTTTATATTTAATTGTTAAATATAAGCTTATAACTAAATGAGTTTAATTATTATATAATTTATATTAGATATAAATTATAATGTAAGAATAATTAATATGGCTTAAATGACTTATGAAGCCATGAGAAAAATATGGGTTAATGGCTTGGTGGTGATATGGCATAATGTCACACCTTACCCCTCTGTAAGGCATAACACGATCCCGTAGAATACCTAATGAACTACCGAACTTCACCAACCGATAACTCATTAAGTACCCTACAAAAGATTCTAAAACCATTTTCTCACTTTTTGGAAGTGGTGAGCATTTTCTTACATTTAATAGAAGTTTAAAAACTAGTTTAAATTTTTATTCATTTTATTTTTACACAAATTTTAGAAAAATTTTGACAGAGTGCCGTCTGTATTTTAAGAAAACAGTTCTTTAAAAACCTATAAAAACACTTCCAATAATTTCTTCCATTAACTCAACAACTACCACAACAAACTTCAACATCATTTCTCAAACTCCAAAATTCAAATCAATAATTCACAACTCAATATTTCCATTCTTTTTTCATTAAAGTAAAAACAAATTACATTTATCAACCACTTTACATTAGTAAATCCAAAATGATATTATTATAACTTTATACAATTGCTCATAACCAGGTTTTTTTTTTTACATATACAAACAATTACATATACAAATATAAACATTACATTCAGGGTATAAATTTATACCTGACAAAACTTTAGGAAAGGTGGCTTCACGATCCTCAGCAGCTCACTCTGCTGCTCCTCTAGTTTTTATATCTGCGACAGCAATAACAGCCATCACTGAATACTATGACTCAGTGGTGCACAACATACTAAAAATAATAGTTTATGCATAATTCAAATCACATTTATTCAAATATTGAACTGAACATGAAAAACAGATACAAAACATAATTTATAAATTTTTAGTCCAAACAATCTCATTTAGGAAATCTCAAAATGAATTTCATAAAAACACACAGTTATATCATGCCATTCGAAACATATTCATCTCAATAGCCAGAGGCTTATGAGAAATTACAAGGCTAGCTAGCTCAAATATATGGGTACCCATTCAATTTTTTCTTCTACTGGCACATACCTCAACACTTCAGCCAGAGAATGAATCAAAATTCAAAACTAATTTCTCCCACTAGTCATGCTAGTGAGACATTCAAATATATGGTCATGACACTGTGGTTTCAAAACTGGCTTAGTAATTTACTAAATATTTATTGTCATTTCAAATACATACAAGTAAACTTTCAACAATTTAAGTCAAAAGCATAATAAACATTTCAATACAATTGAGTCACAATTTAATATCTCAATTCATTCAAAACAACTTGTAAAAGAAAATTTACAGAAATTCTATGTTGTGCACAAACCTTATACGAGTCACCTCTTGGCCTTGACTCGATGCTTCGGGTTCTTTTCCGGTATTCTTTTCGACTGAAACACATAATTTCACAGTGTTTCAGTACTATAAATTATCATAAGTCTAAAAATAATTTCAAATCTATTTATATCTAACTTTAATATGCTAAACCTGATGTTCATTACAAATTGTATTTCGGGGTTACTATTCACGATACTATTCAAGTCAATTTGTTTACTTTCCAATGCTTAATAGGTATGGGAATTCTAATTTCACCCGCATACCACATTTTGGTTACCTAATTTGTTGGTTTTGGTTGTTTCCTCAAACTTCAAGTCTCTTAGGCACAAATATCAAATTTTTAGTTTTGGTGTTCAGTTTTGCACTGTTCCATTGGTCATGTTGCTGTGATAATTTGGCTAAGTTTTCTTCATAGAAGTTGTTTCTTATTGTCTTAACTTTATTTTCCTTTTTAAATCACTCCATTTAGAGTTTTGTAGCCCAAGTTATAGCCATTTGAACATAGCTGGCCGGATTTGAGGTTACCCAGAATTCTGGGCAAATTCTGGATTTTGGCAATTTTTGTGGTTGACTGCAGGTGGATTTTCAAATAGGTTACAGTCAAAATTTGGATTTGTTTTCTTCATGAAAGTTGTAGGGCTATATCTCAGATTTCTACTGGTAAAAATTCAGGTCATTTGGACCTTCCTAGACCAAGTTATGGTCATTTACGTAACTACTGTTCATTTGGTCATTTTTGTACAGGTCAGTGTGCCCAATCTGGATTTAACCTAATTGTTCACTAAGTTATGGTCATTTTCTGGGTATGATTCCTAAATGAAAAATGTGCCATTTTGTATCTAGTTTCATTCCCAATTAGCCTCACACCAATTAGGTTGGTAAATTTTCATTTTTGATCCCTGAAAGGGACCTAGGTCAAGCTGCTTGCAGATTGACCCTCACCAATCCGAATTTAAACTTCTTTTCAACAATTCATACACACTACAAATGGTCACAATTAACCATTTCTCAACTCAAATAAGGTTAATAACATTATTTGGCTAATTTTCAAATTTTTCTTCAATTTTTCACATGCTCAAAACCCTAGCTTCACATAAAACTCAATCTAATGCAATTTAAAGTGTGTATTCATGTTCTACACACCTAATTCACCTCAAATAGCCATTCAAAACCATCAAACTCATTCATAACAAACCCTAACCCTAGCTAGAAGAATTTCATGTTTGGTCCCTCAACAATTGTTTTTGTTTGATTTTAAGTTAATTTCTAAGTTACTTACACCAAAAACACAAGTAATAAACTAGAATTTTCAATTAACTCACTAACCTTGAACTTTGGAGTTCAATCTTCAATTCTTCTCCCCTTTTCTCCTTTCTTTCTTGCTAAATCACTTCCTCAAGGGAAAAAAACAAGGTTTTATGAGTTAATTTTGGGGAAATTAGGGTTTAGTTGAGTGATTTGGAAGCTTGGTGCAAGCTTTAATGGTGAAGCAAAAATGGAGGAGGGAGAGGAGTGTGGCTGCCTAATGGGTTAGGGAAGAAGGAATGAAGATTTGTTTTAATTTTTATATATTTTTATCTTTTATTAACTCAATTTAACTTAGTCAATTAAAGTGGGTCAATTAAATTTAATTTATGAAATCATAATTGTGAGCTAAGGTGATGTAAATAAAGTTTTTCCTTTTTTTTCCTTGTTTCTTTAATTTAATTCTTGATCTCAAAATTTTCTTTTCTCCAATTTTATTAGACAGTTAGGTCAGAAGTCAGCTCTAGGGGTGAATTGACTAAATTGCCCCTCGCCAGTTCGATTCGGTTTACAAGTAATTCAATATTTCTTCTGGATCCCTGATCTAATTATTTGACCTGCTTAACAACTCTTTTTCGTGATTTTCTCTTTTCCACTGTGTTCGTAATAGTCCTAAGTACTGCGGCGTCACATTTTACGGTTCAAAATTTAAGTTTAAACTGACCTCATAGTCATTCCAAAGAAGGTCACCCATCACTGTGACTCCCAGCTCATTTAACTTTTTATGTTCTCTTTTTCTTATTTATACTTAACTATTTGGCAATTACTAATTATTTGCATTCAGGGCTTAACTAGGTGTCTTAGACGTGGTTCTAATTCTCTTAATTGTCCGGATCGATACTGGTCACCGGAATAGTGAAATATACTAGGCTATGCAAATAGGAGTGTTACAATTCTCCCCCCCTTAAAATAAATTTTGTCTCGAAATTTTACCAGGTAATTAGTCTCTAAACAGCTGTGGGTGTTGTCTTCTCATGTCCTCCTCTCGTTCCCAAGTAGCCTCCTAGCCTAAATGATGGTTCCACAGCACTTTTATTAACAGTATCTGCTTATTCTGTAGCTGCTTCATCTCATAAGCCAGAATCTCTGTGGGTTCTTCCTCATATGTGAGGTCTGGATTCACTTCAATTTTCTCCACTGGTAGTACATGAGATGATCGATACTTGCTTAACATAGACACATGGAAGACGTTATGTATCTTCTCCAACTCTAGAGGTAGTGCCAAACTATATGTCAAGGGACTCTCTCCAAAACCTCATATGGCCCAAAGAAACGAGGACTCAGTTTCCCCTTTTTGCCGAATCTCATAATCCTCTTCTAAGGGGAAACCTTGAGGAATACTTTGTCACCCACTGCATATTCAATATCCCTTCTCTTCAGATCAATATAGGACTTCTGATAGTCTGATGCAGTCTTAAATCGATCTCTGATTAATCTGATTTTCTCTTCAGTTTGCTGAATAATTTCTGGTCCAATCATCTTTCTTTCACCTACCTCATCCCAACACAATGGGGTTCTACATTTTCTGCCATACAAAGCTTCATATGGAGGCATCCCAATGCTTGATTGGTAGCTGTTGTTATATTTAAACTCAATCAAAGGCAAGTGTGTGTCCCAACTGCTCTCAAACTCAATCACACAAGCTCGTAGCATGTCTTCCAAAATCTGAATTACTCTCTCAGACTGGCCATCTGTCTGTGGGTGAAATGTTGTACTGAAGTTCAATCTAGTTCCTAGGGCTCTCTAAAGACTACCCAGAATCTAAAAGTAAACCTAGGATCTCTATCAGATACGATAGATACTGGCACTCTATGCAGTCTTACAATCTCATCTATGTATAACTTGGCTAATCTTTCTAAACTGTAGTCCATCCGGACAGGCAAAAAATGATAGACTTGATCAGTCTGTCAACTATAACCCACACTGCATCATGACTCTTCTGTGTCCTCAGAAGTCCCATCACAAAATCCATAGTTATTCTCTCCCATTTCCATTCTGGTACTGGTAGTGGATGTGACAAACCAGCTGGTACTTGATGCTCTGCCTTCACTTACTGACAAGTTAGGTATTTGGAAACAAATTCTGCCACATCTTTTTTCATACCCATCCACCAGCAATGCTCCTTTAGCCCTCTATACATTTTTATGCCACCAGGATGCATAGCAAAAGGAGACTCATGTGCTTCCTTCATAATGATCTGCCTCAAGTCAACATCATTAGGAACACACATTCTGCCCTGATGAAGCAGTAGGCCATCATCTCTCACTGAGAATTCAGTTTTCTTACCCTGTCTGACTTCTTCTAACAACTTCTGATACTTCTGATCATTTTGAGTAGCCATTCTGATCTGACCAATCAATACTGGCTATACATGCCATGTAACTGCTATCTGCCCCTCATCATTAATCTCTAAGCTGGCATGCAATACTCTCAACTCATGTACTATAGACAAAGGAGAAACCCATAGACTTGCCATAGTCTTGCGACTTAAGGCGTCAGCCACCACATTAGCTTTCCTTGGCTGATAGTCTATCAGAAAATCATAATCTTTTATCAACTCTAACCATCTCCTCTGTCTCAAATTCAACTCCTTATGAGTGCCCAGATACTTCAAACTCTTATAATCTGTGTAGATGTAGCACTTCTCCTCATATAAATAGTGTCTCCAGATCTTAAGAGCGAACACAATAGCTGCAAGCTCCAAGTCATGTGTCGAATAGTTCCTCTCATGCAGTTTCAACTGGCGTGATGCATAGGCAATGACATTTCGATCTTGCATCAGTACACAGCCTAACCCATTGTGAGAAGCATCACTATAAACTGTGTATTCCTTACCCGGTGTAGGTAAAGTAAGGACTGGAGCTTCAGGCAAACACTTCTTTAACTCATCAAAACTTTGTTGGCATTTATCTATCCACTGAAATTTTACATCTTTTCGAAGTAATTTGGTCAATGGAGATGCCAACATGGAGAACCCTTTCACAAATCGGCGGTAATATCCAGCTAAACCTAGAAAACTGCGAATCTTTGTGATATTTCTGGGTGGTCTCCAATTAAGAACAGCTTCTATCTTACTTGGATCTACCTTGATGCCCTCTACCGATACTACATGCCCCAAGAAGGATATTTCCTTCAGCCAAAATTCACACTTCGATAATTTGGCGTATAGTTGTTTCTCCCTCAAAGTCTGCAGTACAATCCGCAGATGTCTATGATGCTCCTCTGCACTCCTCGAGTAGACCAATATATCATCTATGAATACCACAACAAACTGGTCGAGGTATGGTTTGAAGATAGTGTTCATCAGATCCATAAAAGCAGCCAGAGCATTAGTTAACCCGAATGGCATGACCAAGAACTCATAATGGCCATAGCGGGTTCTAAAGGCAGTTTTGGGAATACTCTGCTCTTGTATTTTCAGCTGATAATAACCTGATCTCAGGTCAATTTTGGAGAATACAGCTGCACCCCTCAACTGATCAAACAAGTCATCAAAGCGAGGTAATGGATATCTATTCTTTATTGTCACCTTATTCAACTGGCGATAATCAATACATAACTGGATAGTGCCATCTTTCTTCTTTACAAATAACACCGGCACTCCCTAAGGTGACACACTAGGGCGGATAAAGCCCTTGTCAAGCAGCTCTTGCAACTGCACTTTCAACTCTTTCAATTCTGCAGGTGCCATTCTATATGGTGTTATGGAGATTGGATCTACACCAGGCATAACATGTAACACTCCTATGTTCGGTAGTGCGTTCTACTGTTCCAATGACCAGTGTTGTCCGGACAGCTAGAATGCCTAGAACTACACTTCGATATGAGTGAGGAGACATAAAATAATGAAATACAAGAAAAGAAAATACAAGAAAAACAAAGGAAAAATAATAGCAAAGAAATGTAACCAAGTTAAGCAAGCCGAGAACCCAAGCGATGGGTGACCGCACCAGGAAGTCACGGCGTGGACCGTTGACTAGCCCTGGACCGCGGGGAACCCTGGAAAATATTTTTAGGACTTAAATAGATACCTATTGAAATACAAATACCATTAGAAATATTAAATGAAATTAAATAATTAGTACAAAGAAAAGTGAGAAATTGAAAAACGGACAAAACCCGGTGTTACCGAAAAATCGGGAATGCAACCCGAACAGGGGCATTGTGGTCATTTGACATCCCGAGTTGTCTTTTGACCTAAATGTCCATTGAAAATACATGATATTATATTTGGAAAATGTCATCAAAAATTTAATTAGGGGTACCTAATGTAAATAGCCAAAAGTGGAATATAATTTGAGTAATTAGCACTTAAACATATAATATAATTAAAAATGGGTGAGTGGAGCACTATGACGATTAAATAAACACTAAGTGGGCAGGTTAATTCCACTCACACTTCATCTTCAACCTTTCAAAACCACCATTGCCGAAATGAAACCCATCCAAACCTCCATAGCCGAAACTTGAGAGAGCTTCATAACCTCCTCCATTCCACCTCCAAACACCAAAGTCATTTCACTAATCTTGATCCCCACCTCATAAGGAATAAGTAGATACTAAATTTAAGGGAGTTTGGGGAAGATTTAACAACCCTCATCAATAGGTAAGTTTGTATTTTTTATTGTTGTTTTGTTAAAGTTTGTAAGGATGTTATGGGTGTTTGATTTATGGAGAAATTTTTGAGGTTTGATGTTTAAAGGGGGAAGTGTACTTTTAGCAGCCATGGAAACACCTTGAAGACAGTTTATTTTTTTTTTAAATGGTGAATTAAAGGATTGATTAAATGTATATTATGTAAGAAATTATTTGGGTGATGTATACTTAGTATATGTGAATGTGTATTGAAATTTGAATGCTTGGAAATTATGGGAATGTAATGCATGAAATGGCAACCTGGTTTGGTGAACCATAAGGATGTTATTTCATGTTTGGATTATGGAATATTAATGTTGAATTGTGTTGGTTATTATGGCAGTTTGGATATGTGTGTGATGGTGTGAGGTTGGACATGTAAAGTTGGACATGTAAAAGTGTTATGGTTAGGTGATTGAATTGTTGTAAATGAGTTAGAAAAATTTTGCACTTTATGGTGTATGTTGAATGTGATTATAAGCTGCCAAAATTACCAATAATGCGTTGTGAATTATGTTTAGGTCATGGTACAACTAGAATTGGCTTGAATGTTGAGTTTGGTAAGTGTTAAAAGTGATCCTTGATGTGTATGAAAGAAATGCAATAAGGCAGTTTGTGTTTTGGACATATAACCTTAAGTGTGTGGCTCCAATTGGTATGAGACCAATTGGAGGTGAAACTAGACACAAAATGTGCCAACTTTCATGAAGGAAGCTTGCCAAAATTCTGCTTGCAAGGTAGCTTGAAAAATGACCAAATCCGGATTAAGTGCAAATAAGGCCTGAAAATTGACCATTTGGGCAGCAGTTAGTGTTTAGGCCATAACTCACTCAAAATAGGTCCAATTGACCTGAAATTTTGACCATGAATATTTAAGACCCATATCTACAAGTCTTATGAAGACACTAAAACCCAGAAATGACCATAAGAAAGTCAAACAGCTTGCACAAGTTTGGGTCCAAAAACTGGCCGAACCAAAATTGACCTAAAATGACCTAAAGTGACCAATTTTGATGCATTTTGACCAGCAATAGTAAAATGACCATAACTTGGTCTACATAACTCAGAATGACCTGAAATTTTGCCCCGCGTGCAATAAGACATAGATCTACAAGTTTGTAGTTTTGACCAAAACCCGAAAACCGAGGAAACTAGGTCATCCGGCTAGGTCAAACTAGTATCCCGGAATCTAGCAAATTGCAAGAAAATGCAATATACAAGGAAATGAAATTGGTAACATGTACCAACCCTAAAAGACTATTGAATGTGACAAATTAGTAACATTAAAACCTAATTTACCTAGAACGCATTTAGGGTCAACATATTAGGTTGACTAAGCAAATAATAGAATTCAGTGAATTAATTATCGAGCATTATCGTTAGAGACAGTTTAAATAAATACTGAAACACTTCAAATTGTGTTTCTCAGTGAGCAAAGACTCAGGGAAAGGGAAGGAAACACTGAGTCAAGGCCAGGAGACAGTTATCAGAGGTTTGTGTACAACAGCTATTTCTTTTGAATTTTTCAATTGAAATGAATTATGACTATTTGTACATTATTATTTTAAATTGTGGAAATATGTTTGAATGGATACTTATTGCTTGAAAAACATTGTAAATGGTTTGAAACTGTGAAAAAATTGTTTGAATGATATTGATGGATACTTATTGATTGAAAAGCATTGGAAATGGTTTGAAACCACAGCTATCATGTATATTGATTGTATTCCTCACTAGCTTGTCTAGTGGGACGAATTGAATTCCCTCTCTGGCTGAAGTGTTGAGGTGTGTGCCTGTTGAGGATGAATCGAATGAGTACTCATATTTTTGCTAGCTTGCTATGTTATTCCTCATTAGTCATCGACTTTTGGGACGAATTGAATACCTTATTAGCCATCGGCTTTTGGGACGAATTGAACTTTAGAACATGATTAAGTTGTGTGTGATTTATTGATATGTATTATGAGATTGTGAAATGGAGTTAAATTCTTATTGACATTCACTGTCTTTTGAATTTAACTATGTTTTGATTATTGAGATTTATTATGATATTGCGAAATAGAGTTTAAATTCCTCGTGACATTTATTGTCTTTAATTTAACTATGGTTTTAAGTATCCACTATTTATATGATTTATGAATTATGATTTAAAGTTGTATTTGGTAAATGTTGTGAGACATTGTCTCAAAGATAGCTTTATTACTAGCTAGAGCATTCAGCGAGAGAGCATCGGGTATATTGAGTATGAGTATTTTGCATTTTGTACTGTAATGTATATTCACTGTATGTATATTTTATTTTTGGTTTTGAGCAGTTATAAATTAAAATTGTACATTGAAGTTGTAAAGTAAATTATGAGTTATTTTGGCTTTTAAAATTTGTACTCTATCTCTTTAATCTCAGTCTTTGAAAAATTATTGTGGAATTGAGTTGAGGAAAATGTTGTGTTGTTTAACTAATGGAGTTGGGATTGAGAAATATATTGAAGTACTTTTTACAGGTTTTCTGAAGAACTGTTTTATCCAAAATATAGATGGCACTCTGCCAAAAGTTTTACAGAAAGTCCAAATAATTCAAATGTGTTAGCTATTTCACTTCAGTTCAAAAAGGTTTTTAACACCTGTAAATTGTACTCACCACTGTAAAAAAAAGAAGTAAAAAAAGTTTTAAAATCCCTTGTAGTGTATTTAATAGGTTATCAGTAGACGAAGTTGGTAATTCATTATGTATACTACGGGATCATGTTATGCCTTACAGAGGGGTAGGGTGTGACATGTTTCAGTGGTATCAGAGCCTGGTTTTTAAATTTTGTTTTCACATTTTATTTGAATATTCTTTCTTCATAGTATAACTGCTCAATATCATTATTTGATACATACAGTACATTACATTATAAATATGCACTAACGGGAGGAAATCTCCTTGTGTTATTTGTTCAGGAGGTCTAAGATCCTCGCATTGACTATGGAAGAGGGTGATCGTTCAGTCGATCAATCTATAAAGGCTGATGTGCAAGGGGATGCTGACCCTACACAATGTCGATGGTTCAAGAAGCACTAGCCCCTGTAGTATCGCGATTTCTGCTCGATTCGCTCGTAGATGGTCGCAATGTTCCAACAAATGGTGGTAATGTGCCTACTCAAGTCCCAATCTGAGACACTAGTGGTACAACCACGTTTCTATGAGCGATATGACAAATTGATGAAATATGGGGCTCTGAGTTCAAGGGGACAATAGATCCTCTAGAGGCGACGATGGTTAGAAAGGATGGATAGGGTATTCAAGAAAGCGCATTGTCTGCAGAGGAGCTTAGATTTGAATACTCAGTATCTTTGCTACTGAGGGGATGCTTATGGTGGTGGAAAACCATTCCCCTGATGCAGTAGAACTGCGATGCTAACATGGAATGACTTTCTCAGGGAATTCAGACAAAAATATGTCCCTGATGCTTATGTAGACCAGAAGTTGCAAGAGTTCCTAAATCTGAAACAGGGGAGCTGATCAGTGGCTGAGTATGAAAGGGAATTGTGACACCCCTTACCCGTCTACAGTATATCCGAGTAAGCTATGTCACACGGTGTACTGAAACACTCCATTTTATCTTAATTATTTTTATTCTTCCTTAATTAATTTTTATCATAGTTTTGAATATAACTTGTGAAATATAATTCATTTAAGTCATTTATTGAAATTATAATTTATTTGAGGTTAGAAAATTTTATAGAAAATTCCAGTGATCTGGCTAAAAATGGAGAAAACAGTTCTTCGGAACCTGTGAAAAACACTTTCAATAATCATATTCAATCATTCTCAAACTCCAATATCAAAATCTCAATATAATTTTTATTTTCAACAACATCTCCATTTCTCAATCATTCATTTCTCATGGTACTCATATATAAGCAATAAGTAAATACTCAAATTTTTCCATTCATAATCACAATTTTCATTATTTACATGAACATCAAAATACATTACATAAGTTTCATTTACACAAAAGAAAATAAAAGTTAGTTACAAAATACCAAAATGAAACCTAGTGTCCTACCAATGCACTGAAGATGGTGAGGTGACACGGACACTATGCAGAGCTGCAGGAGGTCTCACCCAGTCTGTGGTCTACCGGGCTCTCGGTCAGAATCTCCAACTCACGCGTGGCAAAAGCAACGCGCTAAGCAATAATGCTTAGTGGTGCCAATAATATAATAAAAAGAAATAACAGAAAATAAATATGTAGTGAATGTATTAATGTCTCATTGTAAATAAATTTTCTTTGAGTATTTGTAGTCGTACTTATTTTGTACTGGTTATATTCGTTATTTCATTACATTTATCCACTTTCATTTTTTTGTTAACCAAGTAACCTATCTTCGACGATCGGATCGATAAACGGTAACCGCACCGGGTATCAAGTACCTCGCCGTCACACCATCGGTCACATATGTATCTCCCGGCAGTAAATGTAGCTAACAAGCTGTAATAACATCAGGCACAAGGCCAAATCTCAACACAATGTCAGAATGGCTAAAAGCCATGAAATCACAGAATGGTATAATGCCATATGCAGTACTGCTAACTGAACCCTATTGGCATGCCAAACTATCCAAACCAATCTTATTAGGTATACTAGGGCATTTGATACTTTTGAATTTTACAATTTTTGAATTTCAAGTTTTGGTGTTACTATTCCCTTCATTAGTTAACAAAAATGTTGACTTTTGCATAGAAAATAGGTACATTGGTTTTAACACTCCCAACATACCACATTTTGCATTCAAAATTTGTTAGTATTGGTTAACAATACCATTTCTAAGCTTAAAATTAATGGAGCAGAATTTTCAGTTTTCATACCCAATCTTTACTGTTCCATTAGTTGCTGTTGCAGTGTCAGAATTTGGGAAAATGATAAACACGAAAGTTGTTCCTTATTTTGTCTAGTTGAATTTCTTTTTTTGAATCACTCCATTTGGAGTTTTGTAACTCAAGTTATGGTCCAAAAACCACAACTGGCCGGATTGGAATTTTTCTGGACTGTCCATATCTACGATTCGAAGGAATGGATCGCAACTCCCTTGTTGGATAGGTTCTAGTCATAATTTGGGGTGGATTTCTTCATGAAAGTTGTTGGTATATATCTTATCTTGTTGCTGGTAAAATTTCATGTCAATTGGGCCATTCTACACTGAGTTATGGCTAAATGAACAATCACTGTTTATTTGGTCATTCTGCAGAAACTGGTAGCAGGACACCCGGATTGGGGCAAGTTTTTGGTACACTTGGTTTGGTCTTATGGGCATGGTTTCTTCACCAACGTTGTGCCATTATGTGTCTAGTTTCATGTCCAATTGGCCAAACACCAATTGAACCTACACAGCCCAAGTTATGGCTGTCCAAACAGACTGGACTCACATCTAAACCTGCTGGTCTCACTAGGCAGCATACCAAATCAGTTTTCTAATGCTACAATTCACTCCAAGTTGTGGTCAATTTACCTCAAATGGTCACTAATTGACCATTAGAATGTTCATATACCATTTCATGAGCAAACCCTAATTTTGTTTAAGTCTCTAAGTTCTCAAAGTTCAATTTATACATTAAACTTGCAATTTCAACTTAAATCATGTCCTTAAATATGAATTGAGTGAGAGAGAGAATAAATTGGGCACTAACCTTGTTGTGTGCCAATCCAAGCTTGAAAAACTTCTTTATTTTCACTTCTTTTTGCTGCCCAAGTATTGCACAAATTGTAATGACCAATTTTTGTGAAGGGAAGATGGTGTTTTATGGTGGGATGAAGGGAGAAATCAAGCTTACAAGGAAGCTTTCATGGAGGTTGAAAGAGGTGAGGGAGAGGGCTGCCGAAATTTGGAGAAGAAGAGCAGAAAGTTTGTTAAATTTTTAACTCATTTCTTTCCTTTTTAATTGGTTTAAGAGTGTTTGTTAACATGTGATTAGTGGAGGCCTTTTTGATGACATCATTATGATGTCATAATTCAAGTTTTCATTCAATTACTTTTCTTTTCTCTCCTACCCATTTTTAATTCAATTTTTAACAATATTTATTCAAATTTTAGATCATAATAATTATTTACTTAACTAGACAAGTCGGCCAAAAATCATCTCTGAAGACGAAATGACCAAAATGCCCTCCGTTTGGCTTAACGGGTCAAAATTGTCTGTACCGATTGAAAAATTTTTCTAAATATTTTCTTGGCATTCTAATGCCACAGGAACCTCAATGACCCTTATCTGGAGTCTCAATAATTATTTTATAATTTTTCTCCCGGGTCTAGGGCTCCTAGTTGCGTGAACCGCAACTTCTCACTATGTTACCCATCGCTAGGGCACCGGCTCATTTAACTTGGTTGTATTTTATTTCTAAAATTTTTCCTAAATTTTTCTTATTAATATTTGAGTTAATTGTGGTTCCTCACTTTAGTTTAAATATTTTTTCGAATGTTCTAGCTGTCCAAATTCGACATCGTCACCTAATGAGAATGTACGGAGTTGCTACAGGGAGGGTGTTACAACTCTTCCCCTCTAATTTAAATTTCGTCCTCGAAATTTACCTGATGCAAACAGTTGAGGGAACTGTTGCCTCATCGTCTCTTCACTTTCCCAAGTTGCCTCTTCGGTGTTGTGGTGCCTCCAAAGCACTTTCACCAGTGGAATCTGCTTATTCCTCAACTCTTTCACTTCTCGAGCCAGGATCCGTATGGGTTCTTCTTCATATGTCAAATCCGGTTGTACTTCAATTTCTTCCATGGAGATGACATGTGAAGGATCTGAGCAATATCTTCTTAGCATAGATACGTGGAACACATTGTGGATCTTGTCCAGCTCTGGTGGTAAAGCTAGCCTATAGGCCACTGGACCCACACGTTCAATGATTTCATATGGACCAATGAACCTAGGGCTTAACATACCTTTTCTTCCAAACCTCAGTACTTTCTTCCACGGTGACACCTTGAGGAACACTTTGTAGCCAACCGCATATTCTATTTCTTTTCTCTTCTGGTCGGCATAAGATTTCTGTCTATCTGAGGCAACCTTCAGATTGGCTCTGATTAGTTTTACCTTCTCCTCAGTCTGTTTCACCGTGTCCGCCCTACCGCTTATCTTCACCCAATTCACCCAAAGACACCGAGTTCTACATGTCCTCCCATACAGTGCTTCATACGGGGCCATTTGGATACTAGCTTGGTAGCTATTGTTGTATGCAAATTCTGCCAGTGGGAGGTATCTATCCCAACTTCCCTCAAACTCAATGACACAACTCCTCAGCATATCCTCAAGGACCTGACGTATATATCATGTTATTATTATCATTTTAGTTCAATATTTGTATTAATTCCATTGGTTCAATTGTTTACCTGGATTACTCTTTCTGATTGCCCATCCGTCTGAGGATGGAAAGCTGTGCTGAAGTGGAGTTGTGTACCCAAGGACTCATGCAACTTCTTCCAAAATCTCGATGTAAACCTTGGGTCTCGATCAGATATGATGGAAAGTGGAATTCCATACAGTCTAACTATCTCACTGATATACACTCGCTAATTTCTCCGGTGAGTAATCACCCTAATCGCGTAAAGTGTGCTGACTTTGTCAATCTATCCACTATCACCCATACTGCATCATGTTTCTTCTGGGTGAGAGGTAGACCACTTACAAAATCCATGGTGACCCGATCCCATTTCCATTCAAGTATGCATATAGGCTGTAGCAAACCTGATGGAACTTGATGTTCTGCCTTGACTTGCTGACATGTCAAGCATTTAGTCACATAGTCAGCTATGTCCTTCTTCATACCAGGCCACCAATACTGAAGTTTCAGATCATGATACATTTTTGTACTTCCTGGGTGCATAACATAAACACTAGCATGTGCCTCTTTCAGAATATTGGCTTTAAAATCCCCATTATCTGGTACACATACTCTTCCTTTGTAGTATAGACACCCATCTGCTTTCACTTCATAGTCAGTTGCCTTCCCTTCTAGGATTTTGCTCATAATAGCCATTAACTTTTCATATGCCTTTTGCCCATCTAAAATCTGCTGTAGCAAGTTTGGCCTTACTTGCAACTCAGCCAAAATAGCTCCATCTCGAACCAAAGATAGATGGGCATTCAATGATCTCAAAGCTGTGATGGATTTTCTGCTCAAAGCATCAGCAACTACATTTGCCTTCCCAGGATGGTAGTCAATTACACAATCATAGTCCTTCAGGAACTCAATCCATCGTCTCTGTCTAAGGTTGAGCTCCTTCTGGGTTGGCAAATATTTCAGGCTTTTGTGGTCCGTGTAAATGTAGCACTTTTCACCATATAAGTAATGCCTCCATATCTTCAGTGCGAAAATAATTGCTGCAAGCTCTAGATCATGGGTAGGGTAATTCTGTTCAAGTGGCCTTAGCTGCCTGGAAGCATAAGCGATTACCTTCCCCTCTTGCATCAATACACACCCTAACCCATTATGAGAGGCATCACTGTAGACCACAAAGTCCTTTCCTGACATTGGCTGTGTTAACACTGGTGCCTCTGTCAACATAGCCTTCAACTTCTCAAAACTGGTCTGACACTTGTCATTCCAGTTAAATCTGACATTCTTGTGTAACAACTTGGTCATTGGAGCAGCTATTAAGGAAAATCCCTTCACAAATCTCCTGTAATACCCAGCTAGCCCCAAGAAGCTTCTGACCTCAGTTGTATTTCTGGGAGGCTTCCATTCCATCACTGCTTCTATTTTCTTGGGATCCACTCTAATCTCATCAGCTGACACTATGTGTCCAAGGAATGCAATTTCATTTAACCAGAAGTCACACTTGGACAACTTAGCATACAGCTTCTTTTCTCTCAGGGTTTGCAGAACAATCCTCAAATGTTCATCATGTTCTTCCCTGGTCTTGGAATACACCAAAATATCATCAATAAAGACCACTACGAACCGATCTAAGTATGGATGGAAGATACGGTTCATAAGGTCCATGAATGCTGCTGGTGCATTCGTTAGGCCAAAGGGCATCACCAGAAACTCATAATGCCCATACCGGGTCCTGAATGCAGTCTTTGGCACATCTACATCCTTCACCCTCAACTGATGATACCCTGATCTGAGATCAATCTTAGAAAATACTCCTGCTCCCTTCAACTGATCAAACAAATCATCAATTCTAGGCAACGGATATTTGTTCTTCACAGTCACTTTATTCAACTGCCGGTAATCGATGCATAACCTCAAAGTCCCATCCTTCTTTTTCACAAACAGCACTGGAGCTCCCCATGGTGACACACTGGGGCGTATGAACCCCTTATCAAGCAACTCTTGCAACTGAGTTTTCAACTCCCTCAATTCAGTGGGTGCCATCCTATAAGGAGCAATGGAAATGGGTGTTGTACCCGGCAGTGTCTTAATAGCAAACTCGACTTCCCTTTCTGGTGGCAAACCAGGCAATTCTTCAGGGAATACATCTGGGAAGTCTTTTACTATGGGTATGTCACACAGATCTGGCTTAGCCTGCCTAGTATCCACCACATATGCTAGGTAGGCTTCACAGCCTTTTCTCATCATTCTTCTTGCAACTGTGGCTGAGATAACATTGGACAGGAAATCTGTCCTTTCACCCACAATAGTGATCTCATTACCCTCAGGAGTTTTCAAAGAAATCTTCTTCAGTTTATAACCAATTATTGCCTAATGACGTGACAACCAGTCTATTCCCAAAATCACGTCAAACTCGTGGAAGGGCAACTCAATTAGATCTGCCGAGAATTCATACCCCTGAATCCTTAACGGGCAACCCTCGTACACTTTGTTTACCATTACACTGTGGCCCAATGGATTAGTGACCAGAATGTCTTGGTCACTCTCCCCTACTAGTATCCCCCTTTCTACGGGTAGGTTGATGCAGATGTATGAATGAGTGGATCCTGGATCCACCAATGCATGCACAGATGTATTGTAGAGGGAGAACGTACCCCTGATGACGTCTGGGGCATCTTGCTCCTCCTGAGCTCTCATAGCATATGCTCTGGCAGGTGATCTGCCCTCAGGCCTCTTTGTTGGCTCAGATGCAGGCCTCTGTGATGGTTCCACTGCCTCAGATTTGCCAGATTTCCTTCCCCTTTGTGGTGCAGGAGCAGGTCTGTCTGTTTGTGTTGGAGCAGCTGTAGTAGTTCAGCGTGGACAATTCCTTAGCTGATGCTCTGTCGACCCACACCTTAAGCAGGCACCAGTCACTCTCCAACACTCCCCCTTATGCCACTTCAGGCAATATGGACATGCAGAAGATGCAGGGGCTGGTCCCCTGAACCCCATCCCTGGAGAGCTGCCCACTGATGGTGTGGACTGACCTCTCCTAGGGGTAAACTGTGGCCTGGGCCCCTGAGACTGACCCTGACCTTGTGATTGACCTGAACTCTGTGCAGGTGGACCCTTGAACTTCTTTCCAGATGCAGGAGATGAACTAGACTGACCTGGGCCCCTCTTCTGCTGTCTCTCTCTTCTGGTCTGCTCACTTATTCTTACTTTTTCAACTTTTATTGCAGCTTCCACTAACTTGGTGAAGTCGGTGATTCCCAAGGCATTGATCATGATCTTTATGTTGTCATTTAATCCCTCTTCAAATCTCTTACACCTTTTAGCCTCATTAGGGACTATCTCCCTTCCGTAGCGGCTCAATCTGACGAATTCCTTTTCATACTCGGCTACCGTTAGCTATCTCTGTCTCAGGTTAATGAACTCTCTTCTTCTCTCTTTCAGGTATACACTACCCATGTATTTCTTCTTGAATTCAGAGAGGAAGAAGTCCCAAGTTATTACTTCTGGCTGTACTTCACTGGACACCGTATCCCACCATTCATATGCATCATCTTGTAACAGAGATACAGTAGCTTCTAGATTTTGCTCTGAAGTGCAGTGGAGTTGTTTTAAAACCCTGCCTGTTCTGTTCAACCAATTTTCGGCTGCAATAGAATCATCTTCTCTCTTGCCAAAGAAGTCTACTGCTCTAAATTTTCTTAGTCTTTCCAGGTGTGATTTCTGCTGTGGAGGTGGTGGTGGTGGTGGTGGTGCTGGTATTACCCCAGCCATTTGTTTGAAGAATTCGGCCATTCTTTGGAACATGGCTCGTGGAGGCGAAAGGTGCTCTGCTTGAGCTGGCGGAGTAGGTTCTCCCCTACCCCCAGTCTCAGCTGCTGCACGTGGAGCATGACTCTCCACTTCTTCCTCAATTACTCTCTGAGATGTAGGGTCCATATCTTATTCAAAATAATAAAGATAAACAGATCTGCATTAGTGTCACCTCGACTCTTACAAATGCAATGCATGGTATGGACTCAATCTAAGCCCAGAAACGCCTAAACCGTGCTCTGATACCACTAAATGTGACACCCCTTACCCGTCTACAGTATATCCGAGTAAGCTATGTCACACAGTGTACCGGAACACTCCATTTTATCTTAATTATTTTTATTCTTCCTTAATTAATTTTTATCATAGTTTTGAATATAACTTGTGAAATATAATTCATTTAAGTCATTTATTGAAATTATAATTTATTTGAGGTTCCGAAAATTTTATAGGAAATCCGGCAGAGTACCGACTAAAAATGGAGAAAACAGTTCTTCGGAACCTGTGAAAAACACTTCCAATAATCATATTCAATCATTCTCAAACTCCAATATCAAAATCTCAATATAATTTTTATTTTCAACAACATCTCCATTTCTCAATCATTCATTTCTCATGGTACTCATATATAAGCAATAAGTAAATACTCAAATTTTTCCATTCATAATCACAATTTTCATTATTTACATGAACATCAAAATACATTACATAAGTTTCATTTACACAAAAGAAAATAAAAGTTAGTTACAAAATACCAAAATGAAACCTAGTGTCCTACCAATGCACTGAAGATGGTGAGGTGACACGAACACTATGCGGAGCTGCAGGAGGTCTCAACTAGTCTGTGGTCTACCGAGCTCTCGGTCAGGATCTCCAGAACCTACGCGTGGCAAAAGCAACACGCTAAGCAATAATGCTTAGTGGTGCTAATAATATAATAAAAAGAAATAACAGAAAATAAATATGTAGTGAATGTATTAATGTCTCATTGTAAATAAATTTTCTTTGAGTATTTGTAGTCGTACTTATTTTGTACTGGTTATATTCGTTATTTCATTACATTTATCCACTTTCATTTTTTTGTTGCCCAAGTAACCTATCTGACGATCGGATCGATGGATAACGGGTAACCGGCCTTTGGGTATCAAGTACCTCGGGCCGTCACACCATCGGTCACATATGTATCTCCCGGTATGCAACAGAACAGCTAACAAGTTGTAATAACATCAGGCACAAGGCCAAATCTCAACACAATTTCAGAATGGCTAAAAGCCATGAAATCACAGAATGGTATAATGCCATATGCAGTACTGCTAACTGAACCCTATTGACATGCCAAACTATCCAAACCAATCTTGTTAGGTATACTAGGGCATTTGATACTTTTGAATTTTAGAATTTTTGAATTTCAAGTTTTGGTGTTACTATTCCCTTCATTAGTTAACAAAAATGTTGACTTTTGCATAGAAAATAGGTACATTGGTTTTAACACTCCCAACATACCACATTTTGCATTCAAAATTTGTTGGTATTGGTTAACAATACCATTTCTAAGCTTAAAATTAATGGAGCAGAATTTTCAGTTTTCATACCCAATCTTTACTGTTCCATTAGTTGCTGTTGCAGTGTGGGAATTTGGGAAAATGATAAACACGAAATTTCCTTATTTTGTCTAGTTGAATTTCTTTTTTTGAATCACTCCATTTGGAGTTTTGTATCTCAAGTTATGGTCCAAAAACCACAACTGGCCGGATTGAATTTTTTCTGGACTGACCATATCTACAGTGCAGTGAACAGTGACTGCAACTCTCTTGTTGGATAGGTTCTGGTCATAATTTGGGGTGGATTTCTTCATGAAAGTTGTTGGTCTATATCTTAGCTTGTTGCTGGTAAAATTTCATGTCAATTGGGCCATTCTACACTGAGTTATGGCCAAATGAACAATCACTGTTCATTTGGTCATTCTGCAGAAACTGGTTGCAGGACACCCGGATTGGGGCAAGTTTTTGGTACACTTGGTTTGGTCTTATGGGCATGGTTTCTTCACCAAAGTTGTGCCATTATGTGTCTAGTTTCATGTCCAATTGGCCAAACACCAATTGAACCTACACAGCCCAAGTTATGGCTGTCCAAACAGACTGGACTCACTTTCAAACCTGCTGGTCTCACTAGGCAGCATACCAAATCAGTTTTCTAATGCTACAATTCACTCCAAGTTGTGGTCAATTTACCTCAAATGGTCACTAATTGACCATTAGAATGTTCATATACCATTTCATGAGCAAACCCTAATTTTGTTTAAGTCTCTAAGTTCTCAAAGTTCAATTTATACATTAAACTTGCAATTTCAACTTAAATCATGTCCTTAAACATGAATTGAGTGAGAGAGAGAATAAATTGGGCACTAACCTTGTTGTGTGGCAATCCAAGCTTGAAAAACTTCTTTATTTTCACTTCTTTTTGCTGCCCAAGTATTGCACAAATTGTAATGACCAATTTTTGTGAAGGGAAGATGGTGTTTTATGGTGGGATGAAGGGAGAAATCAAGCTTACAAGGAAGCTTTCATGGAGGTTGAAAGAGGTGAGGGAGAGGGCTGCCGAAATTTGGAGAAGAAGAGCAGAAAGTTTGTTAAATTTTTAACTCATTTCTTTCCTTTTTAATTGGTTTAAGAGTGCTTGTTAACATGTGATTGGTGGAGGCCTTTTTGATGACATCATTATGATGTCATAATTCAAGTTTTCATTCAATTTCTTTTCTTTTCTCTCCTACCCATTTTTAATTCAATTTTTAACAATATTTATTCAAATTTTAGATCATAATAATTATTTACTTAACTGGACAATTCGGCCAAAAATCATCTCTGAAGACGAAATGACCAAAATGCCCTCCGTTTGGCTTAACGGGTCAAAATTGTCTGTACCAATTGAAAAATTTTTCTAAATATTTTCTTGGCATTCTAATGCCATAGGAACCTCAATGACCCTTCTCTGGAGTCCCAATAATTATTTTATAATTTTTCTCCCGGGTCTAGGCCTCCTAGTTGCGAGAACCGCAACTTCTCACTAGGTTACCCATCGCTAGGGCACCAGCTCATTTAACTTGGTTGTATTTTATTTCTAAAATTTTTCCTAAATTTTTCTTATTAATATTTGAGTTAATTATGGTTCCTCACTTTAGTTTAAATATTTTTCCGAACGTTCTAGCTGTCCAGTCCGACACTGGTCACCGGAACAGTAGAATGTACGGAGTTGCTACAGGGAGGGTGTTATAGGAATTTTCCTGCCTAAGCCATTATGCAGTAAGTCTACTTTCTACTAGCAGGGAGAGATGCAAGAGATTTGAAACCGGCTTGAAACCCAGTATCAGATTACAAGTGGTCGGATTCAAACACACTAACTTCTCTGAACTTGTTTCTCAAGCCCTAGAGTTGGAAAGAATTGAATCTGAAGCAGCTCCTGAGAAAAAGAAATCAGAGAAGACAGAGAAAGAGGGAAAATCAAGAGAATGAGTTCCGGTGGTCCCTCTTGGAAAGAGGAAGAACCATGGGGGACACAGCAGAGGTGGCAAGAAGTCTGGTAGGGGAAGATATTCAAGACAGAAGCCTCTTCTATCTGGTCAGCAGAGTACCAGAGGTTCCTACCCTCCCCGCCAATGTGAAACTTGTGGAAGAAATCATGGTGGGATATGCTATAAGGCTATTGGAGCCTGTTATAACTGTGGAGGCACATGACACTTTGCCAAGGATCGCACGATGTCGCAGAGTTGGACCACCTCCTACTGCGCAGAAGTGTCGATTGAGCCCTGTCACCAGAAGTTCACAACCACCTAGCAGAGGTAGAGGCAGGGGTAGAGGTAGCCCAGCAGGTAGCCAAGGCACAGTGAAACATTCAGAGCAAGATAGTGCTCCAGTCAGAATCTATGCAATGAGACAGAGAGAAGAGGCCGAGACATCTGATGTTGTGGCTGGTACCTTCTCAACTTTTAATCAAGATGTGTTTGTGTTATTTGATCCGGGTTCTACCCATTCTTATGTCAGTGCTAGCATCATCGATTGCATTGCTGTTCCATGTACAAAAATGGACTTTAAGATGCTAGTAACAAGTCCGCTAGGACAGGAGGTCAGGGTTAATAGAATGTATAGGGATTGTCCTTTGGTGATCCAAGGACACACTTTCTATCTGATTTCATTGAAATGCCCTTCAGAGATTATGATATCATCTTGGGCATGGATTGGTTAGCCAGGCATCATGCCATGATTGACTGTAGGCTGAAGACAGTCACTTTTGGCCTCCCTCAGTACAGTGATGTGGTAATACATGGGGAGAGGCAGTTATTGCCATCAAACATCATTTCGACTGCACTAGCCAGAAAAATGATCAGAAAGGGGTGTGAAGCATACTTAGCACATGTGGTAGACACCCAAGTGGGGAGTCCAGCATTGAAGGACATCCCTACAATATATGACTTTCCAGATGTGTTTCCTGATGAATTGCTAGGATTACCTCCGAAAAGAGAAGTGCAGTTTGAAATTAATGTTATGCCTGATGTGGATCCAATCTCCATAACACCATATAGAATGGCACCAGCAGAGTTGAAGGAGTTGAAGATACAGTTGCAAGAATTACTTGAAAAGGGCTTCATCCGCCCTAGTGTGTCACCTTGGGAAGCACTAGTGTTGTTTGTTAAGAAGAAGGATAGTACTCTCCGCTTATGTATAGATTACCGGAAGTTGAATAAGGTGACAATAAAGAACAGATATCCATTGCCTCGCATTGATGATCTGTTTGATCAGTTGAAGGTGCAAGAGCAGAGTATTCCAAAAACTGCTTTCAGAACTCGGTATGGCCACTATGAGTTTCTAGTAATGCCATTCGGGTTAACAAATGCTCCAGCTTCTTTTATGGATCTGATGAACACTATCTTCAGACCATATCTCGACCAATTTGTGGTGGTGTTTATTGATGACATTTTGATATACTCGAGGAATGCAGAGGAGCATGATAGACATCTGCGGATTGTACTGCAGACTTTAAGGGAGAAACAGCTATACGCCAAATTGTCGAAGTGTGAATTTTGGCTGAAAGAAATCTCCTTTTTGGGACATGTTGTGTCAGCTGAAGGGATCAAGGTAGATTCTAAGAAGGTAGAAGCTATCCTTAATTGGAATCCGCCCAGGAACATCACAGAAATTCGCAGTTTTCTGGGTTTAGCTGGATATTATCGTCGGTTTGTGAAGGGGTTTTCTATGTTATCTTCTCCACTGACCAAACTGCTTCGGAAAGATGTAAAATTTCAGTGGACAGATAAATGCCAGCAAAGTTTTGATGAGTTGAAGAAGTGTTTGACTGAAGCTCCAGTCCTCACTTTACCTACTTCGGGCAAAGAATACACAGTTTATAGTGATGCTTCTCACAATGGGTTAGGCTGTGTACTGATGCAAGATCGAAATGTCATTGCTTATGCATCACGTCAACTAAAACCGCATGAGAGGAACTACCCAACACATGATCTGGAGCTAGCAGCTATTGTTTTTGTTCTGAAGATCTAGAGACACTATTTGTACGGGGAGAAATGCTACATTTACACAGATCACAAGAGCTTGAAGTATTTGGGCACCTAGAAGGAATTGAATTTGAGGCAGAGGAGATGGTTAGAACTCATTAAAGATTATGATTGCTTAATAGACTATCAGCCAGGGAAAGCAAATGTGGTGGCTGACGCCTTAAGTCGCAAGACTATGGCAAGTCTCAGAGTTTCTCCTTTGTCCATGGTATATGAATTAAAAGCACAAAGATGCCGGTTTAGAGATTGATGATGAGGGATGATGAGTTGCATGGCATGTACAGCCAGTGTTGATTGATCAGATCAGAATGGCTGCTCAGAGTGATGATAAATACCAGAAGCTATTGAAAGAAGTCCAGCAGGGCAAGAAACCTGAATTTTCTGTGAAAGATGATGGTTTATTGCTACATCAGGGCAGAATGTGCATTCCTAATGATGCTGAATTGAGACAGATCATTATGAAGGAAGCACATAAGTCTCCTTTTGCTATGCACCCTGGTGGAACTAAAATGTACGGAGGGCTAAAAGAGCATTACTGGTGGATGGGTATGAAGAGAGATATAGCTGAATTTGTTTCCAAATGCCTAACTTGCCAGCAAGTAAAGGTAGAACATCAAGTTCCAACTGGTTTGTTACATCCTTTGTCAGTACCAGAGTGGAAATGGGAACGAATAACTATGGATTTTGTTACAGGACTTCTAAGGACACAGAATAGTCATGATACAGTATGGGTTATAGTTGACAGACTGACCAAGTTTGCTCACTTTTTGCCAGTTCGGATGGACTATAGCCTGGAAAGATTGGCCAGATTGTACATATATGAGATTGTAAAACTGCATGGAGTGCCAGTATCAATTATGTCTGACAGAGATCCTAGGTTCACTTCTAGATTCTGGGGTAGTCTTCAGAGAGCCCTAGGAACTAGATTGAACTTTAGACAAAGATTCCACCCACGCATGGATGGCCAGTCTTAAAGGGTAATTCAGATATTGGAGGATATGCTACGGGCTTGTGTGATTGAATTTGAAGGTAGTTGGGATACACACTTGCCTTTGATTGAGTTTGCTTATAACAACAACTACCAATCAAGCATTGGGATGCCTCCATATGAAGCTTTGTATGGCAGAAAGTGCAGAACTCCCTTATGTTGGGATGAAGTAGGTGAAAGGAAGATGATTGGGCCAGAAATTGTTCAGCAGATAGAGGAAAAGATCATATTGATCAGAGCTAGACTCAAGGCTGCATTAGACCGTCAGAAGTCCTATGTTGATCTGAAGAGAAGAGATATTGAATATGCAGTGGGTGATAAGGTATTCCTCAAAGTTTCTCCTTGGAAGAGAATTGTGAGATTTGGCAGAAAGGGGAAACTGAGTCCTCGTTTCATCGGACCATATGAGGTTCTGGAAAGAGTGGGTCCTTTGGCATATCGGTTGGCATTACCTCCAGAGTTAGCAAGGATACACAATGTCTTCCATGTGTCCATGTTAAGGAGGTACAGATCTGGCCCATCTCATATACTATCAGTTGAAGAGATTGAGGTAAATCCAGACCTATCATATGAGGAAGAACCCATAGAAATTCTGGCTTATGATGTGAAGCAGCTGAGGAACAAACAGATACACCTGGTTAAAGTGCTGTGGAACCATCATTCAGGCTAGGAAGCTACTTGGGAACGTGAAGAGGATATGAGGAGACAACACCCATAGCTGTTCAGAGACTAATGCCAAGTAAAATTTTGAGACGAAATTTATTTTAAGGGGGGGAGAATTGTAACACTCTTATGTTCGGTAGTGCGTTCTACTGTTCCAATGACCAGTGTTGTCCGGACAGCTAGAATGCCTAGAACTACACTTCGATATGAGTGAGGAGACATAAAATAATGAAATACAAGAAAAGAAAATACAAGAAAAACAAAGGAAAAATAATAGCAAAGAAATGTAACCAAGTTAAACGAGCCGAGAACCCTAGCGATGGGTGACCGCACCGGGAAGTCACGACGTGGACCGTTGACTAGCCCTGGATTGTGGAGAACCCTGGAAAATATTTTTAGGACTTAAATAGACACCTATTGAAATACAAATACTATTAGAAATATTAAAGGAAAATTAAATGATTAGTACAAAGAAAAGTAAGAAATTGAAAAAGGGACAAAACCCAGTGTTACCGAAAAATCGGGAATGCAACCCGAACAAGGGCATTGTGGTCATTTGACATCCCGAGTTATCTTTTGACCTAAATGTCCATTGAAAATACATGATATTATATTTGGAAAATGTCATGAAAAATTTAATTAGGGGTACCTAATGTAAATAGCCAAAAGTGGAATATAATTTGAGTAATTAGCACTTAAACATATAATATAATTAAAAATGGGTGAGTGGAGCACTATGAGGATTAAATAAACACTAAGTGGGCAGGTTACTTCCACTCACACTTCATCTTCAACCTTTCAAAACCACCATTGCCGAAATGAAACCCATCCAAACCTCCGTAGCCGAAACTTGAGAGAGCTTCATAACCTCCTCCATTCCACCTCCAAACACCAAAGTCATTTCACTAATCTTGATCCCCACCTCATAAGGAAGAAGTAGATACTAAATTTAAGGGAGTTTGGGGAAGATTTAACAAGCCTCATCAATAGGTAAGTTTGTATTTTTGATTGTTTTTTTGTTAAAGTTTGTAAGGATGTTATGGGAGTTTGATTTATGGAAAAATTTTTGAGGTTTGATGTTTAAAGGGGGAAGTGTACTTTTGGCAGCCATGGAAACACCTTGAAGACAGTTTATTTTTTCTTGTAAATGGTGAATTAAAGGATTGATTAAATGTATATTGTGTAGGAAATTATTTGGGTGATGTATATTTAGTATATGTGAATGTGTATTGAAATTTGAATGCTTGGAAATTATGGGAATGTAATGCATGAAATGGCAGCCTGGTTTGGTGAACTATAAGGATGTTATTTCATGTTTGGATTATGGAATATTAATGTTGAATTGTGTTGGTTATTATAGCAGTTTGGGTATGTGTGTGATGGTGTGAGGTTGGACATGTAAAAGTGTTATGGTTAGGTGATTGAATTGTTCTAAATGAGTTTGACAAATTCTGCACTTTATGGTGTATGTTGAATGTGATTGTAAGCTGCCAAAATGACCAATAATGTGTTGTGAATTATGTTTAGGTCATGGTACAACCAGAATTGGCTTGAATGTTGAGTTTGGTAAGTGTTAAAAGTGATCATTGATGTGTATGAAAGAAATGCAATAAGGCAGTTTGTATTTTGGGCCTAGAACCTTAAGTGTGTGGCTCCAATTGGTATGAGACCAATTGGAGGTGAAACTAGACACAAAATGTGCCAACTTTCATGAAGGAAGCTTGCCAAAATTCTGCTTGCAAGGTAGCTTGAAAAATGACCAAATCCAAATTAAATGTAAATAAGGCCTGAAAATTGACCATTTAAGCAGCACTTAGTGTTTAGGCCATAACTCACTCAAAACAGGTCCAATTGACCTGAAATTTTGACCATGAATAGTTAAGACCCATATCTAGAAGTCTTATGAAGACACGAAAACCCAGAAATGACCATAAGCAAGTCAAACAGCTTGCACAAGTTCGGGTCCAAAAACTAGCCGAACCAAAATTGACCTAAAATGACCTAAAGTGACCAATTTTGATGCATTTTGACCAGCAATAGTAAAATGACCATAACTTGGTCTACATAACTCAAAATGACCTGAAATTTTGCTCCGCGTGCAATAAGACATAGATCTACAAGTTTGTAGTTTTGACCGAAACTCGAAAACCGAGGAAACTAGGTTGTTCGGCTATGTCAAACTAGTATCCTGGAATCCAGCAAATTGCAAGAAAATGCAATATACAAGGAAATGAAATTGGTAACATGTACCAACCCTAAAAGACTATTGAATGTGACAAATTAGTAACATTAAAACCTAATTTACCTAGAACGCATTTAGGGTCAACATATTAGGTTGACTAAGCAAATAATAGAATTCAGTGAATTAATTATCGAGCATTATCGTTAGAGACAGTTTAAATGAATACTGAAACACTTCAAATTGTGTTTCTCAGTGAGCAAAGACTCAGGGAAAGGGAAAAAAATACTGAGTCAAGGCTAGGAGACAGTTATCAGAGGTTTGTGCACAACAATTATTTCTTTTGAATTTTTCAATTGAAATGAATTATGACTATTTGTACATTATTGTTTTAAATTGTGGAAATGTGTTTGAATGGATACTTATTGCTTGAAAAACATTGTAAATGGTTTGAAACTATGAAAAAATTGTTTGAATGATATTGATGGATACTTATTGATTGAAAAGCATTAGAAATGGTTTGAAACCACAACTATCATGTATATTGATTGTATTCCTCACTAGCTTGTCTAGTGGGACGAATTGAATTCCCTCTCTGGCTGAAGTGTTGAGGTGTGTGCCTGTTGAGGACGAATCGAATGAGTACTCATATTTTTGCTAGCTAGCTATGTTATTCCTCATTAGTCATCGACTTTTGGGATGAATTGAATACCTTATTAGCCATCGGCTTTTGGGACGAATTGAACTTTGGAACATGATTAAGCTGTGTGTGATTTATTGATATGTATTATGAGATTGTGAAATGGAGTTAAATTCTTATTGACATTCACTGTCTTTTGAATTTAACTATGTTTTGATTATTGAGATTTATTATGATATTGCGAAATAGAGTTTAAATTCCTCGTGACATTTATTGTCTTGAATTTAACTATGGTTTTAAGTATCCACTATTTATATGATTTATGAATTGTGATTTAAAGTTGTATTTGGTAAATGTTGTGCACCACTGAGACATTGTCTCAGCGATAGCTTTTCATTGCTGTCGCAGGTAGACAGACGGACAGGGCAGCAGACTAGGCTGCTAGAGCATTCAGCGAGAGAGCATCGGGTATATTGAGTATACTCCATTTTGCATTTTGTATTGTAATGTATATTCACTGTATGTATATTTTATTTTTGGTTTTGAGCAGTTATAAATTAAAATTGTACATTGAAGTTGTAAAGTAAATTATGAGTTATTTTGGCTTTTAAAATTTGTACTGTATCTCTTTAATCTCAGTCTTTGAAAAATTATTGTGGAATTGAGTTGAGGAAAATGTTGTGTTGTTTAACTAATGGAGTTGGGATTGAAAAATATATTGAAGTGCTTTTTACAGGTTTTCTGAAGAACTGTTTTATCCAAAATACAGATGGCACTCTGCCAAAATTTTTACAGAAAGTCCAAATAATTCAAATGTGTTAGCTATTTCACTTCAGTTCAAAAAGATTTTTAACACTTGTAAATGGTACTCACCACTGTAAAAAAAAAAGTAAGAAAAGTTTTAAAATCCCTTGTAGTGTATTTAATGGGTTATCAGTAAACGAAGTTGGTAATTCATTAGGTATACTGCGGGATCATGTTATGCCTTACAAAGGGGTAGGGTGTGACATAACATCAATTTCAAATTGCACCTCTTTTTCTCGAGGTAATCCTGACAATTCTTCAGGAAACACATCCTGAAAATCACATACAGTAGGGATGTCCCTCAGTGCTGGACTCCCCACTTGGGTGTCTATCACATGTGCTAAGTATGCTTCACACCCCTTTCTAATCATCCTTCTGGCTAGTGCAGCCGAAATGATGTTTGATGGTACTAACTGGCTCTCCCCACGTATTACCACATCACCATACAGAGAGAGACCAAAAGTGACTGTCTTTAATCTACAGTCAATCATGGCGTGATGCCTGGCTAACCAATCTATGCCCAAGATGATATCATACTCTCTAAAGGGCATTTCAATAAAATCTAACAGAAAAGTGTGTCCTTGGATCACCAAAGGACAATCTCTATATATTCGGTTGACCCGAACCTCTTGTCCTAACGAACTAGTTACTAGCACTTCAAAATCCATTTTAGCACACAGAACAGCAAGAAAACTCACTATGCTAGCACTAACATACGAGTGGGTTGAACCCGGATCAAATAGTACAAATACATCTTGATCAGAGATAGAGAATGTACCGGCTACAACATCGGAAGTCTCAACCTCTTCCCATTGTCTCATCATGTAAACCCTGACTGGAGCACTCCCTTATGCTGCTGGCTAACAGTACCTTGACTGTCCGAAACATTGCCTCTACCTCTGCCTCTTCCTCTGCTAACCGATTATGAACCTCTGGTAGCAGGACTCTGAATGGATCCTTCTACAGTAGTAGGAGCTAAACCAAATCTAGGGGCACTGGTGCAGTCCTTAGCAAGATGGTCCTTGCCTCCACAGTTAAAGCAAGCTCCTGTTGCCCAATAGCATTCTCCCCCATGAATCTTGCCACAAGTCTCACAGGGGCGGGGAGGATATGAACCCCTGGTCGATTGTGACAAGACCTAGGGGGTCTCTGTCTAGAGAATCTACCCCTTCCAAATCTTCCTCCTCTACCTCTGCTTAGGCCCCCAAATTTCTTCTTCTTTCCAGATGTACCACTGGGACTTTGTTCAACTAATTTTTCACCTTTTTCTTTCTCTGATTTTTCATTCTTCTCAGCTTTCTCTTTCACTGGTGTTGCTTCTAATTCAATCTTTTCTAGCTCAAGTGCTTGAGAGATGAGCTCTGAGAAGTTATTGTGTCTGAATCCCACAACTAGCATCCGTAGGCTGGGCTTCAAACCGGTCTCAAATCTCTTACACCTTTCTTTGCTGGTGGATAGGAGACTCCCAGCAGTGGCTTAAGCGGGAGAACTTTCTCTCATACTCTGCCACTGATTTATTGCCTTGCTTCAGACTCATAAATTCTTATAGTTTCTGATCCACATATGCATCTGGGACATATTTCTGTCTGAACTCTCTGATGAAGTTGTCCCAGGTCAATACTGGTGGTTCTGCTAAGCTATGGGGGGATGGTCTTCCACCAGTCATATGCATCCCCTTGCAACAAAGATACTGAATAATCAAACTTTAGTTCATCCAGGCAGTGCAGTTTCTTGAACACTCGGTCCATCCTCTCTAACCACAGCTCTGCCTCTAAAGGGTCCATTATACCCTTAAATTCTATCGCCCCATACTTCAACAGCTTGTCATACTGCCTGGCTGGAGGCTGTGGTTGCACCACAGATGTCTAAAGTGGAGCTTGAGTAGGCATGCTTCTAGCCATTTATTGAAACATTGTCGCCATCTGCTGTGCAAATTGTGCAGGAAACTGCGATATTTGTGGGGTTGGTGCCACCGACCCACTAATATTTTGGAGAGCTGGGGCTTCCCCTTGGGCCTCAGCCTCTACAGACTGCTCAACAGAGCGATCCCCTTCTTCCATTTAAGTTTGGAGTTAGGATATCTCCTGAACAAAT
The DNA here is from genome assembly GCF_030052815.1 of Hevea brasiliensis. NCBI lineage: Eukaryota > Viridiplantae > Streptophyta > Magnoliopsida > Malpighiales > Euphorbiaceae > Hevea > Hevea brasiliensis. The sequence goes on along the minus strand of NC_079495.1, from coordinate 30,700,400 downwards.
AACACAAAGAGATTTCCCTCCGTTAGTTCATATTTATGATGTAATGCACTGTATGTAATAAATAAGGACATTGAGCAGTTGTACTTATCAAAGAAAAGACACAAATTTACAAATTAAAATATACTTCAAAATACTCGCTCTGATACCACTAAAACATGTCACACCTTACCCCTCTCTAAGGCATCACATGATTCCGTAGAATACCTAATGAACTACCGAACTTCACCTATCGATAATTTATTAAGTACCCTACAAGGGATTTTAAAACCATTTTCTTACTTTTTGGAAGTGGTGAGCATTTTCTTACATTTAATAGAAGTTTAAAAACTAGTTTAAATTTTTGTCCATTTTATTTTTACGTAAATTTTAAAAAAATTTCGGCAGAGTGCCGTCTGTATTTTAAGAAAACAGTTCTTTAAAAACCTGTAAAAACACTTCCAATAATTTCTTTCATCAACTCAACAACTACCACAATAAACTTCAACATCATTTCTCAAACTCCAAAATTCAAATTAATAATTCACAACTCAATATTTCCATTCATTTTTCATTAAAGTAAAAATAAATTACATTTATCAACCACTTTACATTAGCAAATCCAAAATGATATTATTACAACTTTATACAATTGCTCATGACCAGTTTTTTTTTTTTACATATACATATAGTTACATACACAAATATAAACATTACATTCAGGGTATAAATTTATACCTGACAAAACTTCAGGAAAGGTAGCTTTACGATCCTCAGCAGCTCACTCTACTGCTCCTCTAGTTTCTATATCTGCGACAGTAATAACAGCCATCGCTGAGTACTATGACTTAGTGGTGCACGACATACTAAAAATAATAGTTTATGCATAATTCAAATCACATTTATTCAAATATTGAACTGAACATGAAAAACAGATATAAAACATAATTTATAAATTTTTAGTCCAAATAATCTCATTTAGGAAATCTCAAAACGAATTTCATAGGCACAAATTTCAAGTCTCTTAGGCACAAATTTCAAATTTTCAGTTTTGGTGTTCAGTATTACACTGTTCCATTGGTCATGTTGCTGTGATAATTTGACTAAGTTTTCTTCATAGAAGTTGTTCCTTATTGTCTTAACTTTATTTCCCTTTTTGAATCACTCCATTTGGAGTTTTTTAGCCTAAGTTATAGCCATTTGAACATGGTTGGCCGGATTTGGGATTACCCAGAATTCTAGGCAAATTCTGGATTTTGGCAATTTTTGTGGTTGACTGCAGGTGGATTTTCAAACAGGTTATGATCAAAATTTGGGTTTGTTTCTTCATGAAAGTTGTAGGGCTATGTCTCAGATTTCTACTGGTAAAAATTCAGGTCATTTGGACCTTCCTAGATCAAGTTATGGTCATTTACGTAACTACTATTCATTTGATCATTTTTGTACAGGTCAGTGTGCTTAATCCGGATTTAACCTAATTGTTCACTAAGTTATGATTATTTTTTGAGCATGATTCATAAATGAAAAATGTGCCATTTTGTATCTAGTTTCATTCCCAATTAGCCTCACACCAATTGGGTTGGTAAATTTTCATTTTTGGTCCCTGAAAGGGACCTTGGTCAAACTGCCTGCAGATTGACTCTCACCAATCCGAATTTAAACTTGTTTCCAACAATTCATACACACCACAAATGGTCACAATTGACCATTTCTCAACTCAAATAAGGTTAATAACATCATTTGGCTAATTCTCAAATTTTTCTTCAATTTTTCAAATGCTCAAAACCCTAGCTTCACACAAAGCTCAATCTAATGCAATTTAAAGTGTGTATTCACGTTCTACACACCTAATTCACCTCAAATAGCCATTCAAAACCATCAAACTCATTCATAATAAACCCTAACCCTAGCTTGATGAATTTCATATTTGGTCCCTCAACAATTATTTTTGTTTGATTTTAAGTTAATTTCTAAGTTACTTACACCAAGAACACAAGTAATAAACTAGAATTTTCAATTAACTCACTAACCTTGAACTTTGAAGTTCAATCTTCAATTCTTCTCCCCTTTTCTCCTTTCTTTCTTGCTAAATCACTTCCTCAAGGGAAGAAAACAAGGTTTTATGAGTTAATTTTGGGGAAATTAGGGTTTAGTTGGATGATTTGGAAGCTTAGTGCAATCTTTAATGGTGAAGCACAAATGGAGGAGGGAGAGGATTGTGGCTGCCAAATGGGTTAGGGAAGAAGGAATGAAGATTTGTTTTTAATTTTTATATATTTTTATCTTTTATTAAGTCAATTTAACTTAGTCAATTAAAGTGGGTAAATTAAATTTAATTTATGACATCATAATTGTGAGCTAAGGTGATGTAAATAAAGTTTTTCCTTTTTTTTTTATTTTTCCTTGTTTCTTTAATTTAATTCTTGAACCCAAAATTTTCTTTTCTCCAATTTTATTGGACAGTTAGGTCAAGAGTCAGCTCTAGGGGTGAATTAACCAAATTGCCCCTCACCGGTTCAATCCGGTTTGCAAGTAATTTAATATTTCTTCCAGATCCCTGACCTAATTATTTGCCCTGCTTTACAACTCTTTTTCATGATTTTCTCTTTTTCACTGTGTTCGCAATGGTCCTAAGGACCGCAGCGTCACATTTTACGATTCGAAATTTGAGTTTAGACTAACCTCGTAGTCATTCCCAAGAAGGTCATCCATCGCTGTGAATCCCGGCTCATTTAACTTTTTATGTTCTGTTTTTCTTATTTATACTTAACTATTTGGCAATTACTAATTATTTGCGTTCAGGGCTTAACTAGGTGTCTTAGACGTGGTTCTAATTCTCTTAATTGTCCGGACCGATACCGGTCACCAGAACAGTGAAATATACCAGGCTATGCAAATAAGGGTGTTACACATAAGATGCCAAATGACACCATGGGATGGTGAAAACTCATCAATTAGATTTGATGAGATGAAGAAACATGTAAAGGTCTTTTTATTAATGGAAGACAACTAATCTCCACTAATCACCTTTAGGGATTAGAAATCTCTAAATCTTTGATAAAGTCCCACTTTAGGGATATGGGAATCCCTAAAGTCCCACTGTAGGGATATAAGAATTCCTAAAGTATAAAAGCCAAACCACTTGATAGAAGGAAAGAGAGAATTCATTTCTTCTTCTTTTTCTTCTTCTTCCTTTTTTTCTCAAGATAAGCCAAGTTCATTCTTCTTCCTTCCTTTGTTCCATTTGATTTAAGAGACACTAGAAGTGTTTACTCTTGAATCAAAATTAGAGAAATTGTTTCTCTAATTACCCAAAAGGAAAGACCTAAGAAAACCCATACCCTTCTTTCATGCTTGGTTGATCGAATGAAAAAGAGTGCATCTAGGGAGGAATCAGTTCAAGGGTTGAGTCAAGATCACAAGGTTCATATGGATGGACTAGAAGGCCAACATTTAGCAGTCTAGCTTTCCAGAGGGTGGAGTTTGATTCTGCGCCCCCTTTGGGTAAGAAATCCCTAACCTATATTTAGGTATTTAGGATTATTTTTAGTCTTAAGTTTTCTAATGGCAAAATAGGCCAAAAGACCAACTGGGGTTACAAAGGTTGTAACCATATGTTGGGTATGTTAATTGTTAACATAGAAATGTAAATTGGCTGCATGTGATGCATGACACTTTGGTTATTTAATTTTAAAAAGTTGCCTAATTGCCCAACCCTACCATTTCCAATCCTTTGTAATTATTATATATAACTTTTTCATGTTTTATGAAATTATCAAAAATATAATATTTGCATTTTAATGTGTTTGTTTGCAGGGATTAATTGAAGCTGTGGTAAATTATTATCCAACTGCATATCATAGATTTGTTGCGAGCATCTCTACACAAATTTCAATAAGAAGTTCCCTGGGATTACATTGAAAGAGGATTTCTAAAATGCTGCAAAGTCAACACATTCATATGAATTTAAACTTCATATGAATGTACTAAAGCTTAAAAGGAGCAAAAACCGTATGACTAGGTAATGAAGATACCCCTATCACAATGGAGCAGGCATGCATTTTGGCCTGAAGCAAAGATAGATCACTACACCAATAACATGGCTGAGTCATTTAATAATTGGATTAGGAATTTGAGACATGAGCCTTTAATCAACTTCATTGAGAGTATTAGACATAAATTCATGGCCAAGTTTCATAAGAGGTTCACAAAGCTGGGAGGGGATAGTCACCCTAAGGATAAAGAAGCAATTGAACAAAATTATCATACAAAATATGTGTGTAAGATTGATGCTTGGAAGGAGTGTTGAATTTGAAACCCATGTAAGCCCATGCAAGTTTTTTGTGTCATTAGTAAACAAGACATGTTCATGTGGTTGGTGGGAAATCTCTAGACTACATGCAAACATGCAGCAATCGCAATTGGATACAAGAGAATAAATATGGAGGAATACTGCCATAAGTATTACCACATTGTCATTTAACATAGGGTTTATGAAGGAGCAATTCACCCCATACCATAGAGGGACTTAGAACCAAATAATGAATTTCCCCCTTTAGTTTCTCCAAAACTGATAAGGCAACTTGGTAGACTTAGAAAAGCTAGAAGAAGGGAAGAGGGTGAACCTAGTCCAGCCTTTAAGAGAAAGAGGAATGCAACTGTGGTATGTGGAAAATGCGGCCAATTAGGACAAAACAAAAGGAGTTGCCAATATGCATAAGTATCAGTAAGTTATTATTATATTTATATTTAACACATAAAAATTATATTCTTAAAAAACTAATTGTATTTGCGATATTATAGGCTACAAGGAGAAGAAGCACTAGAAGGCAAAGGGGAGGCCACTCTATCCGATCACAATAGTCATCAAGGGTAAGAACTAGTGCAGAGCATGCAAATTTATAGTCATTACCATAGTTGTATATGTGTTTTGGGTATTTTTTTGGTGAATTTATATGCAGCTAATTATAAATGATGATAGTGTGTTTTGTATAGCCAAGTTAAATACATGATATTGGTTCTAAATGGTTCTTTATTGGTTTGATAGGTATTAATATCGACATAAATGCTACTCTTTTTGAAACAGATAGGTTAACTATTGCATAGTATCTCAAATGCATATTATATGTCTTCACGGGCTATAGGGGAACTTGATCATTATAATGATTGTCATGTCTAGATAATCATTTACATGATCAAGCATTTTATGTAATTATTTTGCTAAATATCAATGAAAACAATTTAATTATATTTTAGTTAATGTCTTTATAATTCCTTTTTTTTTTTCAATGTTGTTCTGTGTTTTCATAATTCTGATAGTTATTGAATAAAATGAATATATAAGAATACACATTATACAAGAATATTTGATTTGATTAGCCATAACATCTGTGAATTTGCCAACTTTTTTTAAACGTTATAGTCCATGTAATTTAACAATTGTAAACCATATAGTCCCCAACATTTAACTTCACATAACAATTAAGTCCTCTACATTTAACTACATAGAACAACTTTGTCCTTAAGTTTAACTGTATCAGTACAAATCCATCCCTACCATTTTCTAGTAAAGGCAACTAAACTTTCATACACAAAATAAAATTCATTGCAATAACAAATACCATTTGTTATCCAACATTCTTCCATAAGAACAACACCATCAGTACAACATAAACCAAAAACTTCACTATAAATCTTAAACCTTTTCCCTAACTTGAATTCAATTCAACTATGACAATAACAATGATTGTCACACCCTACCCCTTTGTAAGGCATAACATGATCCCGTAGTATACCTAATGAATTACTAACTTTGTCTACTGATAACCCATTAAATACACTACAAGGGATTTTAAAACTTTTCTTACTTCTATTTATAGTGGTGAGCACTATTTACAGGTGTTAAAAATTTTTTTGAACTTAAATGAAAGAGAAAACACATTTGAATTATTAGGAATTTCTGTAAAAATTTTGGCGGAGTGCCTTCTGTATTTTGAATAAAACAGTTCTTCAGAAAAACCTGTAAAAGCACTTCAATATAATTCTCAATCTCCACTTCAACAGTTAAACAACACTATCTTTTTCAACTCAAATCCACAATAATTTTTCAAAGACTGAGATAAAAGAAATATAATACAATTTTTACAAGTCAAAATACTCATAATTTACTTTACAACTTCAATGTACAATTTTATTTTACAACTGCTCAAAATCAAGAACAATATATACATACAGTGAACATACATTACAGTACAAAATGCAAAATGTGGTATACTCAATATACCTGATGATTTCTCACTGAATATACTAGCAGCCTAGTCTGCTGCTCTGTCAATCTGTCTACCTGCGGCAAAGAATGAAAGCTATCATTTGAGACAATGTCTCAGTGGTGCACAATATTAACCAAATATAACTTTAAATCACAATTCATAAATCATATAAATGATGGATATGTAAAACCATAGTTAAATTCAAGACAATGAATGTCATAAGGAATTTAACACAATATCACAATAAATCTCAGAAATCAAAACATAGTTAAATTCAAAAGACAGTGAATGTCAATAAGAATTTAAACTCCATTTCACAAATTATCAAAGCTCATAACAACACAATTTAGTCGAATAATTTAAGAACACAGTGTTGCCAATTCATTCACAACTTAAGCCATGACACAAATTTCCGATCAATGCCACGTTGTACACCACGACAAAGCAATCACGACCCCACTAATCGAAATCAATGAGGAAGGGAGCTAGCTATATAATGAGTACTCATCCGATCACCTCAACTGGTAAACCAGAGAGGGAGAAAAATAAACGATCACGACTCCATAAATGGAGAAGGAACATAAACGATCACAACCCCATAAATGGAGAAGGAATGATATGATATTGTCATGCTAAGTGTGAACACAAAATCAATTCCAAACATTTTATTCAAATGATTCGTGAGAATCCAATAAATTTCTAAAGTCATAAATTCATTCACAAAATGGCAACACAATTCATAATTAACTTCAAATTTTCACAAATCACACTAAATCAATTTTTTCCACAATTTCAAACTATTTACAATGCTTTTCAAGCAATAAGTATCCATTCAAGCAATAAGTATCCATTCAAACACATTTCCATAATTGAAAACAATAATATACAAATAGTCATAATTTATTTCAATTGAAAAATTCAAAAGAAATAACTGTTGTGCACAAACCTCTGATAATTGTCTCCTGACCTTGACTCAGTGTTTCCTTCCCTTTCCCTGAGTCTTTGCTAACTGAGAAACACAATTTGAAGTGTTTCAGTACTCATTTAAACTGTCTCTAACGATAATGCTTGATAATTAATTCACTGAATTCTAATATTTGCTTAGTCAACCTAATATGTCGACCCTCGATGCATTCTAGGTAAATTAGGTGTTAATATTATTAATATGTCACATTCGACAATATTTTAGAGTTGGTACATGTTACCAAGTTCATTTTCCGTGTATACTGCATTTTCTTGCAATTTGCTGGATTCCGGGATACTAGTTTGACCTAGCCGGACGACCTAGTTCTCTCGGTTTTCGATCAAAACTACAAACTTGTAGATCTATGTCTTATGGAACGCGGGGCAAAATTTCAGGTCATTCTGAGTTATGTAGACCAAGTTATGGTCATTTTACTATTGCTGGTCAAATTGCACTAAAATTGGTCATTTTAGGTCATTTTAGGTCAATTTTGATTCGGCCAGTTTTTGGACCCGAACTTGTGCAAGCTGTTTGACTTGCTTATGGTCATTTTTGGGTTTTGGTGTCTTCATAAGACTTGTAGATATGGGTCTTAACTATTCATGGTCAAAATTTCAGGTCAATTGGACCTGTTTTGAGTGAGTTATGGCCTAAACACTAACTGCTGCCCAAATGGTCAATTTTCAGGCCTCAATTGCACTTAATCCGAATTTGGTCATTTTTCAAGCTACCTTGCAAGCAGAATTTTGGCAAGCTTCCTTCATGAAAGTTGGCACATTTTGTGCCAGTTTCACCTCCAATTGGTCTCATACCAATTGGAGCCACACACTTAAAGTTATAGGCCTAAAACTCAAACTGCCTTATTGCATTTCTTTCATACACATCAAGGATCACTCCTAACACTTACCAAACTCAATATTCAAGTCAATTCTGGTTGTATCATGACCTAAACATAATTCACAACACATCATAGGTCATTTTGGCAGCTTACAATTACATTCAACATACACCATAAAGTGCAGAATTTATTAACTCATTTACAACAATTTAAGCATCTAACCATAACACTTTTACATGTTCAACTTCACACCATCATACATACACTCAAACTGCCATAACCACTATTACAATTCCACATTATTATTCCATAAACCAAGCATGAATTCCAACATTCTTCAAGAATTAACAAACTGCCGCAATGGTACCTTTACATTCCATTAATTTCCAAGCTTCAAATTTCAATTTACATTTACATATACTAAGTATACATCACCCAAACAATTTCCTACCAAAAATAAACTGCCTTCAAAGTGTTTCCATGGCTGCAAAAAGTACACATCCCCCTTTAAACATCAAACCTCAAAAATCTCTCCATAATTCAAGTACCCATAACATTCTTACTAACTTTAATGAAGCACTTACTAAAAACACAAACTTACCACTTTGGAAACTCTTCAAAATCTCTCCAAAACTTGGTCTTCTTGCTGCCTATCTACTGCCCAAGTGGTGTAGAACAGTTTTTGTGAAGGAAGCTAGTGAAAAATGTGGCTAAATCATGGTTGTATGGCTTGGTTAAGCTTTGGCCATGGAGTATCTTCAATAGAGGTTCACGGCTGAAATTTTGAGAAGTGAGGAAGATGACAATCTGCTGGTCCAAATTGATGAATAAGTGGTCCACTTTGGTGGGTGAGTGGAGCACTAAGGGCCTTTAATATTAGTTTATTCATAAATTTCATTTTCCCATATTTAACTCCCCATTTTTGCTATTTATATTAGGTACCACTAATTTAATTTTTCATTATATTTTCCAAGTGTAATATTATTTATTTTTAATGGACATTTAGGTCAAAAGACAACTCGGGGTGTCAAATGACTACAGTGCCCCTGTTCGGGTTGCATTCCCGATTTTTTAGTAACACCGGGTTTTGTCCGTTTTTCGATTTCTCACTTTTCTTTGTACTAATTAATTAATTTTTCTTTGATATTTCTAATGATATTTATACTTCAATTGATGTCTCTTTAAGTCCTAAAAATATTTTTCAGGGTTCCCCGCGGTCCAGAGCTAGTCAACGGTCTACGCTGTGACTTCCCGGTGCGGTCACCCATCGCTAGGGTTCTCGGCTCGCTTAACTTGGTTATATTTCTTTGCTATTATTTTTCCTTTGTTTTTTTTGTATTTTCTTTTCTTGTATTTCATTATTTTATGTCTCCTCAATCATAACGAAGTGTAGTTCTAGGCATCCTAGCTGTTCGGACAACACTGGTCACCGGAACAGTAGAACGCACTACCAAACTTAGGGGTGTTACAGTGATCAATAGAACCATAACTAGCTTCAGATGCCCCAAAATTAATTCAATCCTATACATCTTGCTCTGCACCAATTTGTTATCTTCTCTCTGCTTCAATAGCTCCTCCTTTAATTTCTCAATCAACTTTCATTACTATCATAAACCACTATCGTGTTTTGGCTCTCTGTTGTGGAAGTGGCAGTAGGAGATGTCAATCTCATATCTGGCTCATACTAACCACGAAGAATGCTGCACCTGTTATACAAACACTAATAATCGGCTTTGTTTGGGTTTTGCTTTGACTCTGAAATTCTAATCCTAACCCTTACACCACATCTACAATTTACATTCCTCAACTTGCCATCCCAAACACCCACTGACCTAGACAACGCAATAATTTATACCCTTCAAATACCATAACCCACTTATTTTATGCCATATGCAAACACCTTAAATAAGAGAGTATTAACAAAAATGAGAGTTGGTTTGGAAGAAAACATAAAGCTTTTGAGAACCTGGAATTCTGCTTTGTCATGGGTTTTAAAGAAAAAAATGGTGGCTATGAGTGATGAGAGATGAAAATATGTAAAGGTACATTTTGGTGATAAAAATTATCTCTTTCTTTAGACCACATCCAAAACGCTTGACTAACAGAATTTTTTCAATTTGACTCCCTAATTTAATGGTGCCAAAACTCAAGAATTATTTTATTCAATTTTCAAAATATAGGGATTAAATTATAATATTCATCAAATTAAAGGACTAAATTATTAATTTCCCTAAAAATGATATCATTTTATAATAAAAAATAAAATTTAATTTAAAGTTAAATTTGATATATCTTAATTATAATAACTCCAAAATAATATAATAATTTTTCAAAATTTTTTAAAACATAAAAATAATATTTTTGGAAATAATATTTTTTAACTCTAAATCTCAATATCAAGTAACATTTCTTTTTATTTAAGAATAATCGTTTCATCTTTAAATTATCAACCTAATAGCTTAGGTAGTGTTTAGTATAAATAAATTTCATAAAATTTTATAGAATTTATTTGTAAATATTAAATCTTAATGTTTGGTTTAAATGAAAACTTATTTAGAATTCTTAATAATTAATTCTATAAAATTTATTATAATTGAATTAAATTTCATCAAAATTAAATAGAATTTGTAAATAATTATAAACTTAAAATCATATATATTTCGATTGATAAAATTATCTTTTTATTATATATTATTTTATTTTATTTATTTTAAAAATAAAATTCATTTTATTTTAAATAAATTTTATATTTAATATAAAATGTATAAAAAATTTATTTATAAATAAATTCTATTATGAAATTTATTTATAAATAAATTCTATTATGAAATTTATTTATAAATGTAATAAACTTTATTATATAATTCAATCAAACAGGATTTTAATAGTTAAAATTTGTGAAAATTTTAAATTAATATAAATAATGAGTGAATTCTATAAAACTAACAAATCCTATGTACTATACTTTATTATTTTCAATAAATCTACATAATTTTGAATGTTTTCATATAACGTTTTTATTTTGAAAAAATATATATAATTTAAAATTTTTACGAATTTTATCTTATTAGAAATTTATATATAATCGACATAGTTTTAATTAAAACTACATCGTTTGGATGTACAGGGACAAACAAGCCCTAAATCACATATGTCTTGCACTAATCCCGATATCCAGCCGCCTACCTTCCCCTTCTTCTCTGCTCTTCCCTTTTATCTTCTCTCAGCCTCCTTCGAACGCAGACGACTGCCTTGTCTCAGTTACATGCTCTGAGGTGGGACTTGCTAATTTTAAAAAAATATCACAGATTTCTTCCCTCTAACACTGATTTCAGGTGTCTTAGCCACATCTGAGTATCTTTGATTCATACTATGGGTACTCAAAAGCATACTAATGAACTGCTTTGAGCATATGATTTTAGGCCTTAATTTTGGGCTTTTTTCTTTATCAATTAGGTTTATATTGGTTTTAGCTATTTTTACGCAATTTGTTATTGGTTAATGTGATGTGAAGCTCTTATTTATTTATTTTATATCCCTTCCTTATGTGCAGATGAATAGGGAGAAACTTATGAAGATGGCTGGTGCCGTTCGCACGGGTGGGAAGGGCAGCATGAGAAGGTGGGATGTGTATTCCAATTTCTAACTATGAAATTTATCTCATAATGTATGCTAAATCAAGTTTTATCAAGTAGCTTAAACAAAAAAAGAAAGGTAATAGCTTTAAATTTTACAAGGGAATAAGTCTTTTATAGTGCCACTATTCAGCTGAATATGATAATGGGTGGAATCCTTGTATCAGGTTTCTATATGTTTGCTTGCTCTGATTTTTTCTGACTTTTAATTTTGCCATTTGGGCACTGTTTAAATGTTCTTATGAATGGTTTGGCTCCGGCTGCAATGAGTTTCTGGTAGTACTTGGTTGCAAATATTCTTTTAAATCTTTGTTCCTTACCACAGAAAGAAGAAGGCTGTACACAAGACAACCACCACAGATGATAAAAGGCTTCAGAGCACACTGAAGAGAATAGGAGTGAATGCTATTCCTGCAATTGAGGAAGTCAACATATTCAAGGATGACATTGTTATCCAGTTTGTAAACCCCAAAGGTGAAGGCTGCTTCTGCTCATGGATTGATTTTTTTCACATTTCTCATGCTGCTCTTAGTAATCTATCTTTTCAATTTTCATTTCAGTTCAAGCATCCATTGCTGCCAATACATGGGTTGTCAGTGGCTCTCCACAGACTAAGAGTATGGCTCTAATACTCGCATCACTTGTAGACATGCCATGACTTTTGTTTCCGTTGCTTGGATTTGCTATGATTTTTTTTTTTTTTAAGACATGCTTGTGGTTGTGGCCTGCCCTTGACCCTAAGAAGGTTAGCAGATAGCATTATCATGTGAATTATTACTGAAGAGGCCATGATAAAGGAATAAAAATAAAAATAAGAATGTTATAAAAGGTGATACATTAAGGGAAAAATAAAAAAGATGTTTCCTAATCATTATTGAGTTGTTTTAATAACATCAAAGTAGGACAGATAAGAAGTGTTGGGTGGAAGTCATAGATAAATAAATGAAATATCAGTAAAGTTTGATTAAATGGATTTGTATAGATTTAACAGCTATAGATAAGTGATAAAAGGATGGATAATAAGTTTGAGACTTTAGTGATTGTCACTGGTATGATTAAGAATGAAAACAAGATGAACCAAATCAGGCTTGACTATTTATGGCTTTTTTGTTGTATATCTGCACTATAATTATGTCAAAAAACGTATGTAGGAAAAAGTTTAGTCAAATTTGATGTTAATTGATCAATGAGTTCATTTTTCATAAGCATTTCAGGAAACAAGAATAAATATGGGACTCCTATGAAATTGTTTGTGAAATAACAGAAAAGTTTGAAGATTCTGAACCTTTGAATTTTTTGTGCCCATAGTTCATTAAAGTTGCCTTACGGCTCAAAGGGGTCTTGGAGCCTAGGCACAGGAGAGGTGAGATGCACAATTAATAAAATAAAGACACCTAATCTTACATAAAAGAGCTGTTCATATTAATAGCATAAAACAATTAGAATTCATGATATTTTCTTACTAAAACAACTACTTGAAAACTTAATTCTAATAACAATGTAGTGTAATCAGTGATCATCAATTCATGCAAGTAGATTAGTGGGCAGCTGAATCTTCTTAAAAAAGGTGTGAAAATGGGAAAAAAACTGAGAGGATTGAGAGGCAGCAGAGGTAGAATGAGGCTAAGGGAGTGAGGAAAGTTGTAGAATAGATGAGAAAATGAAGGGAAGAAAGGAGTGGGTGAAAGGATGGATAGATGGGAAGCAGCAGAGGTAGACTGAAGAAAAGGGGGTGGGTGAAAGAGTATAATAGATTTAGCAAATTTCATAAGAGACAGACAAAAAAACCTATTATGTAATTTTTTTCCTTTTTGCCTTATATGGGAAATGACAAAAAAGTATCCTGTGGTTTTCCGCATTTTAACTTTAAGGTCTGAGATTAAGTTTGTGACAAAATGATACCCTATGGTTACACACCGTTAGCAAAGAGATTATTATTATTATTATTATTATTATTATTATTATTATTATTATAATAAACGAGCAACGATGTTCATTTTATTTTATTTAGTAGATTATGAATAAAAAAATAAAATTCGCTCTGCATCTCTTTTTTTGCTCTCTCTGTTTTTCCTCTTAAAACCTTCTCTTTCTCTCTCTCTCTTCTTTTCTTCTTTTTCCCCCTGAAATCCGTCCATCTCATGAATAAAGAAAACACTGAAAGACAATCTCCTGCTTGTGAAGAGATCCATCCATGCTACCAAGGATCCAACTGGCTTTTTCAATTGTGAATTTTGGAGAATATGAAGAAGCGGAAGCATGAAAAACACAAGTTTATATTATTAAATTCAAAAATTTTTCACCTAGGGTCACATGCATAATACAAAATTTATTTTTTTATCTATTTGATTTCAATGATAAACAACATATTAAAACTCTTTTAATATGTTTTTGGATCTACATTTGTCATTTAAGATTTTAAAATTAATTAGATTAATTTTAAGAACCCTAGATTAGATCAAGAACAAGTGCACTAACCTCTTGATGCACTGCAGTGTGTTTGTCACCTTTGGGATGCGTCTTTAGGACACTAGATGTTGTCCCTTTAGCTTGTCCACACCAAGATCGCCTATGGCAGCCCTTGAACAGCTTCTAAAGCTTTTTCTATGAATTAGAAAATCAAGTTTTACCTTTTAAGAGATTACAGATGTAAATAGGACACTAGAAACAATTTCTAGTATTTTTTTTTTCAAGAGATTGTTTGCTAATCTCTTTGAATTGATGATAGATGAAGAAGAAGAGAGGGAGAGGCAGCCAAGGGGTGGCAGCACCTTTGAGAATATAGCAGCTTGTGTATTTTATTCTTTCATCCTTACACTTATATAGTTAGGTAACCACTTAAAATCCTTGCCACATGTCACCTTCTGATTGGCTATAGGTTTAATTGATCCAATCACATTGTGCCAAGTGTCAAACCTATATTTAATCTTAATTTTAGTCATCTTACATGATTAAAAGACATTTGGCAAACTTATGTGTAGTACCATGTGTTACCATCTCATGGTGCCACATGTCACCCTGTGAAATAACGAAAATACCCCCGTGTCTTAATTTTGAGTTCTCAATCCAAAATAATTATTTCTCTTCTTCTAATCTATTTATATCAAATATAAATTAATTAATTAATCTCTATTAATTAATTTCTCATTAATTAAATTCATATTTAAACTCTTTATCTAATAACCTAGATTTGGTTTAAAGTCATGCTAGGGATTTTGCAATCTAATTGCAAACCAAACCTATTTAATTAATCAATTAAACTCTTTAATTAATTAATTAAATCACATTTAATTTGGTGATTACTTGTGTATGTGTGTGACTTACTAGGCTCATCACTAATTGGCAATGAGACATGATATCAACTCTTAATATCATTAGAACTCTTTCTTACCATAAATGATTTCTCTAAATCATTTTACGTACCTCATAGACCATGGTTAACACCTAGCATAGCATGCCATGGCCACCCAATTAGTAATAAGGTTTACCTTAAATGAACCTATAATCATATGTTACCATGCACTAGAATCTCTCTGTTACAAAATCCCAACTCAAGCTGGAGTCATGGTTTATGTCAAACTCCATTTGCTATGAATATTATGTTCTCTTTTAATTCGAGTTCTTGATTAAAAGATTTTCTCATCAGAAACTCTTTTTTGATTAAATCTATCTGTCCTGGCGAGGAACTTGAAATATCAAGAACAATTAAATGAACATAGGATTTTATCCCTATTTACTTAGAGGAACAGATTCCATCTTGATCAACACCTACCTCCATATATAACTAGTAGGAGCCAACACATGCCCATATACCCATACACAGTACAAGTATGAAAGTAATATCAAACTCAAACCGCCTATATACAAGATAACTGTGCTATTTCAGGTCTAAAGATTTTATGCGCTAATATGATTTATGACAATGCATTGACAAGAGTAAACTCCATGTGCTTGTCATAAGTGTCATTGGTTCGGCCTACTTATCATGTATAAGTGCCTATCATGTTTGTTATATGGCATGAGATTCATCATTCCATCTTATTTACATCTCATATAAATAACTTGGGAACAAATATAATTATAATCTTTGTGGATAAGTCATGTCTTTATTGTGAAGTATCTTCGATTGTGAGCCTATTTATGATACTTTGTGCTAGATATACTGTCACTCATATTCTTAACAACTTAAGAATAGAATTTCTAACAAAATATCAATGGACTTTTTCTATTACACATAAATATATTATGTAAACGGAAAAGTGAAAATGCCTTTTATTAATAAAACATGTATAAGATACAATACTAAATGATATATTCTAGAGCATACTACTAATAATTTCTCACTAGCACTAGAGCCATTCATTACAATATCTTAGACCCATCTTCTCAAGATGTCGGTCTAACTGAGCTTGTGATAAAGGCTTAGTGAACGAATCAGCTGGATTTTCAGCTGATGCTATTTTCTGCATGGCTGTATCGCCTTGCCCAACTATCTCTCTGATAATGCGGTAGCGCCTTTCTATGTGTTTGGATTTCTAGTGAGATTGGGGTTCCTTATATCCAAACAGTTTCTTTTGCAGTATTTGATGCAGCAATATACTCAGCATCTGTAGTGGAACCTGTAGTCGTACTCTATTTGGAACTCTTCCAACTGACTTCAACTCCATTACCACTGTTATCAAAGAGGCGCGCCCCAGGCGCAAGGCTCACCAGGAGCAGCCCCAGGCGCCTTTGGACAGCCAAGGCGCACCACCTCACTGAGGTGCACCGAGGTGCAGCGAGACACGAGGCACGCCCTAATGAGGCAAGGCGTGCCCTAATGAGGCAAGGCGCTGGATATAAAGCTAGGTTGCTAGGGTTTTTTTTTTAAGATAAGAGTTGCAGAGATGAGAATGTTAAGGTGGATGAGTGGCCATATTAGACTAGATAAAGTCCGTAATGAGAGTATTAGAGAAAAGGTAGGAGTGGTGCCAATGGAAGATAAGTTGAGAGAAGGGAGATCGAGGTGGTTTGGTCATGTGAAGCTTAGACATACGGAGGCTCCAGTTAGACAAGTAGAGCACATTAGGTTAGAGAATAGAAAGAAAAAAAAGGGGTAGATCTAAATTGACTTGGAGGAGAGTAATACAACATGACTTAGAAGCATTACACATTTCTAAGAATTTAACCCAAAATCGTTTAGAGTGGAGAAAGCGAATTCATATAGCCGACTCCAAATTTTTGGGATAAAGGCTTAGTTGAGTTGAGTTGAGTTGTTGTCTAGCAGCCAGCAGCCAGTAAAAATGAAAAAAAAGAAGAGGAAAAGAAGAAGAAGAAGAAGAAGAAGAAGAGTGAAGGGAGAGATCAAACAACCTGGTATGTATTTTTTCTTATTATTTTCTTATTCTTCTTCTTCTTCTTCTTCTCCTCTCGCTCTCCTCTGCTCTCTTCCCTGTGCTGCATTTTTTTCTTTTTGTTTCAGTTTTTTTTTTTTTTTTTTTTTTTTTTTTTGCTGCCAATGACATGCTTTCTCTTTCTCTCTCTCTCTCTCTCTCCCTTTCCTGTGCTGGGTATTCTTTTTCTGCTTCTTTTTTTTTTTGGACTGCTATGCTCTCTCTCTCTCTCTCTCTCTCTCTCTCTCTCTCTCTCTCTCTCTCTCTCCCCTGCAGTGTTCCTGCACTGTTTCTACACTGCACTTTCTTTTTCTGCATTTTTTTTTGGTTGCCATCCTCTCTCTCTTTCCTGCACTGTTCCTACACTACACTTTCTTCTTCTACATCTTTTTTTTTTGCTGCCAATGCCATGCTCTCTCTGTTTTGGTTTCTGCACTGTTACAGCAGCTGCAATTTTTTATTTTTTTCTTTTTCATGCTCTTTCTTTAGTCTTGAAAGATGAGTACGAGGAGAATAATGAAGAAGATGAAGAGGATTTTGATATTTCTATTGATGTGGATTGAACATTTAGTAGTTTACTAGTTTATTAAACTTTAATTTTTAGTAGTTTATTAGTGTTTTTAACTTTTAATAGTTTATTTTTATCTCGTTTGGATTATAAACTAATTATTACTTGTATATTTGTTAGTTATTATTATATAGTTTTATGTTACTTGAGATGTGATAGCATAATTATAATTTTTTTTTATTTTTAATATATATTTTTTATTTTTGCGCCTTGGCTCTCTTGGGCACGCGTCTGCGCCTAGGCTTCAAGACACCTTGGCGCTTTGGTGCGCCTTAAGCCTTTGATAACTATGTCTATTACAAATGAATACATACCCAGAGGTAGACTTTCTATCATCGATATCTGATTGGAATTCAGAATCAGTATAACCATCTAATTGCAAGTCTTCACCTCCATAAATCAAGAATAAATCCTTAGTTCTTCTCAAGTACTTAAGGATATTCTTGACAGCTATCCAGTGTTCCAAACTTGGATTGGATTGATACCTGCTAGTCAAACTAACAGCATATGCGATTTCCGGCCTAGTACACAACATTGCATACATTAAACTTCCAATAGCCGAAGCATATGGAATCCTGGCCATTTTATCTTTTCCTTCAGGTGTCTTTGGAGACATTTCTTTAGAAAGGTGGATACCATGTCTCACTGGTAACAATCCTCTCTTGGAATCAAGCATGTTAAACCTCTTTAACACCTTTTCCAAGTATAGACTTCAGGATAAATCAATTATTCTTTTCGTTCTATCTCTATAGATGCGAATCCTAAGAATATAGGTTGCCTCCCCTAAGTCTGTCATGGAGAATGTATTTGACAACTATACCTTTACAGTTGTCAACATACCTGTGTCATTACCCATCAACAGTATGTCATCCACATATAAGACAATGAAAGTGATAGCAGTATTACTAACCTTCTTATATACACATAGCTCATCCTCATTTTTGATAAAACCAAATAATTTAATGGTTTTATTAAAATGGATGTTCTAACTCCTCGAAGCTTGTTTCAACCCATAAATGGATCGCTTTAGCTTGCATAACTTGGAACCATCTTGAGATTCAAAACTCCTAAGTTGTTTCATGAAAATGTTTTCTTCAATGTATCCATCGAGAAAAGCTGTTTTGACATCCATCTGCCAAAAATAATCATAGTATGCAGCTATTGTTAATAGAATCCTAATTAATTTAAGCATGGCAACAGGCGAGAAAGTTTCCTCATAGTCGATTCCTTGCCTTTGGCGAAACCCTTTCGCTACTAGCCTTGTCTTATAGGTCTCTACCTTTCCATCAGAATCAATTTTCTTCTTGAAAACCCATTTGTTCCCCTATAGGTACAATACCTTCAGGTGGGTCAACAAGATCCCAAACTTGATTCTAATACATGGAATCAAT
The DNA here is from genome assembly GCF_030052815.1 of Hevea brasiliensis. Taxonomy (NCBI): domain Eukaryota; kingdom Viridiplantae; phylum Streptophyta; class Magnoliopsida; order Malpighiales; family Euphorbiaceae; genus Hevea; species Hevea brasiliensis. Next base: position 30,681,387 of record NC_079495.1, on the reverse strand, counting down.
TTCGGATTTCATAGCATCAATCCATTTTGAAGAGTCTATATCTGATATAGCTTCTTCATAGGTAAGTGGATCATCTCCATGATCTACTTCTTCATGAGTAGACAACTTTTGTTCTTCTCCATGAGTAGACAACTCTTGTTCTTCTTCATGAAGGAAACCATATCTCACTGGTGGGTGAGATACCCTGGTTGTTCTACGAGGAACAGCTGTAGATGTTTCATCAATAGGTGTAGATTGACTAGATGGATCTATATCCATCTGAACTGTTGGTTGGTCAGATTTCTCCAATTCTAACTTTGTTTGCCTTTCTTTGCCTCCTTCTTGAACAAACTGTTGTTCAAGAAATGTGGCATCTCTACTTACCACAACCTTTTGTGATGTAGGCAAATAAAAATAGTATCCAAAACTATCTTTTGGATATCCAACAAATCGATCCTTTTCTGATCTGGTTTCCAATTTATTAGTGTTCATCTTTTTTGATATAAGCTGGACAATCCTAAATCTTAACATGCTTAAGACTTAATTTTCTTCCATGCCATATCTCATAAGGTGTGGAAGAAAGTGATTTTGATGGAATTCTATTCAGAATATACAAAGCTGATTCTAATGCAAATCTCCAAAAAGAGATTGGCATATCAGTATAGCTCATCATACTACGTACCATATCCAATAAGGTATGATTTCTCCTTTCAGATATATCATTTAGCTGTGGTGTTCCTGGAGGAGTCAGCTGGAAAACAATGCCATGCTCTCTCAAGTATTCATCAAATTCAGTACTCAAGTATTCACCTCCAAGATCTGATCGAAGAGCTTTAATACTTTTTTCTGTTTGATTTTTTACTTCAGATTTAAATTCTTTGAACTTTTCAAAGGATTCATATTTGTATTTCATCAAATACAAATACCCAAACCTTGATTTATCATCAGTAAAGGTAATAAAGTAATAAAAATCGCCTCTAGCCATTTCTCTAAATGGGTCACATACATTACTATGTATTAGTTCCTAAATATTTTCAGCTCTTAGTCCTTGTCCAACAAAGTGTGATCTAGTCATTTTGCCCTGAAGGCAGGATTCACAAGTTGGAGTAGGCTCAGAGCCCAATGAGGATAAAAATTCCTGTTTTCTTGAGTTTTGCAATCCTATCTTCTGTAACATGACCTAATCTTAAGTGCCAAATATATTTTGAACTTGAGTTGATTTTCATCATGGCATTGCATTCTTTTAAATTGCTATACTCTGGGCAGTTCCCTTTCTAGTGCCCATCTTGCTGACAGTGGAAACACTTTCCTTTGTCTTTGTCAGCTTTGATCTTTGTTTTTCTGTTTAGCTATGTTCTTGGAAGATCCTGGAAGTTGAGGTTTCTTTTTCTAATTGCCCTTCTTCTTGTTGGACTTTCCAGCAGAAGAAGATGCAATCAAAACTACCTCTTCTCCTTTATTGCCCGACATATTCTTTTGGACAATAACCAGCATGTTGAGTAAATCAGCCAATGTGCATTCTTGTTTAGTCATATGGAAATTTGTCACAAAATTCCCAAATGTCTCAGGTAGGGACTGAAGGATCCAATCCGTCTGTAGTTGGAAATCCATGTTGAAGTCAAGATGTTCCAACTGCTCAATTAGCCGAATCATCTTGTGGACATGATCCCCAATATTATGTCCTTCAGACATCCTCATGCGGAACAGCTGTCTAGATATCTCATACCTAGCATTCCTGCTGTGCTCACCATACAACTCTTGTAGGTGAAGGAGGATCTCACTCGCACTCTGCATGTTTTCATGCTGCTTCTGTAACTCATTACTTATAGAAGTAAGCATGTAACACTTAGCTCTCATATCATGCTCCTTCCACTTGTCCAAAGTTTCATGTTCCTCTAGAGTGGCCTTTGGAGGTAAGGGACCAGGAACATTTGAATTTAGAACATATCCTATATGTTCAAGGTTCAGGACAAGTTTCAAATTCCATAGTCAATCAGACAGATTTAGTCCTGTCAACCTATTGCAATCAAGTATGCTTGCAAGGATATTGGATGGTGGTGGTTGTTCTGTGCTCATTATTATCAGAAAATTAACTGCAGAAAATAACCATATTAATTAGTAAATGTATCATGTAATTAACCAAAATGATTATGGTCTTTTAATCAAATTGGTCCTCCCACTAACTTAGCGAATCCTACACTTCCAAAGTAAAAAACGGAAATCCTAGTTGGATGGATTTATAGTGGGTGATTGAATTCTTATAATTCTATTGATCATCCTCAGGTACATCCATTATTGGAATTACAATAAACTATAAGTGAGCAACTCCTTGCCCATCATATCTCATGTGAGGTTCAATCCTTTACCTAGCCCTAAATGCTCAAAATCTCAGGTGCATCCATTATTGACTTATCTTGCGTTAGTTAAGTTGATCCCATTGAGCCAGTAATTATGCAAATAATTTTAATGTCCTCGGGTACATCCAATATTGGCCACCAAACCATTTACATATTTACAACATCTCATGCTTAACAATTATTCTTAAGAAAATCTCTTAAATTAATTGCATCTTATGCAAGTATTTAAAATTTCTTAAAATAATTGCCTCAATGGAGGGCTCATGTTATAATTACTTTAATTATAGCATTTCCAACTTAATCATTTGTTTGGAAGATTTTATGGTCATTCTAATTACTATTAAGGTATCACTTTGCACATTATCTATTTAGCATGCATATATCATATACTTGTATACATTCCCATACATCTCATGCATTCATGGATAAACAGTAAATATGGTATGATCATGGACTTTCTAAGGGATTCAATTCTGAGCCACCAAGAATTGAATCAGGGTATTCCTAGGTGCATTTCATTCATTCATTTTACAAGAGTTATTGAAGGAGTACATAATCAACACTTGATCTTGAATCCCACTTGTCCCACCAGTGCTCTTGACCTCCTTGATCTTCTTGCAATCCAATTACATAGTAACCCTTGGCATACCAAGGCGAATTTACAAAAACTAAATAAATGAAATTACAACCCAAAAATTATTACAACCTTAATAATACATGCTCAAAAATAAATTAAAATAAATTAATTAATTTAAAATCCCAAAGAAACATAAAAGAAATAAATTCAATCACATTGGTCTTTTATAGTCCATGATCATCCATCATGCATATCACTATTTAACAATTAAATAAAATATACATACTTAAATTAAATTGAATATCTCATATTCAACTTAAAAAACCAGATTTGAATATGATTCAAACAAATTTAAAAATTCAGATTTGAATCACATTCAAACAAATTTAAAAATTCAAATTTGAATCACATTCAAATAATCTTTTTTTTTTAAAAAAAATTCAGATTTGAATCATATTCAAACAATTTTTAAAATTCAGATTTGAATCACATTCAAATCACTTTAAAAATTCAGATTTGAATAACATTCAAACAACTTTAAAAATTCAGATTTGAATCACATTCAAACAATTTTTAAAATTCAGATTTGAATAACATTCAAATAATTTTTAAAATTCAGATCTGAATTAAAATTTAATTGTATGATTAAAAATTCTAAGTAAACACTTTAATTAGTCATGGGCCTAATTATGGGCCTTTGAATCCAAGCCCACAAACAAGCCCAAAGCCATGCGCATGGTTGGATGCACCAAACCATGCGCATCAATGGAGTTCACCTCCATGTCGCCACTTTGACCTTGCAAACAGCAATGAATTAATCATCTCATGATCAAATCACACAATTGAATCATATAAACAACAATTTAAATGGCAAATATAGTGGCTCTGATACCAATTGAAGTAGCGGAAGCATGAAAAACACAAGTTTATATCATTGAATTCAAAAATTTTTCTCCTAGGGTCACATGCATCATGCAAGACTTATTTTTTATCTATTTGATTTCAATGATAAACAACATATTAAAACTCTTTTAATATGTTTTTGGATCTACATTTACCATTTAAGATTTTAGAATTAATCAGATTAATTTTAAGAACCCTAGATAAGATCAAGAACAAGTGCACTAACCTCTTGATGCACTGCAGTGTGTTTGTCACCTTTGGGATGCGTCTTTAGGACACCAAATGTTGTCCCTCTAGCTTGTCCGCACCAAGATCACCTATGGCAGCCCTTGAACAGCTTCTAAAGCTTTTTCTATGAATTAGAAAATTAAATTTTGCCTTTTAAGAGATTACAGATGTAAACAGGACACTAGAAATTTCTAGTATTTTTTTTTTTTTAAGAGATTGTTTGCTAATCTCTTTGAATTGATGAGAGATGAAGAAGAAGAGAGGGAGAGGCAGCCAAGGGGTGGCGGCACCTTTGAGAATAAGCTGCTTGTGTATTTTGTTCTTTCATCCTTACACTTATATAGTTAGGTCATCACTTAAAACCCTTGCCACATGTTACCTTCTGATTGGCTATAGGTTTAATTGACCCAATCACATTGTGCCAAGTGTTAAACCTATATTTAATCTTAATTTTAATCATCTTACATGATTAAAAGACATTTGGCAAGCTTATGTGTAGTGCCATGTGTTACCATCTCATGGTGCCACATGTCACCTTGTGAAATAACCAAAATACCCCTGTGTCTTAATTTTGAGTTCTCAACCCAAATAATTATTTCTCTTCTTTTAATCAATTTATATCAAATATAAATTAATTAATTAATCTCTATTAATTAATTTCTCATTAATTAAATTCATATTTAAACTCTTTAAATATAAATTTAACTTAGATTATACATTTAATAACCTAGATTTGGTTTCAAGTCATGCTAGGGACTTTGCAATCTAATTGCAAATCAAATCTATTTAATTAATCAATTAAACTCTTTAATTAATTAATTAAATCACATTTAATTTGGTGATTACTTGTGTATGTGTGTGACTTACTAGGCTCATCACTAATTGGCAATGAGACATGATATTAACTCTTAATATCATTAGAACTCTTTCTTACCACAAATGATTTCTCTAAATCATTTTATGCACCTCATAGACCATGGTTAACACCTTGCAGAGCATGCTATGGCCACCCAATTAGTAATAAGGTTTACTTTAAATGAACCTATAATCATATGTTACCATGTACTAGAATCTCTCTGTTACAAAATTCCAACTCAAGCTGGAGTCGTGGTTCATGTCAAACTCCATTTGCTATGAATATTATGTTCTCTTTTAATTCCAGTTCTTGATTAAAAGATTTTCTTATCAGAAACTCTTTTCTGATTAAATCTATATGTCCTGACGAGGAACTTGAAATATCAAGAACAATTAAATGAACATAGGATTTTATCCCTATTTACTTAGAGGAATAGATTTCATCTTGATCAACACCTACCTCCATATATAACTAGTAGGAGCCAATACATGCCCATATACCCATACACAGTACAAGTATGAAAGTAGTATCAAACTCAAACCACTTATATACAAGATAACTGTGCTATCTTAGGTCTAAAGATTATATGCACTAATATAATTTATGACAATGCATTGACAAGAGTAAACTTCATGTGCTTGTCATAAGTGTCACTGGTTCGGCCTGCTTATCATGGATAAGTGCCTATCATGTTTGTTGTATGGCATGAGATTCACCATTCCATCTTATTTGCATCTCATATAAATAACTTGGGAACAAAAATGATTACAATCTTTCTGGATAAGTCATGTCCTTATTGTGAAGTATCCTCGATTGTGAACCTATTTATGATACTTTGTGCTAGAAATACTGTCACTCATATTCTTAACAACTTAAGAATAGAATTTCTAATAAAATATCAATGGACTTTTTCTATTACACATAAATATATTATGTAAATGGAAAAGTGAAAATGCCTTTTATTGATAAAACATGTACAAGATACATACTAAATGATAAGTTCTAGGGCATACTACTAACAGAATAAGAAGCACAATACCCCTTCTGATAGGTCTAAAAAGGGAGCTCAAGATGATATGGAAATAGGCAAAATTGTTGCAGGTCGTTCATCACCATATTATCATCTATTGATGAGTAATTAATGTAAGCTTTCAATAGAAAAGGCGGAATTATCCAAGTATAGAAGAAATAACTGAAAAAAGATTCATAGTCCTACTCTAAAATATGAGCTGACGAAAACATAAGTTAGTTTGTAAAGCTTGAAAAGGACTGAAACAAGAATGAGGAAGTTTGTTTAGCTGTGCACGCAAATAGCTTCCTTAATGAACAAAAAATTTATTCTGGTCCAACACACGTTGAGCCCATTGTTTTGCAAGGAGTCACTGCTCTTCTGTAAACATGCTGTAAAGTTGAAGGGATATGGTATCATAAGCACAGCAGGTGGGACAGGAAGGGGTGAAGGTGGTGTTGGTGGAAGAATTTCTCTTGATTGTAACAGTATACATGAAGATGTGACAGTCACTCTTCATGGTGGCTGGAGTATTGGTTGTCCTACAAATGTTGGTGTAGCTGGTACATTTTTTAGTGTAGATTTACTGAGTTTAAGAGTTTGGCAATGACAATGTGATGACAAAAGTGAAAAGCCCTTGATTTTCCTACTACACTTCTGTGGTCAAATGTTTTTGTGGAGAACAATGCAAAGTTTATGGTTTCTTTTAGTAATATTTAGCATATCTAAAAGTATGATCACTTTTTCATTCTCTGTATCATCTTAAAAATTGTATATTTGAGGAGTGGAAACCTAGTGAGAGACGAAGCTTTGTGAGGAAAAAGGCCCCATAGGAGCAAAAGCCACGGTGCGCGTCTCCTTCTATACCAACTATGCGAAGACATTTAAGAAGCTCCATCATCTCTTTGAGAAGGAGCATTTGATGTAGAGCTGAAGTTGGCGGGGGAGTATGGATTGTGGTGGTGCATGAGAGAGCTGTAGAGGGTTCAATATCCATTGATCCTCATTTGTAATGCTGCTAGAATGCTTTTGACTCTTGATGAGAAGAACCCTTGCTGGATCTTTGAGGGTGAGGCTCTTCTCTGCAGGATGAGCTGCTATGTTCTATTGGATGAGAGTCAGAACAAGCTTGATTATGTCTTGGCCTTGACTGTGGAGAATTTCCTTAGCACCACCTGCAAACACTTGTCTTCAAGTCTAGTATGGCAAGCCACCGTGCTCGAGTTCTAATCGAGTAAAGCCATTTCAGTGTTGGAAGGCAGGTGGTTAACATCCCATCTTTCATGGTGAGGATTGATTCACAAAAGCACATTGATTTCTCCTTGAAAAGTCCATTTGGTGGTGGGTGTCCTAGAAGAGTGAAGAGAGAACCAGAGAGTAGCTAGCAAGAAGTTCTGTTGGAGATGGAGATGAAGAGGATGGAGAATGAGTTATGAGTTCAAGAACATGCTAGTAAAACGTGTTGCTATTCAACATTACTGCATTGTTGTTTTGGTTTCTAAACTTTAATATTGGGTTTGTTTTGTGACTGGTTAAATTATGTATCCAAAAAATTAAAAAAAAAAAGATAGTAGATTTGATGCTCATGGAGTCAACATCAGGAGGGACTTGAGCACCCAAACCTGTGTAGTGGAGAACCAAGTCTAGTAGCAGTATGAACAGAAGCATCGTTAGCATTGCAAGGCCAAGTAGATGTATCATTTCAAGCTCTACTGAGCAAGTATGAGTCGCCGAAGAGATGATTGGACTGCGTTTTCACAGTACTTAAAAAACCACAAGCCACCATTAACGTTGGATCAAAACAGACCAAAACTGCCAGAAACAAGGCACCAGAGACTGGTTCAGAAAGGTATCTGGGCTTTAGAGCCTGAGAGAGAGGAGAGAGATTAAGAGATTAAATATTTATTTATTAATTTTATTTTAAATGGGCTTCACATTTTTAATTAAAAATTATTTTTAATTAAAAAATTAATACTACATTAGCAAGTATTAACGGTGTTAGGGTAAAAAACCTTTCTATATGTAACCATAGGGTATTCTTTGTCACAAACTTAACTTCAGAAGTGAAAAGGCGTAAAATCACATAGTACTTTTTTGTAATTTCCCTAATTTAAATCCTATGCATGATCCAATGGGTTATATAAATTGAATCTCCTCAACTACTTTCACAACTTAGTTACTTTTTAGGCTTGATGATGGGATTAGTTTGAAAGCGTGTGTTCACGAATGCTCTCTTTTTCTTCCTGCCCTTCCTTGCATCCTTCTTGTGCAGTTGTTCCTATTTTCCTTCCTCTAGATTTCTTCTCGAATCCCACTGAAGACTATTAAGATATTCAAATCCTAGCCAAGAAATTTTGGCACTTTTTTTTTCCTTTTCTATTTCCAAAAATATAGAAATTATTTTAACATTTCTGAATCCTAAAATTGCAGAAACACAGAACCAAAATGCTTTATGATGTCCCTAATGTGAGATCTAGACCACAATTATAAATTTCTCAAGTCTTTTAATCCTTCTTCCTGAGTCCCATATCGTGTACAATTGAGCTTGCATTGCTTGAGATCTAACGAGTATTCATTTACTTTTTTTCTTCAGAATTGCAAGATATTCTCCCTCAAGTTCTAAGCCATTTGGGTATGCAAATTCCAAATTTTGCTTCGCAGTAGTATCTTGGGAATTTGTTACTTGACTGTCTTTTACTAAATTTTTTAGACTTCTGATATATAGGTCCTGATAATTTGGACAACCTGAAGAAGTTGGCTGAGGAGATCCAGAAGCGGGCACCGGGTGCTGGAGCTACAGCAACTGCAGCACAAGAGGATGATGATGATCAGGTCCCAGATCTTGTGGCTGGGGAGACATTTGAAGCTGCTGCAGAGGAGGGCAATGCTGCTGCTTAGTAAAGATAGAGAGGGATTTTGTGCTATTTTATACACTTCATATGTTTTTCAAGTTCTTGCTTTTGTAGTTATAACTTGATCCTTTATCTTAATCTTTTAGAAACACTGGATGGTTGCTTGATGTTTTTATCCAACGTTTACTTTTTGAGCAATTTCTGATTCGTTGCTGAAATTTTTATGGCGATTTTTAAACCGTTGTGCAACTGAAATTTATTGCTCTTCCTCTGAGCCACGAAGATGAGCCTAGTAATGACAGCAAAAGTATTAATTTATATTTAGAGGGTATTGTGTTTATTATTTATTTTTAATTTTTTACTATAAAATATATTTTTGTACTTATAAATTAATTTAAAAATAAATAATTAGTTATTTAATAAAATTATTTAAAATTAATTTTTAAATAATTTAATTATTTGATTAAAATCTATTTAAAAGTAATTTAATTTGTTGAAATGATAAAAAATGATATATCATTGACATTGAATGTATACATAATATTAAAATTTTTAAAAATTATTAAGATAATATAATTTTTTATTTAATTAAAATAATTTTAAAATAAATAAATAAGTTATAAGTAAAGAGTTTTTGATTTATTTTAAATAGTTAAGGAGTTTTTGATTTATTTTAAGTATTTTTTTAATTTATAAATTAAATTAAATAATAATATATTTATAAGTAGATTTGATGGTTTATAAGTTAAATTAAATATTAATAAATATTAAAAAAAATTAAAAAATCATGATTACTTTTTTTAAGATACAAGTTAAATTAAATTTATGAAATTAAATTAAATATATTGGATAGAAAATTAGTTAATTATTGAACTATATATAAAAAAAAGTTAAGAGTAGTAGTTAATCGATTATTTTAGTTTAGTATTATTAGAATAGTATCAAATTAATTAATTAATTGATATACTAATCAATGTTAAACACATTGATTCTAAAAAATTCTTAATAGAGTGAGTGTTTTTCACTTATTTAGTTATCTCGTTTCAGTTAATTAATTTTAATTTGTTAAAATAAAATTTTTTAATTTAAAATTTATTTTATAAAACTCTTCCTAGTATGATTCCGAGTTTAAAAGAATAAAAGTACCTTTTTATCCTCTTTTCTCTTATCTTTATAATTAAATTAATTAATAAAATTATTAATTATTTTGTTGTAACTAAATTTATTAATAAAATTATTAATTATATATATGTTATTTATTTTTAATTAAAATTTAATTTGTAATAATTTAGAAAAATAATAATAATGTAATAATAAAATTTAAATTTTAAAATAATATTTTATTATTATATGTTGCTTTATCAATATTTTAATTTTTATATAAAACATAAAAATAATAAACAATAAATAATAATTTATAAAATTATTTTAATTGAATATTAATTTAGTGTTAGTTAAAAAATAAAACAAAATGAACATGAAAACAAGACCTTTTTTGGAACAAAATTAAAATTGAGATATTTTAATTCAAGAAATTTAAATTAAGCGATTGAAATGAAATAATAACCTAAGTTGAATAGCAGTCCGTGGAATTTACCCATAAGAGTAGTGTGAATCAAAGGATCATTAGCATTTGACCATAAAAATATGTTGAAAAAGTTATTGAATTTAAGAATTAAATCTTATAACTCGGGCTTAAACCACAGTGAAACTCATCCCATTTTGTGTAGTTCTTGATGCTTCCACGATCAATCTACGCTTGAATCTTAGACTAAATAGACCCAACATCTCCAATGGCAAAATAATTAAAATTATTTTAAATACAAAATTTGTTTTGTAACATCTACCATTTTTTAATATCGAAATTCCTATCGTTGATGAGAATTTCTGGTGAAATTTAGGAATTCACAGAAAATGGAAATAGTGGTAACTATTTATATGTGTGCAAGTGTGTTATGTTTTAGACTCTTTATTGTTTGTTTGTTTGTTTGTTTTTGCAAGTGAATGATAAGGTTTCTTTTTGGGCAGTATGGACTTTGGCAACTGAAGGTCCCTTTACTATCGAGGTTTTCTTCCTAGATTAATGCCTCAATTGACGAAATTTTGATAAAACTCTCAAAATTTTGAGAAAACTCTCAAAATTTGTTCAAAGGAGACCCATTTCTCTCTCTCTCTCTCTCTCTTCCTTGTTCTTCCAAAGAAAGTTGGGTTTAATCATGAGTTTACCTCCTTGGTAAAGTCTTGCATGTCAGAGTTGGAGATTAGTAACCAGTTGAGGAGGAATTTCTTATGAGAGTCAAGTAGATCCTTCAAGTTTTCTCTTTGGAAAGGGAGGAATTGGAGCTGCATGAGGTATTCCCACCTTATGATCTCCAATCCTAAGTTTTGCTAGGTTGCATGTAAGAAACATTAGGTGATATGTTGTGGATTTTGTTTTCTTTTGTTTAAAAGTGGGTTGATGATTTGATTGTGGTTAGGAGTTGATGCATTGTATTTTGATAAACATGCATGTGCAAGGAGAGTCCTTTGGTCAGTTTTAATAGTTCTTATGTGATGGATGAAAGATGTATAAGTGAAATTGGATTCTTTTTTCTTTAAATTGCAAGTTGGAAGAAGTTTTAAGAATCCTTATATTTGGATGCATGAAGCATCCTTGTTGATTTTTGAGTTGTTAGATGAGTTAGGTATGGGTTAGTATGGTTAATTGATGTTTTGGAGTAAAGGATGAAGTTTTGTTTGTGTTTTGGCTTTGGGTTTTCTACAGAATTCAAATTTAAAATTCTGGAAATTCTCAAGTTCGGTTATTGAAAACCATTGGTTTGGTAGCCAGAGTAACTGCTGCTTTTTTGAGAGTTTTTGAAGTTTAAAACTTTGGCAACTGAAGTTTCTTACTTTGACAGCCAAAAGGGCTACTGCCTAAAAAGGCCATTTAAGGTTTAGGACTTTGGTAGCCGAAATTGCTTCTGCCTGCCTTATTTCCTTTTTTTGTTTTAAGGTTCTAAAACTTGTTTTTGGACACCAAAGAGACTTAGAATATGTTGTATGTTACAAATATAGAGTTATAATGATTTGGATAACTCATTAGGGTCTGTCTTTTATAGGATCACACTTGAGGAACCCGAAAGGCTACAGTTAAGGCATAGCTACTATTCGAGATTACGGTGTTCGATAGGTTATAAGAGGTGAGTAATACTAACCTAAACAATGCAAATCTTTTAATTATTTGTAATGAGACTCATAACCATTCACATGCTTCATTTCACGATATTATTAGGTTGTATGTATCTAGAACACGAATATGCTACATTATTACATAATTGTTGTTAATACTTGATAGATGTATGATGACCCACTGATTTCCCTTATGATACGGATATGTTATATGTTATGATCATGCATGATGTTATGTGGTAAAACAAAATGAGGCTTAATAAGTCCTTGGCTCACTATTTATGATAGAGGAAGACCTAAGGAGCGTCATTATGAGCTAGACATATTGGTTATGTTATGTATTTAATGGGAAGTCTTAAAGAGAATCTTTATGAGCTAGACAAATTGGTTATAGAAAATCATTGGTGACAAATCTATCTTATGTGAATTGTTTGTGTTATGCAAACTCAAGAGATTGATGCATTGCATATGTATGAATTAAACAATATGATAAATGAATTGGTTAGTTTACTCATTAAGCTTTCCTAAGCTTATCCCTTTCCCTTAACCCTAGGTGAAGTGTTGTAGGATTAGAGACTTCTATAGGAAAGGCTAGCAAGAGGCAGAAGGTATAGCATGTTACCTTGTATGACTTGACTTCGTATAGTAAACATGTAATTTACGAACTGTTTAGTACTATGCTTGGTTTTAAAAGACAGTAGTATGTAATGTGCAAGTATAAGAATTGTATGTATGTATGCCTAGATCCATAAGCACTTTCTTGTAATTATGCATGAATGAAAGTATGGATTACACTTTAGCATTTTAAGAATGATGTGAAAAGGTTCAAAATTTTTAGGCATTTTAAAACAAAATGTTTTATGTTATGATGGAAATGCTGAAGTGTGATTGCTTATGAGTTTATGGGATTTTGGTTTATATTGAATGAGTAAGGTTTTAGTAGGTTTTTAGGCTTGATCATTACAAAGTTAGTATCAGAGCTCTACATTAGTTGAGTGGACTAAATGCTACTAAAGGTTATAGTAAGGAAAGAAAGAAAATTTGTTAGCTAGCACAGTTAGGAAAATACATATCCATTAGGGTTGTATCCCTATATGTATATGATATCTTTATGTTTCATGCTATGTTATATGATGTTTTGTGTTCATGTGATCTCACATGAAATCTACGACACTTCTTGTTTACTTTCAGAAAATGCGAGGTTTAAGATAGTTCTCAAGGTTGACTGGTGTACCACCCAAAAATAAGGGTATCGGTGAAGAAGCGGAAGCATGAAAATTATTTGATTAGAACATTGAATTCAAAAATTTTCTTCTAGGGTCTCTTGCATCATGCAAGATTCAATTTTTACCTATTGATTTCAATGTTCAATTGCAAATTAAAACTCTTTTAATATGTATTTGGATCTATGTTTGCCATTTAAGATTTTAGAATTAACAGATTAATTCATTAGAATCCTATATTAAATCAAGAACATGTGCACTAACCTTTTGATGCACTGTTGATATGTTTGGTACCTTTGGGAAGCACGTAGGACATTAGATGTTGTCCCTCTAGCTTGTCCACTCCAAGATAACCAATGACAGCCCCTTGAATAGCTTCTCAAGCCTTTCCAATAAATTAGAATGAGGTTTTGCCTTTTAGATAGGTTGCAGATGTATATTAGACACTAGAAACCATTTTTAGCAATTTTAATTCAAGAGAATGTTGGCAATTCTCTTTGAATTGATGAGAGATAAAGAAGAAGAGAGGAAGAGGGATGAGAGGTGATGGCACCTTTTTTGATAAAATCAGAATTCATCCTTTTCCTTTTATAGCTAGGTCACCACTTAAAACCCTTGCCACTTGTCATTTTCTGATTGCATCAGAATTTTAATTGACCAAATCATATTATGCCAAGTGTCAAAACTAGAATTAATCTTGACTTTGATTACTTACCTGATTGGAAGTTAAATGACAAGCTTATGTGTAGTGCCATGTGTCACCACTCATGGTGCCAGATGTCACCCTGTGAAATGACCAAATTACCCCTGTGTCTTAATTTTGAGTTCTCAATCCAAAATAATTATTTCTCTTCTCCTAATCAATTTATATCAAATATAAATAAATTAATTAATCTCTATTAATTAATTTCTCATAATTAAATTCATATTTAAACACTTTAAATATAAATTTAACTTATACTATACATCCAATAACCTATAATTGGTTTCAAGCCATGCTAGGAACTTTGCAATCTAATTGCAAACCAAACCTATTTAATTAATTAATTAAACTCTTTAAGTAATTAATTAAATCACATTTAACTTGGTGATGACTTGTGTATGTGTGTGACTCACTAGGCTCATCACTAATTGGCAATGAGATATGATATCAACTCTTAATATCATCAGAACACTTTCTTACCATAAATGATTTCTCTAAATCATTTTAGGCAGCTCATAGACTATGGTCAATACCTAGCATAGGATGCCACAACCACCCAATCAGTAATAAGGTTTACCTTAAATGAACCTATAATCATATGTTACCATGTAATAGAATCTCTCTGTTACAAAATCCCAATTCAAGTTGGAGTCATGGTTTATGTTAAACCCCGTTTGCTATGAATATTATGTTCTCTTTTAATTCTAGTTCTTGATTAAAAAGATTTTCTCATCAGAAACTCTTTTCTGATTAAATCTATCTATCCTGGCGAGGAACTTGAAACATCAAGAACAATTAAATGAACATAGGATTTGATCCCTATTTACTTAGGGTAACAGATTCCATCTTGATCAACACTTATCTCTATATATAACTGGTAGGAGCCAACACATGCCCATATACCCATACACAGTACAAGTATGAAAGCAGTATCAAACTCAAACTACCTTTATACAAGATAACTATGCTATCTCAAGTCTAAAGATTATATGCACTGATATGATTTATGACAATGCATTGACAAGAGTAAACTCCATGTGCTTATCATAAATGTCACTGGTTTGGCCTACTTATCATGCATAAGTGCCTATCATGTTTGTTATATGGCATGAGACTTACTATTCCATCTTATTTACATCTCATATAAATAACTTGGGAACAAACATGATTACAATCTTTCTGGATAAGTCATGTCCTTATTGTGAAGTACCCTCGATTGTGAACCAATTTATGATACTTTGTGCTAGAAATACTGTCACTCATATTCTTAACAACTTAAGAATAGAATTTCTAACAAAATATCAATGGACCTTTTCTATTACACATAAATATATTATGTAAATGGAAAAGGGAAAATGCCTTTTATTGATAAAATATGTACAAAATACATACTAAATGATATACTCTAGGCCATACTACTAACAATCTCCTACTAGCACTAGAGCCATTCATTACAATATCTTAGACCCATCTTCTCAAGATGACGGTCTAACTGAGCTTGTGACATAGGCTTAGTGAATGGATCAACTGGATTTTCAGCTGATGCTATTTTCTGTATGGCTACATCGCCTCTTCCAACTATCTCTCTGATAATGTGGTAGCGCCTTTTTATGTGTTTGGATTTCTGGTGAGATTGGGGTTCCTTAGCCTGTATGACTGCTCCATTGTTGTCACAGTAGAGTGAAACTGCTGACTCAATGGAAGGAACTACTGTAAGTTTTGACACCCATCACTGACTACAGTGTAGCCGAGCAAGACATGTTACACTCGATGCCGGAGCACCCTAACTTATCTTACTTTATTTCTTTAATAATTTTGAACTCGTTATATTTTAAAATAATTCATATTATATAGAGAAACTAGCGGAGTTTCTCCTATTTTATTTACTTTTGACTTGATTCACTATTCACCTGCTTGAAATTTTCAATAATATTTTACAATAAAAATCTCATCAATAATTCTCATAATCATCTCATCATTTCATGCATCATCTATATATTTCAATTCTGTCTTCAAACCCATGCAATCTCATTCATGCTCAAATTACATAATTTACAAAATAATTACATAATTTTGTAATTTACATGATATATAAATTAATTATAGATGAAAAAGCTAATTTATTAGTTTACATCACATTCCTATTAATTACCTTTTCCTAATCTACATTACAATACAATAACTAAGCATTTTATACAAAATACAAAAGATGATCTATATGGGCCCTATCTACATGCATTGCTGAGGAGGTGATAACCTTGAATACTTCAGACACTTCTGCATATCAGAACTCCAAAATCCCTGTTTAATATTCGCTGGGCTTTACCTTCAGTACCTGCGCGAAGGAAACAAATCCATCGTGCTAAGCATTTCTACTTAGTGGTGCAATAATATAACAAGAAAATAATATATACAAATAAAGAAAGACTGAAGTATAATTCTAAAGTATAATTTGGATCCTCGGGTATCAATTAAATTTGGCGTGATATTTCTAATATCAACTATCTTATATTCTATTTTGTCCCTTTTTGGAAGTGCTGAGTTTATATGGTAATAATATTCGATATACAAATTAATTCTAGGAGTATTGTATTTTCGGTTCCTATAATACTGAAAATTTCATTTGTACTACTTGATTCAGTTATGTTTCTATTGCTAATATTTTTTTTCTCATTTCATTCAACACTTTCTAATGTTTTTAATTATTAATATTATTAAATAATTTCAATAATTTATACTGCCCAGGTAACCTATGACAGGCCGACTAAATTGGATAACGGGTCGTTGGTACTGGACACCGTGGTGCCTCAGGCCGTCATACCATGGGACACGGAATGTTAACCACGTATGCAGTCAGTATGGCTAAAAAGTCATGATAACATATAATCGGGCATAAAAGCCATGAGTGCAGGCATAAAGCCATGAGTGCGGGCATAAAGCCATGAATACAGGCATAAAGCCATGAATACAGGCATAAAGCCTTACACAGTACTGCTAAAACAATACCCTATTGGCATGCCAATCTATCCAATCTGACACATGTGTCTAGGCAATACATGGGCACATAAGTACCATTAAGTGTTAATATGTTTTGTTTTATTATTTCATTATTTCACGATAAATTCTAATTATAATTTATAACATTTCAATTCTATTCGTAACAGAAATATAAATTTTTAGAATACAATTTTACATAAATTATGCATTTATCATAATTTATACATTCATTTATTATATCATTTGTGTTGATAACAATTCACAACAATGGTTCTCATATACCATTGTACTCAAAACATTCTTTTTGTTTCTCATATGCCATTAATTATGTAAGGTATTAATTTCTAGTTACAAAAGAGGCATAAGCCCTAGTGATAATTTTGCCTTATTTTCACATTTAACAGTCCATATATATATAATTCACATTTTATATTCCCAGTTGTATTATGAATATATTATGAGATCCAGAACTGAAAATTAAATTTTCTCTAGCAATGTAGTTGAGATACTAACTTATTTATGTATTAATTTTAATTTTTCTTTTTCCTCATGATGAGAACAAGTATTCATAATTCACCTTAATTCCTCTCTTGTACCACTTATTGGGTAGGATATTATTATTGTTCTAATTACAATGAAACATAATTCCTCATGTTGACTTCATCTCATTTATACATTTGATAATTCACTTATGCTAATTACAATTTCATATTTCTAATTGTATTACTAATGTATTATGAATTCTATTTGTAATGGGCATATAAGCCCTAACTATCTATTCCTCATAATTTATGTGAATTATCATTCATATTTTAAATAATCTGTAACACCCTCACTGTAGCCATTCTGTAAATTCTACTGTTCCGGTGACCGGTGTCAGTCCGGACAGCTAGAACGTCTGGAAAAATATTTAGACTAGAGTGAGGAGTCATAAATAACTCAAATAATGATAAGAAAAATTTAGGAAAAATTTTAGAAATAAAATACAGCCAAGTTAAATGAGCCAGTGCCCTAGCGATGTGTAACCCAGTGGGAAGTTGCGGTCCTCGCAGCTATGAGCCCTAAATCCGTGAGAAAATTCATGAAATAATTTTTGGGACTCCAGAGAAGAGTCATTGAGGTTTCTATGGCATTAGAATGCCAAGAAAAGGCTTAGAAAATTTTTTCGATCGGTACAGATGATTTTGGCTCAATAAGCCAAACAGAGGGCATTTTGGTCATTTCGTCTTCGGAGATGATTTTTGACCGACTTGTCCAGTTAAGTAAATAATTATTATGACATAAAATATGAATAAATATTGCTACAAATTAAATTGAAATTGAGTAGAAAAGAAAAGAAAAAAAATGAAATAAAATACAAATTATGACATCATTATTGTGTCATTAAAAGTCCTCCACCAATCAAATTGAAACACACACTTTATAACCCAATCAAAAAGAGATAAAATTAGTTAAAAAAGAAAAATAAATTCTGCTACCCATCTTCTTCAACCAGCCGACTTCTCTCTCTCCTCTCACCATTTTTGATCAAACTTCTCACTAGGAATTTCTTGATAAATCACCATAAAATCCTAAGCTTGCTTCACAAAATCTCATCCTCACACCTAGAGCCAGCTTTGAACAGTAAAAAGAAAGGAAGAAAGTGAAGTTTTGAAGTATTGGAAAGTGAGTAAGTTAAGGTTAGTGCCGATTCCTTCTAAAAATTTTGTGTATATCTTATGTGGAGTAGGAATTGAGTGAGAAAATTAAGTGGAATTAAACAAAATTTGCATGATGAATTTCTACCAATTTTGGCAGCCTTATGGTCTCTTAGGGTTGCATCAATTTGATTGCATAATAGTTGTGTATGGATGCCATTGAACATGATTTTGGTGTTTTAATTCATGGATTGTATGTATATAGAGAATTGAAATTGTGGAGTTAGGGTTTGGGAAAAACCTAGGGTTTTGCTCATGTATTAGTGAATGGAAGTTTTAATGGTCAATTAGTGACCATTTGGCTGAGTATAATGAGGAATTGAAGTGAATTGTAGCTTTGGATTTGAGGTTGGGTGTGCTGCCTTGAGTGACCTGCAGGACTGGATGTGAGTTCAGCAAGTTTGGGCAACTATAACTTGAGTTGTGTAGGTTCAATTGGTGCAAGGCCAATTGGACATGAAATCAGACACATAATGGCACAACTTTGATGAAGAAATCTTGTCCAGAAAACAAGCTTAGGATGACCTAAAAAATTGACCAAATCTGGGTAGCACTAATTATGCCTGTGCAAAATGACCAAATGAATGAATAGTGTTCATTCATTTGGTCATAACTCAGTGTAGAAAGGTCCAATTGACCTGAAATTTAGATCAATGGAAAGTTGAGGCAATTTAGAACAACTTTCATGTAGAACACAAACTCAAATTGTAACGATCGGGCTCCAACCATTAAAGGAATTGTCCACTTTGGCCTTAAGCCTCACGGTTTTGTCCCATAGGTGGAATGGAGAACTTCCCAGGAGGTCACCCATCCTAGGATTTCTCTCAAGCGAGCACGCTTAACCCTGGAGTTCTTCCAACTCTCCAGGCCATTCTACCAAAAGGCGCCTCTAGTGATTAGTTCCCCTATTTTATATATCATTACTTTTTGAGCCCAATACCATCTCTGTATTTTGCCGATGTGGGATTTGCCTAAGGG
Organism: Hevea brasiliensis; assembly: GCF_030052815.1. Taxonomy (NCBI): domain Eukaryota; kingdom Viridiplantae; phylum Streptophyta; class Magnoliopsida; order Malpighiales; family Euphorbiaceae; genus Hevea; species Hevea brasiliensis. The sequence goes on along the minus strand of NC_079495.1, from coordinate 30,661,857 downwards.
ACCTTTCTCCCCCCCTTTCGAGACTCAGCGTCCTTGCTGAGGTTTGCCCCACCATCGCCCAAGAGGACACGAGAGCGGCATTTCCTTTATTTGGATATTATAATGAGCCCGATCGTTACAATTGGTATAAGAGCTTTGGTTTTTATACAAGTTTTGAAATTACATGTTTGAAAATTTTTGATAAGTACAACTGCTCAATTATCATTATTGATACATATAGTGCATTACATCATAAATATGGACTAATGGAGGGAAATCTCCTTGTATTGGTTGTTCAGGGAGTAGAATTCCTTGTGATTTAATATGGAAAAGGGGGATCACACAGTAGAGCAATTAGTAGCTTGGTGAGTGCAGGGGAAGCCCACTCCTCGAATGCCGATGGATCATTGCACCCATCCCACCCATGTAGTTTCCTGCTTAGTTCGCTCAGCAGATGGCTGCACTATTTCAGCAAATGGCTGGCAATATACCAGTCCAAGCTCCTATGCAAGCACCTCCAGTGCAACCACCATCCCTAGCTAGACAATATGATAAGTTAATGAAGTATGGGGCAACAGAGTTCAAGGGTACAGTGGACCCATTGGAAGTTGAGCAATGGTTAGAACGGATGGAGAGGGTCTTCAAGAAATTGCACTGCACAGATGAGTTGAAGTTTGAATATTCAATTTCCTTGCTGCATGGAGATGCATATGAGTGGTGGAAGACCATTCCCCACATTTTGGTTGAGCCGCCAGTGCTGACATGGGATGACTTTCTAAGGGAGTTTAGACAGAAGTATCTTCCTGATACCTATGTGGATATGAAGCTATAGGAGTTTCTCAGTTTGAAGTAAGGGAACAAGATTCTAGCCGAGTATGAGAGAGACTTTTCTCGCCTCAGCCACTATGCTGGAAGCCTACTCACTACCAGTAGAGACAGATGTAAACGGTTTGAGGCCTAGTTTGAGATTGCAAGGGGTTGGGTTTCGACATGATAACTTCTTTGGGTTGATATCACAGGCCCTTGAATTGGAAAGGATAGAACTGGAAGGGGCATCTGAGAAGGTAACCACTGAAAAAGAGAAGAGCAGTAAGCCTACAGGTCAAAGTCTAAGTAACAATTCAGGTAAGAGGAAGAGCTTTGGGGGACCAAATAACAGAGGATCTAGTAGGGGAAGATTCTCAGGGCAGAGGCCACCTAGATCCGGATAGCAGACATCTAGGGGTTCCTTTCCTACCCGTGCTTGTGAGACTTGTGGCAGGACTCATGGAGGAGTATGTTATAAGGCCATAGGAGCCTGTTACAACTGTGGTGGAAGTGGGCATTTTGCTAGAGATTGCACTAGTGCCCGCAGATCTGGGCCTCCTACTACCACTGAGAGATCTGTTCAAGGTTCTACTTCCAGAGGACAACAGACAACTAATAGAGCCAGAGGCAGGGGTAGAGGTAACACTTCTGGCAGCCAGGGTACAGTGAGCCAACCAGAGCAGAGTGGTGCACCAGTCAGGGTGTACACCATGCGCCAGAGGGATGAAGCTGAGATATCAGATGTTGTGGCTGGTACTTTCTCCATTTTTGATAGAGATGTATATGTCTTTGTTTGACCACAGTTCTACACATTCTTATGCTAGTGCCAGTATTGCATGCTCTGTTGCTATTCCTTGTGTGAAATTGGATTATGATGTGCTAGTGACTAGTCTTTTAGGACAAGAGGTTAGGGTGAACAAATTGTATAAGGATTGTCCTTTGGTGATCCAAGGACATACATTCCTGTCAGACTTAATTGACATGCCCTTCCGAGATTATGATATCATCTTGGGCATGGATTGGTTAGCCAGGCATCACGCCATGATCGATCGTAGATCAAGACAGTCACTTTTGGTCTTCCGAGTATACAGATGTAGTGATACACGGGAGAGGCGCGATTATTGCCATCCAACATCATTTCAGCTGCACTTGCTAGAAAGATGATTAGAAAGGGATGTGAAGCTTATCTAGCTCATGTGATAGACACCCAGGTGGGGAGTCTAGATCTTAAAGATATTCCTATAGTATGGGATTTTCCGGATGTCTTTCCGAAAGAATTACCGGGATTGCCTCCGGAAAGAGAGGTGCAGTTTGAAATTGAGACTATGCCTGGTGTGGAGCCAATCTCTATCACTCCTTATAGGATGGCACCTGCTGAGTTGAAAGAGTTGAAGGTACAATTGCAGAAATTGTTAGATAAGGGTTTCATTCGCCCTAGCGTGTCACCTTGGGGAGCACCAGTATTATCTGTGAAGAAGAAGGATGGTACTCTCCGCCTATGCATAGATTATAGACAGTTGAATAAGGTGACCATAAAGAATATATATCCTCTGCCACGGATCGATGATTTGTTTGATCAGTTGAAGGATGCAACTGTATTCTCCAAAATTGACTTGAGATCGGGCTACTACCAGTTGAGGGTGCAGGAGCAAAGTATTCCTAAAACTGCCTTTAGGACTCGATATGGCCACTATGAGTTCTTGGTAATGCCATTTGGGTTGACTAATGCTCCAGCTGCTTTTATGGGCCTAATGAACACTATCTTCAAGCCATATTTAGACTAGTTTGTTGTGGTGTTCATTGAAGATATTTTGGTGTACTCAAAGAATGCAGAGGAACATGACAAACACTTGAGGATAGTATTGTAGACTTTAAGGGAGAAGCAGTTGTATGCCAAACTGTCGAAATGTGAGTTTTGGCTAAAGGAGATTTCATTTTTGGGGCATATTGTATCTGCAGAAAGTATCCAGGTGGATCCTAGCAAAGTAGAAGCTATTCTTAATTGGAAGCCGCCTAGAAATGTCACAGAAGTTCGGAGTTTCCTTGGTTTAGTTGGGTATTATCGAAGGTTTGTGAAGGGATTCTCCATGCTAGCATCTCCACTGACCAAGCTACTTAGGAAGGATGTAAAATTTCAGTGGACTAATCGGTGCCAGGAAAGTTTTGATGAGTTAAAAAGGCGTTTAATTGAAGCTTTCATCTTAACCTTGCCCACTTTGGGTAAGGAGTATATCATATATAGTGATGCTTCTCATAACGGATTAGGCTGTGTGTTGATGCAAGATAGAAACGTCATTGCTTATGCTTCACGCCAGCTTAAACCGCATGAGAGGAATTATCCCACGCATGACTTGGAGCTGGCAGCCATTGTCTTTGCCTTGAAGATCTGGAGACATTACCTGTATAGGGAGAGATGTTATATATACACAGATCATAAAAGTTTGAAGTACTTGGGCACACAGAAGGAGTTAAATTTGAGGCAGAGGAGATGGTTAGAGCTGATAAAAGATTATGATTGTTTGATAGACTATCAGCCTGGAAAGGCAAATGTTGTAGCTGATGCTTTAAGTCGCAAGACTATGGCTAGTTTGAGGGTTTCTCCTTTGTCCATGGTGTATGAATTAAGGGCATTGCATGCTAATTTGGAGATTAATGAAGATGGGCAGATGGTAGCTACTTGGCAAGTGAAGCCAATCTTTGTGAGAACAAATTAAAGCAATGTTTGTAAGGATGATAAGTATGTGAAGTTGATGGAAGAGGCTCGGGATGGCAAGAAAATAGAATTATCAGTAAATGATGAGGGCTTGTTGTTATATAAGGGCAGAATGTGCATTCCTGAGAATGTTGAACTGAGGCAGACCATTTTAAAGGAAGCACATGATTCACCTTTTGCAATGCACCTTGGTGGAACCAAAATGTATAGCAGTGTGAAAGAGCACTATTGGTGGAGAGGAATGAAGAAAGACATTGCAGAATATGTTACCAAATGCCTAACTTGTCAGCAAGTAAAGGCAGAACACCAAGTTCCTGCAGGGTTGCTACAGCCATTACCAATTCCCAAGTGGAAATGGGAAAGAATCACTATGGATTTCGTGACAGGACTTCCACGTACACAAAAGAATCATGATACAGTTTGGGTTATTGTTGATAGATTGACCAAGTCTGCACACTTTTTGCCAGTGAGAATGGATTACAACCTGGAAAGATTGGCCAAACTATACATTGATGAAGTGGTGAGGTTGCATGGAGTGCCAATGTCTATTGTGTCTGATAGAGATCCTAGGTTCACTTTTAGATTCTGGGGTAGTCTCCAAAAAGCCTTAGGGACTAGATTGAACTTCAGTACAACATTCTATCCACAGACAGACGGCCAGTCTGAAAGGATCATTCAGATTTTGGAGGATATGCTTCGGGCTTGTGTGATTGAGTTTGAAGGGAGTTGGGACACATACTTGCCTTTAATTGAATTTGCCTACAACAACAATTATCAGTCAAGCATCGGAATGCCTCCATACGAAGCACTTTATGGCAGGAAGTGTAGAACTCCCTTGTGTTGGGATGAAGTGGGCGAAAGGAAGTTGATTGGTCCAGAATTAGTGCAGCAGACAGAAGAAAAGGTTAAGCTCATTAGAGACAGACTCAAAGTTGCAACGGATAGACAGAAGTCCTACATTGACCTAAAGAGAAGAGATATTCAGTATAGTGTGGGTGACAAGGTGTTCCTGAAAGTTTCCCCATGGAAGAGGATCATGAGGTTTGGTAGAAAGGGGAAACTAAGTCCTCGCTTCATTGGGCCATATGAGGTTCTAGAAAGAGTGGGTCCATTGGCATATAAACTTGCATTGCCTCCGGTGTTGGAAAAGATTCACAATGTCTTCCATGTCTCCATGTTGAGGAGGTACAGATCAGACCCCTCTCACATTTTGCCAATAGAGGAGATTGAGGTGAATCCAGACCTGACATATGATGAAGAGCCCATAAAGATCTTGGCACATGAGGTGAAGCAGCTGAGGAACAAACAGATACCTCTAGTCAAAGTGCTGTGGAACCATCATTCAGGCCAGGAGGCTACATGGGAGCGTCAGGAGGACATGAGGAGACAGCACCCACAGCTATTTAGAGCTGAGACAAGGTAAAATTTCGAGGACGAAATTTATTTTTAAGGAGGGAAGAATTATAACACCCCAAACCTCCGAGTTATGAATAGTATCATTTTTGTTTGTGACTAATACTATTCAAAGACACATCGAGGACCAAAAATAAATAGAAAATTAATTGAGATAGCCATAATAAAAATTCTAGTAAACAAAAAGGTTAAGGACTCATCGGGTATTATAAAAAGAAGGATTATGACCCGATGAGGGGCATTTTGGTCAATTTACCTCAAGAGTTGACTTTTGACCAAAATGTCAATTAAATTAAATGAAATTAATGAATTGAATTATGGGGTAAAAATTGAAGAAAAATTCAAGTAAAAATATGTGGGGAAAAATTTAAGAAATGAAAACTTAAACTTTCATTTCCATTATGACAAAATTAAAATGAAAGACCTATGGGACAAAACCGTGAGGCTTAAGGCCAAAGCGGACAATTCCTCTAGTGGTTAGAGTCCGATCGTTACAATGAATTGTAACATCCGGAACCTCCAAGTTATGAATAGTATCATTTTTGTCTGTGACTAATACTATTCAAAGACACCTCGAGGGCCAAAAATAAATAGAAAATTAATTGAGATAGCCACAATAAAAATTCTAGTAAACAAAAAGGTTAAGGACTCATCGGGTATTATAAAAAGAAGGATTATGACCAGATGAGGGGCATTTTGGTCAATTCACCTCAAGAGTTGACTTTTGACCAAAATGTTAATTAAATTAAATGAAATTAATGAATTGAATTATGGGGTAAAAATTGAAGAAAAATTCAAGTAAAAATATGTGAGGGAAAATTTAAGAAATGAAAACTTAAACTTTCATTTCCATTATGACAAAATTAAAATGAAAGACCTATGGGACAAAACCGTGAGGTTTAAGGCCAAAGCGGACAATTCCTCTAGTGGTTAGAGCCCGATCGTTACAATGAATTGTAACACCCCGAACCTCCGAGTTATGAATAGTATCATTTTTGTCTGTGACTAGTACTATTCAAAGACACCTCTGTCACACCTTACCCCTCTGTAAGGCATAACATGATCCCGTAGAATACTTAATGAACTACCGAACTTCGCCTACCGATAACTCATTAAGTACCCTACAAGGGATTCTAAAACAATTTTCTTACATTTTGGAAGTGGTGAGCATTTTGGTAGGAATTAAAAACCATTTATTCAAAGTTTAAATACTAGTAAAAATTTTTGTCCATTTTAATTTTGCCGCAAATTTTATAAAAATTTTGACAGAGTTCCATTTGTAATTAGAGAAAACAGTTCTTCAAACACCTGCGAAAAATACTTCCAAAAATTTTTCAAAACTCCCAACCTCCAATAAATCTCAATCAACTCAATTCACATCACTTCAAAGTAATTCCAAAATACAAATCAAAATTCATCATCTCAAAATATTTAATACTTCATTCATAAGGCATAAAACATGAAATTCATATGTACAAATATTAAATTTACAGAAGAAAATCCAAAATAATATTATTACAATTTATTTACAATTGCTCAACTTACATTGATACATACAACATTATTATATTTACATCAAAATTAACTACAAGGGTATAAAATAATACCCGTACAAAAAGACCAGAGTAGTTCTCGATTTAATAGCAGCTCAGTCTGCTGCTTTCTCCTTGCTCTTATCTGTGACAGCAAAATAAGCTATCGCTGAGTATAAAAATACTCAGTGGTGCACAATAAAAATTTAAAATACAATACATAAACCATTTGTTGGTGAAACACAATTTAAATATTTATCTAATTATCAAAGCTCATAGTAACACAATTTAGTCAAACAATTTCATAAATACAGTGTTGCCAAAGTCATACACAACTTAAGCCATGACACAAAATTTTCGATCAATGCCATGTTGTACACCACGACAAAGCAATCTACAACCCCATTGATCGAAAGCCATGAGGGAGGTGGCTAGCTAGCTAATGAGTACTCATCCGATCTCAACCTCAACTGGCAAGCCAGAGAGGGAGGAAAATAAACGATCTCAACCCCATAAATGAAGGAGGAATAATGTGATACTGTCATGCTAAGTGTGAACATAAAATCAATTCAAAACAATTTATTCAATTAATTTACTGGAAATCTGGTAAAATTTCAAAGTCATATTCACAATCATAAGTGGCAACACAATTCATAATTAACTCAAAGAAAATCAAATTTTCAAGAATCATATATTTAAACAACAATTACTGTGCACAGACCTGACGTGAGTCGCCTTTAGGCCTTGACTCAGTCTCTTAGAGCTTCCAAGTCTTTTTCAGCTGAAACACAAAATTTTACAGTGTTTCAGTACCATAACTTAGCATAAATCCAAAAATAAATTTCACTTCATTTTTACTTAGCTTTAATGTGCTAATTTCGACGTTCTCGAAGTTTTTGTGTTTCGGGTTACTATTCACTATACTATTCAAGTCAATTTGTTGACTTTTTAAGGTTTAATACGTATGGGAACTCCAACTTCACCCACATACCACATTTTGGTCATTAAATTTGTTGGTTTTGGTCATTTTCTCAAAGCGTAAGTCCTTCAAGCAAAATTGTCAAATTTTTAGTTTTGGTGCTCCTAGTTGCACTGTTCCATTGGTCAATCTACTGTTAGAATTTGGCAAACCTTCCTTCATAGAAAATGTTCCTTATTGTCTTAAGTTTATTCTCATTTTTGGATCACCCCAAATGGAGTTTTGTAGCTCAAGTTATGGCCATTTGAACCAGGGCTGCCGGATTGGAAACAACCCAGATTTTCTGGGCAAATTTTGGTGCTGGCAGATTTGGGTCACCAACTTGGGGTGGCCAAATGGCTTGGTTGCTGGCAGAATTTGGACTTGTGTTCTTCATAAAAGTTTTAGGTATATATCTCATCTAACCACTGGTAAAATTTCAGGTCAATTTGACCTTCCTAGCTTCAGTTATGACCAAATGAACAAATAATGTTCATTTGGTCAGTTTGTACAGTGGCAGACTTCACTTATCCAACTTTGGTCAATTTGTTCACTAGGTTTTGGTCACTTTTTAGACATGGTTCCTAAATGAAAATTGTGGAATTTTATGTCTATTTTCATCCCCAATTGGTGCCATATCAATTGGACTTGTAAAATTTCAGTTTTGGTCCTTCAAAGTTGACTTGGTCATGCTGCCAGCAGCATGACCATACACCCTCCGAATTTAGCTTCCATTCCAACAATTCAAACACAACTCATTTGGTCACAATTGACCATTTTTCACTTCACAATAGATCAAATACACCATTTACTCATTTCTCTAAATTTTGCCTCAAAACCCTAGGCCTCCAAACCCTAATCACACTAATTTGTTGCATTCAATCACATTTAAGAATTTCAACCTTAACCATTCAACTAAATAAGGTTTTTAAACTCATTCAAATGCATCAAACCATACAAAATCATGCTCCCCTTCAAGCTGGCCGAAAATTCAGTTTGGTCCTCCCCCCATATTTTTATTTTTACTTCATTAGTTCTAAGCTCATTTCAACAACTAATGATGCATTTAAAATGGAAAATAACAAGTTAACATACTAACCTCTATTAAAACTTCAAATCTCTATCTTTTGTTCTTCTTTCTTCTTGTAATCTTCTTCTTAAGTAGTAATAACAAGCTCTAGTAAGGTTTTTAGGGGAGTTATGAAGGTTGAGTAAAGGAAAATGAAGCTTAAGTGTAAGCTTAGAGGAAGAATTTTCATGGAGGATTTTGGGAAGAAAGTGGGGCGGCACAAGGGAGAAAGAAGATAACTAAAATGAATTTTTTTTTCTTTTATTTTCTTTTATCTATTTTGGTTTATGGAAGACCACAAATAAAATTTAATTAATTAATTTATTAATTATACACTTATGGCATCATGCATTATGTCATGCATGATGTCATCACCTTTACCTTTTCATTTTCCCTTTTTTTTTTCCTTTTTTATTTTTCTATTAGTTCCTTAATTTAATTCTCGATTCCGAAATTTTCTTTTCTCCGATTTTATTTGACAGTTAGGTCAGGAGTCAGCTCTCGGGGTCAATTGACCAAATTGCCCCTTGTTGGTTCATCCCGGTTTGCAAATAATTCCATATTTCTTCCAGCTCCCTGACCTAATTATTTGACTGGCTTAACAGTTCTTTTTCGTGATTTTCTCTCTTCGACTGTGCTCATAAGGGTCCTAAGGACCGCGGCGTCACATTTTATGGTTCGAAATTTGAGTTTAAAACGACTTCGCAGTCGTTCCCGAGGAGGTCACCCATCGCTGTGACTCTCGGCTCGTTTAACTTCTTATGTTCTGTTTTTCTTATTTATACTTAACTGATTGAACATTACTAATTATTTGTGTTTATGGTTTCTCTAGTTGTCTTAAGTATGGTTCTAATCCCCTTAATTGTCCGGACCGACACCGGTCACCGGAACAGTGAAATATACCAGGCTATATAAATAGGGGTGTTACAATTCTCCCCCCGTTAAATAAATTTCGTCTCGAAATTTTACCCGGTATCAATCTCTGAACAGCTGTGGGTGTTGTCTCCTCATGTCCTCCTCTTGTTCCCAAGTAGCCTCCAGGCCCGAATGATGGTTCCACAGCACTTTTACCAATGGTATCTGCTTGTTCTGTAGCTGCTTCACCTCATAAGCTAGAATCTTTATGGGTTCTTCTTCATATGTGAGGTTTGGATTCACTTCAATTTCTTCTACTGGTAGTACATGAGATGGGTCTGATCGATACCTCCTCAACATAGACACATGGAAGACGTTATGTATCTTCTCCAACTCTGGAGGTAGTGCCAAACGATAAGCCAAAGAACCCACTCTTTCAAATACCTCATATGGCCCGATAAAACGAGGACTTAGTTTCCCCTTCCTGCCGAATCTCATAATCCTCTTCCAAGGAGAAACCTTGAGGAAAACTTTCTCACCCACTGCATACTCAATATCCCTTCTTTTCAAATTAATATAGGACTTCTGACTGTCTGATGCAGCTTTAAGTCGATCTTTGAGTCTTTCAGGACTCTTTCAGTCCTTTCTAACCAATACTCAGCCGCTGAAGAATCGTCTTCCTTTCTACCATTGAAATCTACGGCTCCATACTTCCTAATTTTACCTAGAGGTGATTTCTGCTGAGGCGGTGGTGGAATAACCCCAGTCATCTGTCGAAAGAATTCAGTCATCTGCTCAAACAAGGCCTGTTGGGGTTGTACAGGCACCTCTTGCACTGGTGGAGCAGGATCTCCCCAATTTCAATATCACTCCCAGTCGAAATACGGCTTACTACTTCTTCTTCTACTCCCCTCTGCGATTCTGAGTCCATACCTTAACCTAAAATAACCAAGAAAATAGATCTGCATTAGTCACCTCGACTCATATGAATGCAATGCATGTCATGCACAAAATCTTATTCTATCTATCTATGCCTAGGAACGCCTAAACCGCGCTCTGATACCAATAAATGTAACACCCCTCACCCGATTACAGTGTAGCCGAGCAAGGCGTGCTACATTCAGTGTTGGAGCACCCTAACTTACCTTACTTTATTTCTTTAAAAATTTTGTTCTCGTTATATTTAATATTGATTATGTTTCGACGGAAAAACTAACGGAGTTTTTCCTATTTTATTATCGTTTGACGTGTTTTACTATTCACCTGTTTGAAAATTTCAATAATATTTTATAATAAAAATCTCATCAATTATTTTCATAACTATCTCATAATTCACATCTCATTCATATATCTCAATTTTATATTCATTTCCATGCATTATCTATATATTTCAAATCTGTCTTCAAATCCATATAATCTCATTCATGCTCAAATCACATAAGTAAAATTTTCAAATTTCATTAATTTACATAATTTCATAATTTACATGATATATAAATTAATTACATATGAAAAAGCTAATTAATTAATTTACATCGCATTCCTATTAATTACCTGTTCATAATATACATTACAATACAATATCTAAGCATTTTATACAAAATATAAAATATAATCTATATGGGCTCTATCTACATGCATTGCTGAGGAGGTGACAACCTTGAATACTTCAAGCACTTCTGCAGATCAGAACTCCAAAATCTCTGTTTAATATTTTTATCTGGGCTTTACCTTCAGTACCTGCGCGAGGAAACAATTCCATCGCGCTAAGCATTGCTGCTTAGTGGTGCAATAATATAACAAGAAAATAAAATATACAAATAAAGAAAGAATGAAGCATAATTTGAATATTTAAGAATCAATTTAATTTAATACAATGTGTCTAATATTAATTATCTTTTGTTCTAATTTGTTCCGCTTTAGAAGCGTTTATTTCCTAAATTCACAGAGATAATGTACAATATACAGAATTAATAAAAATACTCAGTTTATATTCATATGGCAATAGAAGGTACATTTAAAATATTTAGTTAAGTTATACCTATTTTTGCAACTCTTTTATCATTTTACTTAGCAATTTTTATGTGGTTTGGATCATTTCATAATTCTAACTAATTCTTTTGAAGTCTTATTAACTCATTTATTTGATTTCTAATATTTTTAATTATTAATAGTCTTAATTTATTTCAATAAATTACACTGCCCAAGTAACCTACGACAGGCTGACTAAACTGGATAACGGGTCGTTGGCACTGGACACCGCGGTGCCTCGGGCCGTCATACCATGGGACGCAGAACGTCAACCACGTATGCAGTCAGTATGGCTAAAAAGCCATGATATCACATAATCGGGCATAAAAGCCATGAATACGGGCATAAAAGCCATGAATACAGGCATAAAAGCCTTTCGCAGTACTGCTAAAACAATACCCTATTGGCATGCCAAACTATCCAATCTGACACACATGTCTAGGCAATACAAGGGCACATAATATCATTAAATATTAATATATTGTGTTTTATGACTTCATTATTTCATGATAAATTTCAATTATAATTCATACATTCATTTGATCATTTATATGATCACAATTCACATCAATTATCCTTTTATATCATTGTACTCAAAATATTTCTCCTCTCTACAATAATGAGAACTAATGTCTCATTCATACATTAATATGGTTCATTTATTCATTCATTATGTTATTCATATTGATCACAATTCTAAACAATGGTTCACATGTACCATTGTATTCAAAACATTTTTCCTTTCTCATTTATACATTCAAGAATCTACTTATGTAATTACAAATTTTATATTTCAAGTTGAGTAACTAATATTTTATGAATTCCATTTGTGATGGGCATATAAGCCCTAACTATCTATTCACATCAATTAGGTGACTTATTTTTCATGTTTCAAGTAATCCATGAATATTTCATGGATTTCAAATTTATGGCCTTAATTTCTTTTTAACAATTTTGACTAGGATGCATAGTCCACATTTGTCATACAATTCTAAGCATTTAAGCTTAGAATTGGTTCTAGGTCTTCATCTTAATTTACTAATCATTTTGATTACTATTCACCTTACTAGTCAACCAAAATGTTGACTTTTTTATACTTAATGGATATATTAATTCTAATTACACCAAGATCCCACATTTTGAGTTTTACATTTGCTAGTATTAATTGCCAATTGCAATTTAAAGTCCCCTAGATGCATTTCTAAATTTTCAGTTTTTACTAGCTAAGTTTACTGTTCCATTGGACAATTTTAGAGTGGAAACTGGGCTAACCTTTCTTCATCAAAGTTGTTCCTTATTGTGTATTCTTTAATTCCCTTTTTGAATCACTCCATTTGGAGTTTTGTAGCTCAAGTTATGGTCATTTTACCATAACTGGTCGGAGTGACCTGTACCCAGATTTTCTGGGCAATTTGGTTCTGCCAGATTTGGTGACCTAAGTTTGGTTGGCAATTTGACTAGGTTATGGTCATAATTTGGGTTAGGTTTCTTCATGAAAGTTGTTGGTCTATATCTCAGCTTGTTTCTGGTAAAATTTCAGGTCAATTGGACCTTTCTACATTGAGTTATGGCCAAATGACCAAATACTGTTCATTTGGTCATTTTGCCCAGGCAGATTACAGGTCACCCGGATTAGGGCAAACTTTTGGTCCACTTGGTTTGATTTTCTGGGCATGGTTTCTTCACAAAAGTTGTGCCATTATGTGTCTAGTTTCACCTCCAATTGGCCTCATACCAATTGGAGTCACACAACTTCAATAATGGGTCAAACAATACCCTGGACTCATAGGTCCGAATTTCCTGCATAAGAGAAGCACTCCCAATTTTCAATTTCACCCAACTTCCAAACTTCAATTCACATTTATAACACTTCTAATAGTCAATAATCAACCTCAACATCATCAAATTCAAGTCACAACACAAAATTCCATATTTGAGCAAACCCTAAATCAACTTGCATAAATTTTAAGTTCCAAGAGAATTTCTAGCACTAACCTTATTCCTTAGCTTCACTCAACTTCAATTCAACCTTCTAATCAATCAAAAACTTGAAGCTCCTTCTTGGTCCACCTTGGCTGAAATTCCTCTTGCCCCAAACTCAATTTTTTTTTTGGTTTTCTTGAGTTCTTTCTACTAATTAGGCTTTAGTTTAGGGTGGGCTATAATTTTTCCAAGAAAAAAATTGGTTGTGACTTAGGGTTTTAAGCTTTGGATTTTTGGTTTAAATGGAAAATTTTGGAGAGGAAGGGAAGAAGGCAATGGACGGGAAGAAGAAGGGAAAAAAATGCAGATTTTTGTTCAATAATTAACCTATATAATAATTAAATATTTAATGGCAATATGGTAAATAAGTAGAATGGCAAATTTGAAATTATTTTGAAGTTTATAATCATTATAATTTGACTTTTCAATAATTATTTTTAATTTTCATAATTTCAATTAATTAAATTAATTTAGCTTTATTAAATTAATAATCATCATTTTTTGTCAATATTGGACCCTCAAATTTAATTGACCAAATTTTGCTCTTACCGAGTTATTGGTTTATTTTTCTTTCTTCTTTCTTTTACTCATTTTTAATTTAATTTCATCAATATTTATTCCTATTTTATGTCATAATAATTATTTACTCAATTGGACAAGTTGGTCAAAAATCATCTCCGAAGACGAAATGACCAAAATGCCCTCCGTTTGGCTTAACAGACTAAAATTGTCTGTATCGATTGAAAAATTTTTCTAAGTATTTCCTTGGCATTCTAATGCCATAGGAACCTCAATGACCCTTCTCTGGAGTTCCAAAAATTATTTTATAAATTTTCTCCTGGGTATAGGGCTCCTAGTTGCGAGAACCGCAACTTCCCACTGGGTTACCCATCGCTAGGGCACCGGCTCATTTAACTTGGTTGTATTTTATTTCTAAAATTTTTTCTAAATTTTTCTTATTAATATTTGAGTTATTTATGACTCCTCACTTTAGTTTAAATATTTTTCCAGAAGTTCTAGCTGTCCGGACCGACACCGGTCACCGAAACAGTAGAATGTGCGGAATTGTTACAGTGAGGGTGTTACACTCCAAGATCTGAATTACCCTCTCAGACTGGCCATCTGTCTGTGGGTGGAATGCAGTACTGAAGTTCAATCTAGTTCCTAGGGCTCTCTGAAAACTACCCCAGAATCTAGAAGTGAACCTAGGATCTCTGTCTGATACAATGGATACTGGCACTCTATGAAGTCTCACAATCTCGTTAATGTACAACCTGGCCAATCTGTCTAAACTGTAGTCCATTTGGACTGGCAGAAAATGAGCAGACTTAGTCAGTCTGTCAACAATGACCCATACTGCATCATGACTCTTCTGTGTCCTCGGAAGTCCCATTACAAAATCCATTGTTATTCTCTCCCATTTCCATTCTGGCACTGGTAGCGGATGTAACAACCCAGTTGGTACTTGATGCTCTGCCTTTACTTGCTGACAAGTCAGGCATTTGGATACAAACTCTGCCACATCTCTCTTCATACCCATCCACCAGTAATGCTCCTTTAACCCTCTATACATTTTTGTACCACTAGGGTGCATAGTTTTAGGAGACTCATGTGCTTCCTTCAAAATAATCTGCCTCAAATCAACATCATTAAGAACACACATTCTGCCCTGGTGTAGCAGTAAACCATCATCTCTGATTGAGAACTCTGGTTTCTTGCCCTGCCGAACTTCTTCCAACAGCTTCTGATACCTTTCATCATTTTGAGCAGCCATTCTGATCTGATCAATTAACACTGGCTGTACATGCAATGCAACTGCTGTCTGCCCCTCATCATTAATCTCTAAACTGGCATGTAATGATCTTAACTCATGTAACAAAAACAAAGGAGTAACCTGTAGACTTGCCATAGTCTTGCGACTTAGGGCGTCAGCCACAACATTAGCTTTCCCTGGCTGATAGTCTATCAGACAATCATAGTCTTTTATCGACTCTAACCATCTCCTCTGTCTCAAATTCAACTCTTTCTAGGTGCCCAAATACTTCAAACTCTTATGATCTGTGTAGATGTAACACTTCTCCCCATACAAATAATGTCTCCAGATCTTAAGAGCAAACACAATGGCTGCAAGCTCCAAGTCATGTGTCGGATAATTCATCTCATGTGGTTTCAGCTGGCGTGATGCATAGGCAATAACATTTCGATCTTGCATCAACACACAACCTAACCCATTGTGAGAAGCATCGCTGTAAATTGTATATTCTTTACCCGGTGTAGGTAAAGTCAGGACTGGACCTTCAGTCAAACATCTTTTCAATTCATCAAAACTTTGCTGGCATTTGTCCGTCCACTGAAATTTCACATCCTTTCTAAGTAGCTTGGTCAATGGAGATGCCAACATGGAGAATCCCTTCACAAATCGACGGTAGTATCCAGCTAACCCCAGAAAACTGCGAATCTCTGTGACATTTCTGGGTGGCTTCCAATTAAGGACAGCTTCAATCTTGCTAGGATCTACCTTAATACCCTCTGCTGATACTATGTGCCCCAAAAAGGATATCTCCTTCAGCCAAAATTCACACTTCGACAATTTGGCATATAGTTATTTCTCTCTCAAAGTTTGCAGTACAATCCGCAGATGTCTATCATGCTCTTCTGCATTCCTTGAATAGACAAATGTATCATCTATGAATGCCACAACAAACTAGTCGAGGTATGGTTTGAAGATAGTGTTCATCAGATCCATAAAAGCAGCCGGAGCATTAGTTAACCCGAATAGCATGACCAAGAACTCATAATGGCCATAGCGGGTTCTGAAGGTAGTTTTAGGAATACTCTGCTCTTGTACTTTCAGCTGATAATAACCTGATCTCAGGTCAATTTTGGAGAACACAGCTGCACCCCTCAACTGATCAAACAAGTCATCAATACGAGGCAATGGGTATCTGTTCTTTATTGTCACCTTATTCAACTGCCGATAGTCAATGCATAACCGGAGAGTGCCATCTTTCTTCTTTATGAACAACACCGGCGCTCCCCAAGGTGACACACTAGGGCGGATAAAGCCCTTATCAAGCAACTCTTGCAACTGTACTTTCAATTCTTTTAGTTCTGCTGGTGCCATTCTGTATGGCGTTATGGAGATTGGGTCCACACCAGGCATAACATCAATTTCAAACTGCACTTCTCTTTCTGGAGGTAATCCTGGCAATTCTTCAGGAAATACATCCGGAAAGTCACATACAGTAGGAATGTCCCTCAGTGCTGGACTCCCCACTTGGGTGTCTATCACATGTGCCAAGTACGCCTCACACCCTTTTCTAATCATTTTCCTGGCCAGTGCAGCTGAAATGATGTTTGAAGGTAATAACTGTCTCTCCCCATGTATTACTACATCACCATACTGAGGAAGACCAAAAGTGACTGTCTTCAGTCTACAGTCAATCATGGCGTGATGCCTGGCTAACCAATCCATGCCCAAGATAATGTCATAATCTCTGAAGGGCATTTCAATTAAATTAGACAGAAAAGTGTGTCCTTGGATCACCAAAGGACAATCCCTATATAACCTATTTACCCTGACCTCCTGGCCTAATGGACTAGTTACTAGCACATCATAGTCCATTGGTACACACTGAATAGCAGTAGAACACATCACACTAGCACTAACATATGAATGTGTGGAGCCAGGATCAAATAACACATGCACATCTTGGTCAAGGATGGAGAAATTACCAGCTACAACGTCTGATGTTTCAGCTTCTTCCCTCTAACGCATGGTATACACTCTGACTGGTGCGCCACTGGGTACTAGCTGGTTAACAGTGCTTTGACTTCCAGGGGTGTTACCAGGACCCCTACCTCTGCCTCTATCTCTAGCAGCTGACTGTGACCCTCTAGGTGCAGAGACTTGGGTTGATCCTTCAGATGTAGAAAAAGATCCAGACCGGTGCGGACTAGTGTAATCTTTAGTAAAATGTCCACTCCCTCCATAGTTAAAACATGCACCGGTGACCTTAAAACAAACCCCACCATGAGTCTTACCACAAGTTTCACACTGTCGTACTGATAGAGCTCCTCGGGGTGTCTGCTGGGTCTGCTGACCAGATCGGGGTGGTCGTTGGCCAGAAAATCTACCTCTGCCAGATCTACGGGAGCTGGATCCCCCAAACTGTTTTCTCTTTCCAGAACCACTCTCAGATGTTTGTCCCGTAGTCTTTTCAGTCTTCTCTTTCTCTTGTGTACCCTTCTTCACTGCCCCTTCTGATTCTATCCTTTCCAGTTCCAGGGCCTGTGAGATCAATTCAGCAAAATTCTGATGTCTGAAACCCATGACTTGCATTCTCAAATTCAGCCTTAATCCGGACTCAAACCTCTTACATCTGTCTCTAGGGGTGGAGACTAAGCTTCCAGCATAGTGGCTTAGCCTTGAGAAGTCTCTCTCATATTCTGCTATGGTTCTGTCCCCTTATTTCAAACTCAAAAATTCTTGTAATTTCATATCTACATATGCATCAGGAACCCATTTCTGCCTGAATTCCCCCAGGAAGTCTGTCCATGTCAGCACAGGTGGCTCAACCAGGCTGTGGGGGATGGTCTTCCATCATTCATATGCATCCCCTTGTAACAAGGAAACAGAATACTCGAACTTCATCTCTTCCGTACACTGCAGTTTTTTGAAAACTCGTTTCATTCTTTCCAACCACTGTTCTGCCTCCAGTGGATCTACAATGCCTTTAAACTCGGTGGCCCCAAATTTCATCAATTTTTCATATTGCCGAGTTGAGGACTGTGGTTGTGTTACAGGTACTGGCATTTGAGCTTGGGGTGGCACATTACCCGCCATTTGCTGGAAAAACGCAGCCATCTGCTGTACAAATTGAGCAGGGAACTGCGGTGCTGGAGCAGGAGCTGGAGTGGCTGACCCATTCACGTTACGAGTCTTTGGGGCTTCCCCTTGAACCTCAGCCTCAACAGATTGTTCTTCGGAATGATCTCCTCCTTCCATTCCGTTTTCCCAAATTTCTACTTCCTGAGATCAAACACAAGGAGGTTGACCTCCGTTAGTGCATATTCATGATGTAAATACGTCATATGTATCAATTAAAGACACTTGAGCAGTTGTACTTATCAATAAAATATTCATACACATAGTCAAAATTTATTAAAAAACCATGCTCTGATACCACTAAAACATGTCACACCTTACCCCTCTGTAAGGCATAACATGATCTTGTAGAATACTTAATGAACTACCGAACTTCGCCTACCGATAACTCATTAAGTACCCTACAAGGGATTTTAAAACAATTTTCTTACATTTTGGAAGTGGTGAGCATTTTGGTAGGAATTAAAAACCATTTATTCAAAGTTTAAATGCTAGTAAAAATTTTTGTCCATTTTAATTTTGCCGCAAATTTTATAAAAATTTTGACAGAGTTCCGTTTGTAATTAGAGAAAACAGTTCTTCAAACACCTGCGAAAAACACTTCCAAAAATTTTTTACAACTCCCAACCTCCAATAAATCTCAATCAACTCAATTCACATCACTTCAAAGTAATTCCACAATACAAATCAAAATTCATCATCTCAAAATATTTAATACTTCATTCACAAGGCATAAAACATGAAATTCATATGTACAAATATTAAATTTACAGAAGAAAATCCAAAATAATATTATTACAATTTATTTACAACTGCTCAACTTACATTGATACATACAACATTATTATATTTACATCAAAATTAACTACAAGGGTATAAAATAATACCCGTACAAAAAGACCAGAGTAGTCCTCGATTTAATAGCAGCTCAGTCTGCTGCTTTCTCCTTGCTCTTATCTGCGACAGCAAAATAAGCTATCGCTGAGTATAAAAATACTCAGTGGTGCACAATAAAAATTTGAAATGCAATACATAAATCATTCGTTGGTGAAACACAATTTAAATATTTCTCTAATTATCAAAGCTCATAATAACACAATTTAGTCAAACAATTTCATAAACACAGTGTTGCCAAAGTCATACACAACTTAAGCCATGACACAAAATTTCCGATCAATGCCGTGTTGTACACCACTACAAAGCAATCTACAACCCCATTAATCGAAATCAATGAGGGAGGTGGCTAGCTAGCTAATGAGTACTCATCCGATCTCAACCTCAACTAGCAAGCCAGAGAGGGAGGAAAATAAACGATCTCAACCCCATAAATGGAGGAGGAATAATGTGATACTGTCATGCTAAGTGTGAACATAAAATCAATTCAAAACAATTTATTCAAATAATTTACTGGAAATTTGGTAAATTTTCAAAGTCATATTCACAATCATAAGTGGCAACACAATTCATAATTAACTCAAAGAAAATCAAATTTTCAAGAATCATCTATTTAAACAACAATTACTGTGCACAGACCTGACGTGAGTCGCCTCTAGGCCTTGACTCAGTCTCTCAGAGCTTCCAAGTCTTTTTCAGCTGAAAACAAAATTTCATAGTGTTTCAGTACCATAACTTAGCATAAATCCAAAAATAAATTTCACTTCATTTTTACCTAGCTTTAATGTGCTAATTTCGATGTTCTCGAAGTTTTTGTGTTTTGGGTTACTATTCACTACACTATTCAAGTCAATTTGTTGACTTTTTAAGGTTTAATACGTATGGGAACTCCAACTTCACCCACATACCACATTTTGGTCATTAAATTTGTTGGTTTTGGTCATTTTCTCAAAGCTTAAGTCCTTCAAGCAAAATTGTCAAATTTTCAGTTTTGGTGCTCCTAGTTGCACTGTTCCATTAGTCAATCTACTGTTAGAATTTGACAAACCTTCCTTCATAGAAAATGTTCCTTATTGTCTTAAGTTTATTCTCATTTTTGGATCATCCCAAATGGAGTTTTGTAGCTCAAGTTATGGCCATTTGAACTAGGGCTGCCGGATTGGAAACAACCCAGATTTTCTGAGCAAATTTTGGTGCTGGCAGATTTGGGTCACCAACTTGGGGTGGCCAAATGGCTTGGTTGCTGGCAGAATTTGGACTTGTGTTCTTCATAAAAGTTTTAGGTCTATATCTCATCTAACCACTGGTAAAATTTCAGATCAATTTGACCTGCCTAGCTTCAGTTATGACCAAATGAACAAACACTGTTTATTTGGTCAGTTTGTACAGTGGCAGACTGCACTTATCCAACTTTGGTCAATTTGTTCACTAGGTTTTGGTCACTTTTTAGACATGGTTCCTAAATGAAAATTGTGTCATTTTATGTCTATTTTCATCCCCAATTGGTTCCATATCAATTGGACTTGTAAAATTTCAGTTTTGATCCTTCAAAGTTGACTTGGTCATGCTGCCAGCAGCATGACCATACACCCTCCGAATTTAGTTTCCATTCCAACAATTCAAACACAACTCATTTGATCACAATTGACCATTTTTCACTTCACAATAGATCAAATACACCATTTACTCATTTCTCCAAATTTTGCCTCAAAACCCTAGGCCTCCAAACCCTAATCACACTAATTTGTTGCATTCAATCACATTTAAGAATTTCAACCTTAACCATTCAACTAAATAAGGTTTTTAAACTCATTCAAATGCATCAAACCATACAAAATCATGCTCCCCTTCAAGCTGGCCGAAAATTCAGTTTGGTCCTCCCCCCATATTTTTATTTTTACTTCATTAGTTCTAAGCTCATTTCAACAAGTAATGATGCATTTAAAATGGAAAATAACAAGTTAACATACTAACCTCTTTTAAAACTTCAAATCTCTATCTTTTGCTCTTCTTTCTTCTTGTAATCTTCTTCTTAAGTAGTAATAACAAGCTCTAGTAAGGTTTTTAGGGGAGTTATGAAGGTTGAGTAAAGGAAAATTAAGCTTAAGTGTAAGCTTAAAGGAAGAATTTTCATGGAGGATTTTGGGAAGAAAGTGGGGCAGCACAAGGGAGAAAGAAGATAACTAAAATGAATTTTTTTCTTTTATTTTCTTTTATCTATTTTGGTTTATGAAAGACCACAAATAAAATTTAATTAATTAATTTATTAATTATACACTTATGGCATCATGCATTATGTCATGCATGATGTCATCACCTTTACCTTTTCATTTTCCCCTTTTTTATTTTTCTATTAGTTCTTTAATATAATTCTCGATTCCGAAATTTTCTTTTCTCCGATTTTATTTAACAGTTAGGTCAAGAGTCAGCTCTCGGGGTCAATTGACCAAATTTCCCCTTGCCGGTTCATCCCGGTTTGCAAATAATTCCATATTTCTTCCGGCTCCCTGACCTAATTATTTGACTGGCTTAACAGTTCTTTTTCGTGATTTTCTCTCTTCCACTGTGTTCATAAGGGTCCTAAGGACCGCGGAGTCACATTTTACGGTTCGAAATTTGACTTTAAAATGACTTTGCAGTCGTTCCCGAGGAGGTCACAGCGAGAGGTCACCCATCGCTGTGACTCTCGGCTCGTTTAACTTCTTATGTTCTGTTTTTCTTATTTATACTTAACTAATTGAACATTACTAATTATTTGTGTTTATGGTTTCTCTAGTTGTCTTAAGTATGGTTCTAATCCCCTTAATTGTCCGGATCGACACCGATCACCGGAACAGTGAAATATACCAGGCTATACAAATAGGGGTGTTACAACCTCGAGGACCAAAACTAAATAGGAAATTAATTGAGATAGCCACAATAAAAATTCTAGTGAACAAAAAGGTTAAGGACTCATTGGGTATTATAAAAAGAAGGATTATGACCCGATGATGGGCATTTTGGTCAATTCACCTCAAGAGTTGACTTTTAATCAAAATGTCAATTAAATTAAATGAAATTAATGAATTGAATTATGGGGTAAAAATTGAAGAAAAATTCAAGTAAAAATATGTGAGGGAAAATTTAAGAAATGAAAACTTAAACTTTCATTTCCATTATGACAAAATTAAAATGAAAGACCTATGGGACAAAACCGTGAGGCTTAAGGCCAAAGCGGACAATTCCTCTAGTGGTTGGAGCCCGATCGTTACAATTGGTATTAGAGCCGCTCGCGTGTCCTCTTGGGCGATGGTGGGGCAAACCTCAGCGAGGACGCTGAGTCCCGAAAGGGGGGGGAGAAAGGTCCCTTAGGCAAATCCCACATCGACAAAGCACGGAGATGGTCTTGGGCTCAAAAAGTAATGATATATAAAATGGGGGAACTAATCACTAGAGGCGCCTTTTGGTGGAATGGCCTGGAGAGTTGGAAGAACTTCAGGGTTAAGCGTGCTCGCTTGAGAGAAATCCTAGGATGGGTGACCTCTTGGGAAGTTCTCCATTCCACCTATGGGACAAAACCGTGAGGCTTAAGGCCAAAGCGGACAATTCCTCTAGTGGTTGGAGCCCGATCGTTACACAAATTCTGGACTTAACTAAATGAAATTGCTAGCCAAAGTTGAACTACCAAATCTGGCAGAACTAAAATTGCCCAGAAATTCTGGTTAAAGGAAATCTGACCAGTTATAGTGAAATAGCCATGACTTGAGTTAGAAAACTCCAAATGGGGTGATTCAAAAAGTGAAATATAACTAGACACAATAAAGGACAACTTTGATCAAGAACACTTGGCCAAATTCTCACTGTAGAATGGCCTAATGGAACAGTGAACTCTAGCACCCTAAACTGAAATTTTTTATTTATTTTCCATTGGTTAGAAGTATGGATTGGCAACTAATGCTAACACTTTTGGGAACCAAAATGTGGTAAATCTATGTGATTAAAACTCATGTAACTATTATGTATGAGAAAGTCAATATTTTGACTTGAATGACCAAATGAATAGTAACCTTACATGTTAAGTACAAATATTCAAGAAATAACTTTGTAATGTGCCCTAGTAGGCCTAGTGTGATTGGTTTGGATAGGTTGTGTGACACCCCTTACCTGTCTACATTGTAGCCGAACAAGATATGCCACACAGTGTGCTGGAACACCATATTTTATCTCATTTATTATTATCCATTCTTGATTTATTTATTTATAATTATTAAGTGAAATTTATGAAATTGATCTCATTTTGATCATTTATTGAAATTATAAATTAATTTGAGGGTCTGAAAATTTTATAGAAAATCTGGCAGAGTACTGGCTAAAAATAGAGAAAATAATTCTTCGAAACCTGTGAAAAACACTTCTAATACATTCCCTTCATTCTTAAACTCCATTATATCAACATAATCTCAATATTTCTCAGCCATTTTTCAAAAATTCTTCGATTTGTCATTCATTCATTTCACATGATAATCATGTACAAATCATAAATAAATACTAAATTTTCATTTATAAACACAAATTACAAATATTTGTATTAATACCAAAATATATTATATGAGTTTCAACTATACATGAGAAAAAAAAAGTTTAATTATAAAATACAAACAGTATAAAATACCAAAATGGGACCTAGTGTCCTACCAATGCATTAAAGTCTGTGAGGTGACATGGACACTATGTAGAACTGTGAATGGCCTCACCCAGTCTGTGATCTACTGGGCTCTCTGTCAGTCTTTCCAGAACCTATGAATGGTAAAAAGCAACGCGCTAAGCAAAAATGCTTAGTGGTGCCAATAATAAAATAAAAAGAACTTAAAGAAAATAAATATACAATATATATATATTGATGTCTCATACAGATAAATTTTTGATAATTGTTTATAGTCTATTTATTTGGTACTTGTTATATCAATTATTTCATTAAATTTATCAACTTATATTTTTGGTTGCCCAAGTAACCTATACTGGATGACTGGACTGGATAAACGGGTAAACTGGCACTGGGTACCAAGTACCTCGAGCCGTCACACCATCGGTCACAATGTGTCTCCCGGTAAGCAACAAAACAACTAATAAGCTGTAATAAACATTGGGCACAAAGCCAAGTATCACACTGATATCAGAATGGCTAAAAGCCATGAAATCACAAAATGGCATAATGGCATGTACAGTACTGCTAACTGAACCCTATTGGCATGCCAACCTATCCAAACCAATCTTACTAGGTATACTAAGGCAAATTACAAAGTTATTGATTGAATTTTCATATTTTACATGTAAGGTTACTATTCATTTTACTATTTAGGTCAAATTATTGACTTTCCAATGGATAATAGTTACAGAAGTCCTAATCACATAAATTTATCACATTTTGGTTCCCAAAAGTGTTGGCATTAGTTGCCAATCCATACTCCTAACCAATGGAGAATAAATCAAAATTTCAGTTTTTGGGTGCTAGAGTTCACTGTTCCATTAGGCCATTCTACAGTAAAAATTTGGCCAAGTATTCTCAATCAAAATTGTTCTTTATTATGTTTAGTTACATTTTACTTTTTCAATCACCCCATTTGGAGTTTTCTAGCTTAAGTTATGGCTATTGCACCACAACTGGTCAGATTGCCTTTACCCAGAATTTCTGGGCAATTTTTTATTCTGCCAGAGTTGGTAGTCCAACTTTGGCTAGCAATTTCATTTAGTTAAGTCCAGAATTTGAGTTTGAGTTTTGCATGAAAGTTGTTCTAAATTGCCTCAAATTTTCATTGACAAAAATTTCAGGTCAATTGGATCTTTCTACACTGAGTTATGACCAAATGAATGAATACTATTCATTTGGTCATTTTGCCCAGACAGAATGTGTGTTACCCAGATTTGGTCAATTTTTAGGGAACCCTAAGTTTGTTTTCTGGACATAGTTCCTTCACCCAAATTGTGCCATTATGTGTCTAATTTCATGTCCAATTCCCCTTGCACCAATTGAACCTACACAACATAAGTTATAGCTGCCCAAACATGCTAGACTCATATCTAGACCTGCAGGGCACTCAAAGCAGCACACCCAACCTCAAATCTCAAGCTACAATTCACATTAATTTCTCATAATACTCAGCCAAATGGTCACTAATTGACCATTAAAACTCCCATTCACCAACACATGATCAAAATCCAAATTTTGTGCCCCAAACCCTAGCTCCAACAATCTCAATTTTCTATATACATACAATCCATGAATTAAAACACCAAAATCATGTTCAATGGCAGCCATACTTATTATACAATCAAGTTGATGAAATCCTAAGGTACCCTAAGGCTGCCAAAATTTCATGGGGCAAGTTCATACATCCTTAATTCATTTTTCATCAAATTTTTAACTTAACTCAACTTAGATTCATGCTTAGAAAAGAATGGAAGCAAGAAAATTGGCACTAACCTTGTTGGAGCTATTCCCAACCTTGCCAAAACCTTTCTTTTTCCTCTAATTTTAGCTGCCATAAGCTTGCTCTAGTGGTGATGACAAGTTTTTGTGAAGGGAGTAAAGGATTTGAAGGGGGTGTTTGTGAAGGAAATTTAGAGGGAAGTGAGGTCATCAATGGAGATAGAGAGAAAGAGTGAAATTCGGCTAAGGAAGAAGAAAGAAATAGAGTAGAATTTTCTTTTGATTTTTCAGTCCATTTAACTCAAATAATTGGGTTTATTATGAGGTGTCAAAATGTGATTGGGTGGGAGTGCTTAGTGACATAAGCATGAGGTCAAAATTGCAATTTTAATTCATTTTCTTTTCTTTTCTTTCCTACTCAATTTCAATTTAATTTGTAGTAATATTTATTCATATTTTATGTCATAATAATTATTTACTTAACTGGACAAGTCGGCTAAAAATCATCTTCAAAGACGAAATGACCAAAATGCCCTCCGTTTGGCTTATTGAGCCAAAATAGTCTGTACTAATTGAAAAATTTTTCTAAGCCTTTTCTTGGAATTCTAAGGCCATAGAAACCTCAATGACTCTTCTCTGGAGTCCCAAAAATTATTTTTTTGAATTTTTCCCTGGGTTTAGGGCTTCTAGCTGTGAAAACAACAACTTCTCACTGGGTTACCCATCGCTAGGGCACCGGCTCATTTAACTTAGTTGTATTTTATTTCTGAAATTTTTCCTAAATTTTTCTTATTAATATTTGAGTTAATTATGGCTCCTCACTTTAGTCTAAATATTTTTCTAGACGTTCTAGCTGTCTGGACCGACACCGGTCACCAGAACAGTAGAATGTACGAAATTGCTACAATGAGGGTGTTACGACTCTTCCCCTCTAATTTAAATTTTGTCCTCGAAATTTACCTAATACAAACAGTTGAGGGAACTATTGCCTCATCATGTCCTCACTTTCCTAGGTTGCCTCCTCGGTGTTGTGGTACCTCCAAAGCACTTTCATTAGTGGAATCTGCTTGTTCCTCAATTCTTTCACTTCTTGAGCCAGGATCCGTATGTGTTCTTCTTTATATGTCAAATCCGGTTGTACTTCAATTTCTTCCATGGAGATGACATGTGAAGGATCTGAGTAGTATCTTCTTAGCATAGATATGTGGAACACATTGTGGATCTTGTCCAGCTCTAGTGGTAAAGCTAGCCTGTAGGCCACTGGGTCCACACGTTCAATGACTTCATATGGGCCAATGAACCTAGGGCTTAACTTACCTTTTCTTCCAAACCTCAGTACTTTTTTTTCATGGTGACACCTTGAGGAACACTTTATCACCAACTGCATATTCTATTTCTTTTCTTTTCAGGTCGGCATAGGATTTCTGTCTGTCAGAGGCAACCTTCAGATTGGCTTTGATTAACCTTACTTTCTGCTCAGCCTGTTTCACCAGGTCTGGCCCTACCAGTTTATCTTCGCCCAATTCAGTCCAACATACTGGGGTTCTACATTTCCTCCCATACAATGCTTCATACGGGGGCCATTTGGATGCTAGTTTGATAGCTGTTGTTATATGCAAATTCTACCAGTGGGAGGTATCTATCCCAACTTCCCTCAAACTTTATGACACAACTCCTCAGCATATCCTTAAGGACCTAACATATATTTCATATTATTATTATCATTTCAGTTCAATATTTGTATTAATTCAATTGGTTTCAATGTTTACCTGGATTACTCTTTCTGATTGCCCATCCGTCTGAGGATGGAAAGCTATGCTAAAGTGGAGTTGTGTACCTAAGGATTCATGCAACTTCTTCCAAAATCTAGATGTAAACCTTGAGTCTTGATCATATATGATGGAAGGTGGAATTCCATACAGTCTAATTATCTCACTGATATAAAATTCTACTAACTTCTCTAGTGAGTAGTTAGTCCTAACTGGCAGAAAGTGTACTGACTTTGTCAATCTATCCACTATTGCCCATACTGTGTCATGCTTCTTCTGGGTGAGAGGTAGACTACTTACAAAATCCATGGTGACCAATCCCATTTCCATTCAGGTATGCGTATAGGTTGTAGCAAACCCGATGGAACTTGATGTTCTGCCTTGACTTGCTGACATGTCAAGTATTTAGTCACATAATCAGCTATGTCCTTCTTCATACCAGGCCACCAATAATGAAGCTTCAAGTCATGATAAATTTTTGTACTTCCTGGATGCATAGCATAAACACTAGTGTGTGCCTCTTTTAGAATACTAGCTTTCAATTCTCCATCATCAGGTACACAAATTCTTTCTTTGTAGTATAGACACCCATCTGCTTTCACCTCATAGTCAGTTGCTTTTGTCACACCCTACCCCTCCGTAAGGCATAACATGATCCCGTAGTGTACATAATGAATTACCAAACTTCGTCTACTGATAACCCATTAAATACACTACAAGGGATTTTAAACCTTTTCTTACTTCTTTTTACAGTGGTGAGCACTATTGATAGGTGTTAAAATTTTTTTTAACTGAAGTGAAACCAAATAACACATTTGAAGTATTAATAATTTCTGTAAAAATTTTGGCAGAGTGCCATCTGTATTTTGAATAAAACAGTTCTTCAAAAACCTATAAAAAGCACTTCCAGTATATTTCTACAATCCTAAACTCCAATAAATTTGTTCAACACAATAAATTTCTCAACATTATCAACTCAGTTCAACAATCAATTTTTTAGTGTTTCCAAAAGCTGAGATAAGATAAATATATCACAATATTTTTACAAGCCAAAATAATTTACAATTTTAATTTACAACTGCTCAAGATGAAGTACAATATATACATACAGTGCACATACATTACAATGAAAACTACAAAATATGGTATACTCGATATACCCGGCGAAATCTTAAAATGTGGCACAAGCAGCCTACTTTGCTGCTCCATCCGTCTGTCTACCTGCGACAGCAATGAAAAAGCTATCGCTGAGCTAATGTCTCAGTGGTGCATAACATTAAGAAAATACAATTTAAAACCATAAACCATAAATCATATAAACTGTGGATACTTAAAATCATAGTTAAATTGAAAAGACAAAGAATCATAAAGAATTTAAACTCCATTTCACAATATCACAATAAATATCAATATATCACACACACAGCTTAATCATGATTCCATAGTCCAATTCGTCCCAAAAGCCGATGGCTAGTGAGGAATAACATAGCTAGCTAGCAAATAAATGAGTACTCATCCTATTCGTCCTCAACTCACACACACCTCAACACTTCAGTCAGAGAGGGAATTCAAAGCCAATTCATCCCACTAAACAAGCTAGCGAGGAATTCAATCAATATACATGATAGCTATGGTTTCAAACCATTTACAATGTTTTTTAAGCAATAAGTATCCATCAAATATCATTCAAACAAATTTTCACAATTTAAACAATAACAGACAAATTGCCATAATTTATTTCAATTGAAAATTCAAAAGAAATAACTGTTGCGCATAAATCTCTAAGGTGTAACCTCTTGGCCCTGACTCATTGTTTCCTTCCCCTCCCCTGAGTCTTTGCTAACTGAAATACACAATTTGAAGTGTTTCAGTACTTATTTAAACTGTCTCTAACAATAAGGTTCAGTAATTAATTTATTTAATTCTATTATTTTCCTTAGTCAACCTAAAATATTGACCCTCGATGCACTCTAGGTGAATTAGGTTTAATGTTACCAAAATGTCACATTTTGCATTTCAATATAGTGCAACTTACCATTTTTACAAGTTGGCATTCATTGCCAAATTATTTCAAGCATCATTGTATGTAAATGTCAAGTTCTCAATTTTTGTGTGCTAGATTGGTCTAGCTTAAAGTCCTATTTCTCTTGGTTTTTAGCTTCAGGTCAAAGAAGAAAAATTGTAGCTCTATGTCTTATTGCACTCGGGAAAAAATTTCAGGTCATTCTGAGTTGTATAGACCAAAATATGGTCAATTTACTAAAGCTGGACAGATTGCACTAAAATGGCAACTTTAGGTCATTTTTAGGTCATTTCTGGTTCTGGTAGTTTTTATACTTGAACTTGTGAAAGCTATTTGACTTGCTTATGGTCATTTCTAGATTTTGGTGTCTCCATAAGAATTGTAGATCTATGTTTAATCTATTCATGGTAAAAATTTCAGGTCATTTGGACTTGTTTTGAGTGAGTTATGGCCAAAACACTAACTGCTACCCAAATGGTAAATTTTCAGGCTTTCAAGTCACTAATCCGGATTTGGTCATTTCTCAAGTTACTTTCTGGACAGAATTTAGTTTAGGCTTTCTTTATGAAAGTTGGCACATTTTGTGCCTAGTTTCACCTCCAATTGGCCTCATACCAATTGGAGCCACACACTTAGGGTTATAGGTTTATTTGCACACTGCCCTCTACATGAATTTCAAACACCAAACCAAACACATGTTTACCAATTACATCTTCACTTCCCCACAACATTCTGCATTTGGTACTAACCAAAACCATTCAATTCTCTACATTATAGGTCAACTTGGACAGAATATAACCACTTCAAAATACACCAAATGTAGTCACAATTTACAAAGTTCAAACCCAATAATATATATACATAAATACTTCTAATTATCACACATACTTCCATTATCAATTTACATACCTTATTACTACTATTCCACACACATATATGCTGTCATTTTTTTGTAAAATATTTCAACAACATTTCATGAATTTGAACATTACCAATTTCCATTTTGAGGCTGCCCAAAAATTACACATACACATCAACTTCCATTTTCACTTTTCAAGCTTACAAATCAAACTTTATACATGAAAACCAACTCCAATACATTTAAACACTTAATTTAACATCTCAAACAACCATTTACATGCAAAGACAAGCTGTACATGATGAAGTTCCATGGCTGCCAAAATGCTCCAACACCAATAATTCATCAAACCTCAAACTTCTTCCATAATTCAACTACCCACAACCTTAGTTACACTTTTAATGAAACAAGAATTGAAAATAACCAGTTACCTCTTTTGAAGCTTCTTTAAAACTCACCAAAACTTATCTTTCTTGCTCCCTTATTGCTGCCCAAGGTGTGTAGGTAAGGTTTAGTGAAGGAACCTAGTGAAAAAGGTGACTTGATAAAGGTTGCATGGAGGTCCTTCCATGGCCGGCAATGGTGATTTGGAATGGAGCTTGAATTCGGCCAAAGTGAATTTGTGAGGAAGAAGATGATGTTGAGCTGTCCACTAAGGCATTATATATGGCCACTTAATACATAGTTAGTGGAGCACTAAGTTAGCTTAATGATTAATTAATTTCCAATTTCCTTCATTTGCAATTAGGACACAATTCTTTCACTATTTACATTTGGTACCACTCTTTTAATTTTCATGATATTTTCAAAGTTTAATATCATTTATTTTTAATGGACATTTAGGTCAAAAGACAACTTGAGGTGTCAAATGACCATAATGCCCCTATTCGGGTTGCATTCCTGATTTTTCAGTAACACCGAGTTTTGTCGTTTTCTCGATTTCTTATTTTTTTTATACTAATTAATTAATTAATTTTTCTTTGATATTTATAATGACATTTATACTTCAATAAGTCTTCAATTATGTCTTGAAACTAAGTTCTGAGGGTTTCCTGCAGTCCTGGGGTCGGCTATTGCCTGCGCCGTAACTTCCCTGTGCGGTCACCCATCGCTACGGTGCTGGCTTATTTAACTTGGTTACATTTCATTGCTATTAATTTTCCTTTATTTTTCTTGTATTTTCCTTTCTTGTATTTCATTATTTTATGTCTCCTCACTAACATTTAAATGTAGTTCTAGGCATCCTAGCTGTCCGAACAGACACTGGTCACCGGAACAGTAGAACGCACTACCGAACATAGGGGTGTTATAGCTTTCCCTTCTGAGATTTTGCTCATAGTAGCCATTAACTTCTCATCTACCTTCTGCCCATCTAAAATCTGCTGTAACTGGTTTGGCCTCAGTTGCAACTCAGTCAAAATTGCTCCATCTCGAGCCAAGGATAGACGGGCATTCAATGATCTCAAAGCTGTGATGGATTTTCTGCTCAAAGCATCAATAACTACATTTGCCTTCCCAGGATGGTAGTCAATCACACAGTCATAGTCCTTCAAGAACTCAATCCATTGCTTCTGTCTAAGGTTGAGCTCCTTTTAGGTTGGCAAATATTTCAGACTTTTGTGATTGGTGTAAATGTAGCACTTTTCACCATACAAGTAGTGCCTCCATATCTTCAGTGCGAAGATAATTGCTGCAAGTTCTAGATCATGGGTAAGGTAGTTCTGTTCATGTGGCCTCAGCTGCCTAGAAGCATAGGCGACTACCTTCCCCTCTTCCATCAATACACACCCTAACCCATTATGTGAGGCATCACTGTAGACAACAAAATCCTTTCCCGACACTGGCTGTGTTAACACTGGTGCCTCTGTCAACATAGCTTTCAACTTCTCAAAACTGGCTTGACATTTATCATTCCATTCAAATCTGACATTCTTGTGTAACAACTTGGTCATTAGAGCAGCTATTAAAGAAAATCCCTTCACAAATCTAGTCCCAAGAAACTTCTGACCTCAGTTGTATTTCTGGGAGGCTTCCATTCCATCACTACTTATATCTTGTTGGGATCCACCCTAATACCATCAGCTGACACTATGTGTCCAAGAAATGCAATCTCACTCAACTAGAAGTCACACTTAGACAGCTTAGCATATAACTTCTTTTCTCTCATGGTTTGCAGGACAATCCTTAAATGCTCATCATATTCTTCCCTGGTCTTAGAATACACCAAAATATCATCAATAAAGACCACTACGAACAGATCTAGGTATGGATGGAAGATACGGTTCATAAGGTCCATGAATGCTGCTGGTGCATTTGTTAGGCTAAAAGCCCAAAAGGATGACTGAACTAGATAAACGGGCAAACTAGCACTGGGTAACAAGTACCTTGAGCCGTCACACCATCGGTCATAATGTGTCTCCTGCTATGCAACAGAACAGCTAATAAGCTATAATAAACATTGGGCACAAGGCCAAGTATCACACTAATATCAGAATGGTTAAAAGCTATAAAATCACAGAATGGCATAATGCCATGTGCAGTACTGCTAACTGAACCCTATTAGCATGCCAACCTATCCAATCCAATCTTACTAGATATACTAGGGTACATTACAAAGTTATTAATTGAATTTTCATGTTTTACATGTAAGGTTACTATTCATTTTACTATTTAGGTCAAATTATTCACTTTCCAATGGATAATAGTTACATAAGTCTTAATCACATAAATTTACCATATTTTGGTTCCCAAAAGTGTTGGCATTAGTTGCCAATCCATACTCCTAACCAATGGAGAATAAATCAAAATTTCAGTTTTTGGGTGCTAGAGTTCACTGTTCCATTAGGCTATTCTACAGTAAGAATTTGGCCAAGTTTTCTTAATCAAAGTTGTTCTTTATTATGTCTAGTTACATTTCACTTTTTGAATCACCCTATTTGGAGTTTTCTAGCTCAAGTTATGGCTATTGCACCACAACTGGTCGGATTGCCTTTACCCAAAATTTATGGGTAATTTTTTGTTCTGCCAGATTTGGTAGTCCAACTTTGGCTAGCAATTTCATTTAGTTAAGTCCACAATTTGAGTTTGAGTTTTCCATGAAAGTTGTTCTAAATTGCCTCAGCTTTCCATTGATATAAATTTCAGGTCAATTGGACCTTTCTACACTGAGTTATGACCAAATGAATGAATACTATTCATTTAGTCATTTTGCCCAGGCAGAATGTGTGTTACCCGGATTTGGTCAATTTTTAGGGCATCCTAAGTTTGTTTTCTGGATAGAGTTCCTTCACCAAAATTGTGCCATTATGTGTCTAATTTCATGTCTAATTGGCCTTGCACCAATTGAACCTACGCAACACAAGTTATAGCTGCCCAAACATGCTAGACTCACATCCAGACCTCCAGAGCACTCAAGGCAGCACACCCAACCTCAAATCCCAAGCTACAATTCACGTGAATTCCTCATTATACTCAGCCAAATGGTCACTAATTGACCATTAAAACTCCCATTCACCAACACATGATCAAAATCCAAAATTTGTGCCCCAAACCCTAGCTCCAACAATCTCAATTTTCTATATACATACAATCCATGAATTAAAACACCAAAATCATGTTCAATGGTAGCCATACACAAGTATTATGCAATCAAGTTGATGAAATCCTAAGGTACCCTAAGGCTGCCAAAATTTCATGGCGCAAGTTCATACATCCTTAATTCATTTTTCATCAAATTTTTAACTTAACTCAACTTAGATTCATGCTTAGAAAAGAATGGAAGCAAGAAAATTGGCACTAACCTTGTTGGAGCTACTCCCAAGCTTACCAAAACCTTTCTTTTTCCTCTTCTTTTTGCTGCCCTAAGCTTGCTTTAGTGGTGATGACAAGTTTTTGTGAAGGGAGTAAAGGATTTGAGGGGGGTGTTTATGAAGGAAATTTAGAGAGAAGTGAGGTCATCAATGGAGATAGAGAGAGAGTGAAATTCAGCTAAGGAAGAAGAAAGTAAGAGAGCAGAATTTTCTTTTGATTTTTCAGTCCATTTAACTCATTTAATTGGGTTTATTATGAGGTGTCAAAATGTGATTGGGTAGGAGTGCTTAGTGACATAAGCATGAGGTCAAAATTATAATTTTAATTCATTTTCTTTTCTTTTCTTTTCTACTCAATTTCAATTTAATTTGTAGCAATATTTATTCATATTTTATGTCATAATAATTATTTACTTAACTGGATAAGTCGGTCAAAAATCATCTTCAAAGACGAAATGACCAAAATGCCCTTCGTTTGGCTTATTGAGCCAAAATCGTCTGTACGGATAAAAAAATTTTTCTAAGCCTTTTCTTGGCATTCTAATGCCATAGAAACCTCAATGACTCCTCTCTGGAGTCCCAAAAATTATTTTTTTTGAATTTTCCCCTGGGTTTAGGGCTTCTAGCTGTGAAAACAGCAACTTCTCACTGGGTTACCCATGGCTAGGGCACCGGCTCATTTAACTTAGTTGTATTTTATTTCTAAAATTTTTTCTAAATTTTTTTTATTAATATTTGAGTTAATTATGGCTCCTCACTTTAGTCTAAATGTTTTCCAGATGTTCTAGCTGTCTGGATTGACACCGGTCACTGGAACAGTAGAATGTATGAAATTGCTACAGTGAGGTGTTATAGGTTGGCATGACAATAGGGTTCTAATAGCAGTACTGTGTATGGATTCATGCCATTCTGTGATATGATAGCCTGTGGCTATGCTGATTATGATGTTATACTGAGCTTTATGCCTTATTGCTTTTATGGCTTATTAGCCATTCTGTCTGCACACCGGGAGACACATTGTGACCAATGGTGTGACGGCCCGAGGTACCTGGTACCCAGTGCTAGTTTACCCGTTTATCCAGTCCGGTCAATTTGAATAGATTACTTGGGCATGGAAAAATGTAATTGAATTGATTATTAAAGGAAGTAAGGAAATTAAATATCAAGATAAAAAACAAGAATGATTACAATAAAAAGAGGCTCAAAATCATCAAGAAAACGATTAATAAAATACTAGAAAGAGTTAATATCATAAGATGTAATTAGCCTTCGACTAAACAATAAGTTAGTAATTATTTATTTCTTATAAGCACAATAACTAGGAAATTTTTTCTTTTATTTGCATATTATATTTTCTTTTATTATTGGCACCACTAAGCTTTATGCTTAGCGCGTCGCTTTTGTAATGCGTCGGTATTGAAGATTTGGCCAGAGAGCCCAGTAGACCACAAACTGGGTGAGACTCGTATACAGATCTATATAGTGTCCGTGTCACCTCACAGACTACAAAGCATTGGTAGGACACTAGGTCCCATTTTGATATTTTGTACTATTTGTATTTTGTAATTAAACTTTTAGTTTCTCATGTATAGTTGAAACTCATGTAATATATTTTGGTATTAATGCAAATATTTGTAATTTGTATTTATAAATGAAAATGTAGTATTTATTTACGATTTGTACATGATTATCATGTGAAATCAATGAATGATAAATAGAAGAATTTTTGAGAAATGGTTGAGAAATATTGAGATTATGTTGATATAATGGAGTTTGAGAATGATTGAAAATGTATTGAAAGTGTTTTTCACAGGTTCTGAAGAACTGTTTTCTCCATTTTTAGCCGGTACTCTGCCGGATTTTCTATAAAAATTTTCGGAACCTCAAATGAATTTATAATTTCTATAAATGACTTAAAAGAGTGAAATTTCACAAATCGCACTTCATAACCATGAAGAAATAACTTAAGGAAGGATAAAAAAAATAATTCAGATAAAATATAGTGTTCCGGCACACCGTGTGGTATATCTTGCTCAG
This sequence comes from Hevea brasiliensis, assembly GCF_030052815.1. NCBI lineage: Eukaryota > Viridiplantae > Streptophyta > Magnoliopsida > Malpighiales > Euphorbiaceae > Hevea > Hevea brasiliensis. The sequence goes on along the minus strand of NC_079495.1, from coordinate 30,625,832 downwards.
CTATACTGTAGACGGGTAAGAGGTGTCACATAATCCATGAATATTTCATGGATTTCAAATTTAGCTAAATTTTCCTTAAATCCTAGTGTCACTCAAATTCACCATTCACAATTTACCTACCACATCCTATATTAATAATGACAATGGTTCTTATAGTTTGATTTTCTACTTTACATAATTTAGTGGTTATTATTCATTTGACCATTTCCATTCAAAGGTTGACTTTTTGATTTATAATAAATTTGTTGAGCTTAAATTCACCAAGATACCACATTTTGCATTTTATTTTTGTTGGCATTGATTGCCAAACTCAATTCCTAGCCTCTTAGATTTTATTTCAATTTTTTAGAATTTGAGGTCCAAGTTTATGTTCCATTGGACCTTGCTACAGTAGAATTTTGACAAAACTTTCTTCATGAAAGTTGTTCCTTTATGTGTCTTCTTTAATTCTTTTTGAATCACTCCATTTGGAGTTTTGTAGCTCAAGTTATGGCCTAAACACCATAACTGGCCGGATTGGTCTTATCTAGAAATTCTGGGCAAAATTTGGTTCTGCCAGATTTAGTGTCCTAACTTTGGCTAGAAATTTCAATAGGTCAGGTTCAAAATTTAAGCTTATGTTCTCCATAAAAGTTGTTCTAAATTGTCTAAGATTTCCATTGATATAATTTCAAGTCAATTGGGCATTTCTACAGTGAGTTATGACCAAATGAACAAACACTGTTCATTTGGTCATTTTCCAGGGACAGCTTATTGGTCACCCAGATTGGGGCAATTTCTAGGTCATTTTAACTTGGTTTTCTGGGCAGGGTCATTATGTGTCTAGTTTCATCTCCAATTGGCCTTGCACCAATTGGACTTGCACAATTCTACTTATGGCCTAAAAATCACACTGGACTCAAGGTCTAGAAAATCCTGTATAAACACAACACCACACTCCCTTAACTCATTTGGTATCTTCTCAACATATTTTAAGAATCATACATCCCAATAGCAATAATATTTGCTTAATTGCAATAAATAAGACATAGATAATAAAATTCTCAAATGTTTCAAACCTTAATCAAATTTATCAAACTTTAAAATTAAATGAAGCTCATAGCATTAACCTTGTCTTCAAGCTCTCCTTAGCTTAAATCAACCTTCAAATCCATCAAATCTTCACTCCCCTCATGGAACCACCTTGGTTGAAATTCCTCTTGCCCTAAACTCTTAATTTCTTTTGGTTTTCTTGAGTGCTCTCTACTAGTTGGGCTTTAGTTTAGGGTGGGATATAGTTTTTCTAAGGAATTTTTGGTTGAGACTTAGGGTTTCAAGCTTTGAGTAGGTGTATCAATGGAAGAAATTGAAAAAAAAGAGGGAGAGAGAGAGCAATGGACAGGAAGATGAAGATTGGGAAGACAGAATTTTCTTTTCAATTATTGATTTATATATTAATTTAATGTCCAATGGCAAATTTGTAAATATTGTTAGATGGCACTTTTGCAACTAAATTGAAATTCCTAATCATTTTTGTTTGACTAATTAAATAATTATATTTAATTTTTATAATTTCAATTAATTAAACAAATTTAGCTTTGTTAACTTAATAAATTTCATTTTTGGTCAATGTGAGACTTTCAAATTTCATTTACCGAATTTTTAGTCTTACCAAGTTTTCAATTCGCCTTTTTCTTTAGTACTCGATAAGTCTTCTTTTACTCATTTTTTAAATTAAATTTTCATCAATATTTTTTCACATTTTAAGTCATATAATTCACCTACTTAAATTGACAAGTCGGTCAAAAATCGTCTCTGAAGGCAAAATAACTAAAATGCCCTTTGTTTTGCTTAATGAGCCAAAACTATCTGTACCGATCTTAAAAATTCTCCTAACCTTTTTTTGGCATTCTAATGCTACCTAGGGTGCCGTAACTCTTCTCTGGCATCCTAGAAATTATTTCACGGGATTCCCCTTGGGTTTAGGGTTACTAGCTGTGAAGACAGCAACTTCCCGTTAGGGTCACCCATCACCGGGGCACCGGCTCATTTAACTTTGTTGTATTTCATTTCTAAAAATTTTCTTTAATTTTTCTTACACTTATTTGAATTATTTATGACTTCTCACTCTAGTCTAAATACAATTCCAGACATTTTAGCTGTCCGGTCAGACATTGGTCACTGGAAGAATCGAATGTACGGACTAGCTAAAGTGAGGGTGTTACATAAGTTCTATCACGAACTTCTTTATCCAAACAGCTTCCTTTGCAGCATCTGATGCAGCAATATACTTAGCCTCTGTAGTGGAATCTGCAGTCGTACTTTGTTTGGAACTCTTCCAACTAACTGCACCTTCATTACAAATAAACACACGGATGTTCCAACTCCTCGAAGCTTGTTTCAATCCATAAATGGATCACTTTAGCTTGCATACTTTGGAACCATCTTGGGATTCAAAACCCCTAGGCTATCTTTAATATATCCATTGAGAAAAGTTATTTTGACATATATCTGCCAAATCTCATAATCATAGTATGCAGCTATTACTAATAGAATTCTAATTGATTTAAGCATGGCAACAGGCGAGAAAGTCTCCTCATAGTCAATTTCTTGCCTTTGGCGAAACCCTTTCGCTACTAGCTTTGCTTTATAGGTCTCTACCTTTCCATCAGAGCCAATTTTCTTTATGAAAACCCATTTATTCCCTATAGGTATAATACCTTCAAGTGGGTCAACAAGATCCCAAACTTAATTCTTAGACATGGAATCAATTTTGGATTTCATAGCATCAATCCATTTTGAAGAGTCTATATCTGATATAGCTTCTTCATAGGTAAGTGGATCATCTCCATGATCTACTTCTTCATGAGTAGAAAACTCTTGTTCTTCTTCATGAAGAAAATCATATCTCACGGGTGGGTGAGATATCCTGATTGATCTGTGAGGAATAGCTGTAGATGTTTCAATAATAGGTGTATGTTGACTAGATGGATCCATATCCATCTGATCTGTTGATTGGTCAGAATTCTCCAATTCTAACTCAATTTGCCTTCCTTTGCCTCCTTCTTGAACAAACTGTTATTCAAGAAATGTGGCAACTCTACTTACCATAACCTTTTGTGATGTAGGCAAATAAAAATAATATCCAAAACTCTCTTTTGGATATCCAACAAATCGACCCTTTTCTGATCTGGTTTCCAATTTATTAGTGTTCAGCTTTTTGATATAAGCTGGACAACCCCAAATCTTAACATGCTTAAGACTTGGTTTTCTTCCATGCCATATCTCATAAGGTGTGGAAGATACTGATTTTGATGGAATCCTATTCAGAATATGTAAAGTTGATTCTAATGCAAATCCCCAAAAGGAGATTGGTATATCAGTATAGCTCATCATACTACGTACCATATCTAATAGGGTACGATTTCTCCTTTTAGATACACCATTCAGCTGTGGTGTTCCTGGAGGAGTCAGCTAGGAAACAATGCCATGCTCTCTTAAGTATCCATCAAATTCAGTACTCAAGTATTCACCTCCACGATCTGATCGAAGACTTTATTACTTTTTCCTGTTTGATTTGCTACTTCAGATTTAAATTTTTTGAACTTTTCAAAGGATCATGTTTGTATTTCATAAAATACAAATACGCAAACCTTGATTTATCATTAGTAAAGGTAATAAAAAAAAGAAAACCGCCTCTAGCCATTTCTCTAAATGGGCCACAAACATCACTATGTATTAGCTCCAAAATATTTTCAGCTTTTAGCCCTTGTCTAACAAAGGGTGATCTAGTCATTTTGCCTTGAAGGCAGGATTCATAAGTTGGAGTAGGTTCAGAACCCAATGAGGATAGAATCCCCATTTTCTCTAGTTTTGCAATCCTATCTTCTGCAACATGGCCTAACCTTAAGTGCCAAATATATTTTGAACTTGAGTTGATTTTCATCATGGCATTCCATTCATTTAGATCACTTGCATTCAATTTGTGTTTGTTATTATTATCCAACTAATAAATACCATCATGCATAAACATCATCTGTGAACTGAAATTCATAACCATCTCTAGTCAAACTAGATATCGAAATAATGTTCTTAGAAGCATCAGGTACATATAAGATATTATTTAAACACAAAATATGTCTAGACATGTAAAAAGATTTAGATCCTATGGCTAAAGCTTTAACAGTTTAGCCATCGCCAATCCGGAGTCTAACATCTCGAGAACGCAAGCTGTTACTGTTTGCTAGTTCCTGTATATCATAAGAAATGTGAGAACTGGCACCAGTATTTAAAACCCAAGCTATAGATGAACTATGAGTATCATCAGAATCTAAATAACAAGATATGGACATACCTTCCAAAGGTGTATCCTTCTTGTCCTTCAGAGAAGCAAGATACTCTGGGCAGTTCCTTTTCCAGTGCCCATCCTGCTAGCAGTGGAAACACTTTCCTTTGCCTCCATCAGCTTTAGTCTTCCCTTTCTGTTTAGCTATCTTCTTGGAAGAACCAGGAATTTGAGATTTTTTTTTTCTTATTGCCCTTCTTCTTGTTGGACTTTCCAGCAAAAGAAGATGCAATCAAAGCTACCTCTTTTCCTGTATTGTCCAGCATATTCTTTTGGGCAATAACCAGCATATTGAGTAAACCAGCCAAGGTGCATTCCAGCTTAGTCATATGGAAATTTGTCACAAAATTCCCAAATGACTCAGGAAGGGACTGAAGGATCTAATCCATTTGCAGTTGAAAATCTATGTTAAAGTCAAGACGTTCCAGCTGCTCAATCAGCCGAATCATCTTGTGGACACGATCCTTAACACTCTGTCCCTTAGACATCCTTATGCGAAATATGTCACACCCTACCCCTCCGTAAGGCAAAACATGATCCCATAGTATACCTAATGATTTACCAACTTCGTCTACTGATAACCCATTAAATACACTACAAGGAATTTTAAACCTTTTCTTACTTCTTTTTATAGTGGTGAGCACTATTTACAGGTGTTAAAAATTTTTTAATTGAAGTGAAACTAGATAATACATTTGAAGAATTAATAATTTCTGTAAAAATTTTAGCAGAGTGCCATCTGTATTTTGAATAAAACAGTTTTTCAAAAACCTGTAAAAAAGCACTTCCTATATTTTGTTCAATCCCCAAACTCCAAAATTTAATCAACACAATATGTTTCTCAACATTTCCCAACTAAAATCCATAATAATTTTTCCAATGTTTTCAAAAGCTAAGATAAAAGAAATATATCACAAATTTTACAAGCCAAAATAATTCACAATTTATTTTATAACTTCAATGTACAATTTTAATTTACAACTGCTCAAAACCAAAAACAATATATACATACAGTGAACATACATTACAATACAAAATGCAAAATATGGTATACTCAATATACTCGATGATCTCTTAGTGTAGTACTAGCAGCCTAGTTTGCTGCCCTGTCAGTCTATCTACTTGCGACAGCAATGAAAAGCTATCACTTAGCCAATGTCTCAGTGGTGCACAGCATTAACAAAACACAACTTTAAAACATAAATCATAAGTCATATAAATAGTGGATACTTAAAACCATAGTTAAATTAAAGACAGTGAATATCATAAAGAATTTAAACTCCATTTCACAATATCACAATAAATATCAATAAATCACACACACACAGCTTAATCATGTTCCAAAGTTCAATTCATCCCAAAAGCCAATGACTAGTGAGGAATAACATAGCTAGCTAGCAATAATATGAATACTCATTCTATTTGTCCTCAACAGGCACAAACCTTAACACTTCATCCAGAGAGGTAATTCAAAGTCAATTCATCCCACTAGACAAGCTAGTGAGGAATTCAATCAATATACATGACAGCTGTGGTTTCAAACCATTTACAATTCTTTTCAATCAATAAGTATCCATCAAATATCATTCAAACAATTTTTCACAATTTAAAACAATAATATACAAATAGTCATAATTTATTTCAATTGAAAAATTTCAAAGAAATAGCTGTTGTGCACAAACCTCTGATAATTGTCTCTTGGCTCTGACTCAGTGTTTCCTTCCCCTTCCCTGAGTCTTTGCTAACTGAAACACACAATTTGAAGTATTTCAGTACTCATTTAAACTATCTCTGACAAAAAGGCTTAATAATTAATTTATTGAATTCTATTATTTTCCTTAGTCAACCTAAAATGTTGACCCTCGATGCACTCTAAGTGGATTAGGTTTAATGTTACCAATATATCACATTTTATAGCCCTTTAGTGTTGGTATATGTTACCAATTTCATTTCCAAGTATATTGCATTTTATTGCAATTTGTCGAATTTCGGTATGCTAATTTGACCTAATTGGATGACCTAGTTTCCTCGGTTTTCGGGTTTCAGTCCAAACTACAAACTTGTAGGCCTATGTCTTATTGCACGCGGGGCAAAATTTCAGGTCATTCTGAGTTGTGTAGACCAATTTATGGTCAATCTACCAATGCTGGACAGAATGTACCAAAATGTTAACTTTAGGTCAATTTAAGGTCACTTTTGGTTCGGCCAATTTTTAGACCTGAACTTGTGCAAGCTATTTGGCTTGGTTCTAGCTATTTTTGGGCTTTGGTGTCTTCATAAGAATTGTAGATATATGTCTAAACATTCATAGTAAAAATTTCAGGTCAATTGGACTTGTTTTGAGTGAGTTATGGCAAAAAAACTTACTACTGCCCAAATGGTCAATTTTCAGGCTTTCAAGTCACTAATCCAGATTTGGTCATTTTTCAAGTCACCTTCTAGGCAGAATTTAGGTAAGCTTCCTTCATGAAAGTTGGCAAATTTTGTGCCTAGTTTCACCTCTAATTGGTCTCATACCAATTGGAGTCACACACTTAAGCTTCTAAGCCAAAACATACACTACCCTATTGTACATTGTTCATCCTTTACTAATTACACATCCAACACTTACCAAATTAACTCTGTCATGCCAATTCTGGTTTGTACCATAACATTAACACACTTTACTTCACATTTTTGTTCATTTTGGCAGCTTATAACCACTCTCAACATACACACTATAATACAGAATTTTCCAAAGTCCCATTTATAACAATTAAAGTCCCATTTATAACAATTCAACCACATGAACATACCTCATTTCCATGTCCAAATTCAAACAATTATTTATATACACATGCTGCCATCAATGACAACATAATTCAACAATATTTCATGAACTCGAACACTTCAATCTTCTTTATGAGGCTACCACAAGTTTATACATACCCATTAACCTCCATTTGCAATTTTCAAGCTTACAAATCAAACCTTACTCATGGAATTCAACTACAATACAATCAAACATTTAAATCATCATTCAAACCACTATTTACATGCAAGAACAAACTGTTCATAGTGAAGTTCCATGGCTGCCAAAATGTACATTTCCACTAATTCATCAAACTTCAAAAATTCTTCCATAAATTAATTACCCACAACCTTGGTTACACTTTTAATGAAACAAGAATTGAAAATACACACTTACCACTTTTGAAGTTCTTCAAAACTCCACCAAAACTTTCCTTTCTTGCTCCCAAAATGTTGCCCAAGCTGTATAGAACAACTTTAGTGAAGGAACTTTAACAAATGGAAGCTTGGATCATGGTGAGAGAGAGCTTGTTTGTGAGGCGGCCATGGGAGGGTTTCTTCCAAGCTTTGGTTCGGCCAAGGCAAACTTTAAGGAAGAAGAAGGTTGCAGAAGATAATGGAAGGGAATTACATTTTTTTAAGCTTTTATATGACACATACTCCTCCACTAACTCAAATTAAAATTTGTTTAATCTAAAGTTTTCATAATTACATTTAATTCCCCACATTTCCCTAAATTCCATTACATGTATAATTGCAATTTTTTCATAGATTTTTCAAAATTTAGTACTACATATTTTTAATGGACATTCAGGTCGAAAGTCAACTCAGGGTGTCAAAAGACCACAATGCCCCTATTCAGGTTGCATTCCCGATTTTTCAGTAACACCGAGTTTTATTGTTTTCTCGATTTCTCGTTTTTCTTTGTACTAATCAATTAATTTTTCTTTCATATTTCTAATGATATTTATACTTCAATAAGTCTTTAATTATGTCTTTAAAATATTTACCAGGGTTCCCTGTGGTTCAGGGCTAGTCAACGGTCCACGGTGCAACTTCCCGGTGCGGTCACCCATTGCTAGGGTTCTCGGCTCGTTTAACTTGGTTACATTTTATTGCTATTATTTTTTCTTTGTTTTTCGTGTATTTTCTTTTCTTGTATTTCATTATTTTATGTCTCCTCATCAATATTTAAGAGTAGTTCTAGGCATCCTAGCTGTCCGGAAAGACACTGGTCACCGGAATAGTAGAACGCACTACCGAACATAGGGGTGTTACAATTCTCCCCCCCTTAAAATAATTTTTATCTCGAAATTTTACCTGGCATCAGTTTCTGAACAGCCGTGGGTGCTGTCTCCTCATGTCCTCTTCACGTTCCCAAGTAGCTTCCTAGCCTGAATGATGGTTCCACTGCACTTTAACCAGGTGTATCTGTTTGTTCCTCAGCTGCTTCACCTCATATGCCAGAATTTCTATGGGTTCTTTCTCATATGAGAGGTCTGGATTTACCTCAATCTCTTCAACTGATAGTACATGAGATGGGTCAGATCTGTACCTCTTTAACATGGACACATGGAAGACACTGTGTATCCTTTCTAGCTCTGGAGGTAATGCTAACTGATATGCCAAAGGACCCACTCTCTCCAGAACCTCATATGGTCCGATAAAGTGAGGATTCAGTTTCCCCTTTCTGCCAAATCTCATAATCCTCTTCCAAGGAGAAACTTTAAGGAATACCTTATCACCCACTGCATATTTAATGTCTCTTCTCTTCAAATCAACATAGGACTTCTAACGGTCTGATGCAGCCTTGAGTCAATCTCTGATCAATCTGATCTTTTCCTCTGTCTGCTGAACAATTTCTGGCCCAATCATCTTTCTTTCACCTACTTCATCCCAACATAGGGGAGTTCTGCACTTTCTGCCATACAAAGCTTCATATGGAGGCATCCCAATGCTTGATTGGTAGCTGTTGTTATAAGCAAACTCAATCAAAGGCAAGTGTGTATCCCAACTACCTTCAAACTCAATCACACAAGCCCGTAGCATATCCTCCAATATCTAAATTACCCTCTCAGACTGGCCATCTGTCTGTGGGTGGAATGCTGTGCTGAAGTTCAATCTAGTTCCTAGGGCTCTTTGAAGACTACCCCAGAATCTAGAAGTGAACCTAGGATCTCTGTCAGATACAATCGATACTGGCACTCCATGCAGTCTTATAATCTCATTTATTTACAATCTGGCCAATCTCTCCAGGCTATAATCCATCCGAACTGGCAAAAAGTGAGCAGGCTTGGTTAGTCTATCAACTATAACCCACACTACATCATGACTATTCTGTGTCCTTGGAAGTCCCATCACAAAATCCATAGTTATCCGTTCCCATTTCCACTCTGGTACTGGCAATGGATGTAACAAACTTGCTGGTACTTGATGTTCTGCCTTCACTTGCTGACAAGTTAGGCATTTGGAAACAAATTTAGCTATATCCCTCTTCATACCCATCCACTAGTAATGTTCTTTCAGCCCTCTGTACATTTTAGTTCCACCAGGGTGCATAGAAAAAGGAGACTCATGTGCTTCCTTCATAATGATTTGTCTCAATTCAACATTATTAGGAGCGCACATTCTGCCCTGATGTAGTAGTAAACCATAATATCTCATAGAGAATTTAGGTTTCTTGCCCTACTGGACTTCTTTCAGTAGCTTCTGATATTTATCATCATTATGAGCAGCCATTCTAATCTGATCAATCAACACTGGCTGTACATGCCATGCAACTACTGTCTGTTCCGCATCATCAATCTCCGAACTGGCATGCTTTGCTTTCAACTCATGTACCATGGACAAAGGAGAAACTCTGAGACTTGCCATAGTCTTGCGACTTAAGGCGTCAGCCACCACATTTACTTTCCCTGGCTGATAGTCTATTAAGCAATCATAGTCTTTAATCAGTTCTAACCATCTCCTCTACCTCAAATTCAATTCCTTCTGGGTGCCTAAGTACTTCAAGCTCTTGTGTTCTGTGTAAATGTAACATTTCTCCTCATACAAATAGTGTCTCTAGATCTTCAGAGCAAAAATAATAGCTGCTAGCTCCAAGTCATGTGTTGGGTACTTCCTCTCATGCGGTTTCAGCTAGCGAGATGCATGAACAATGACATTTCGATCTTACATCAGTACATAGCCTAACCCATTGTGAGAAGCATCACTATAAACTGTGTATTCTTTACCCGGTGTAGGTAAAGTAAGGACTGGAGCTTCAGTAAAACACCTCTTCAACTCATCAAAACTCTGCTGGCATTTATCTGTGCACTAAAATTTTACATCTTTCCGAAGCAGCTTGGTCAATGGAGAAGCTAACATAGAAAACCTTTTCACAAACCGGCGGTAATATCCTGCTAAACCCAGAAAACTGCGAATTTTTGTGATATTCCTGGGCGGCTTCCAATTAAGGATAGCTTCTACCTTGCTGGAATCTACCTTGATCCCTTCAGTTGACACAACATGTCCCAAGAAAGAGATTTCTTTCAGCCAAAATTCACATTTCGACAATTTGGCGTATAGCTGTTTCTCCCTTAAGGTCTGCAGTACAATTCGCAGATGTCTGTCATGCTCCTCTGCATTCCTTGAATATATTAAAATATCATCAATAAACACTACCACACAAGTTGGTCGAGATATGGTCTGAAGATAGTGTTCATCAGATCCATAAAAGCAGCTGGAGCATTAGTTAACCCGAATGGCATTACCAGAAACTCATAGTGGCCATATCGAGTTCTGAAAGCAGTCTTTGCAATAGTCTGCTCTTGCACTTTCAACTGATAATAATCAGATCGCAAATCAATTTTGGAGAATACAGCTGCACCCTTCAACTGATCAAACAGATCATCAATGCGAGGCAATAGATATCTGTTCTTTATTGTCACCTTATTCAACTGTCGGTAGTCAATACATAAGCGGAGAGTACTATCTTTCTTCTTAACAAACAATACTGGCTCTCCCCAAGGTGACACACTAGGACGGATGAAGCCCTTTTCAAGTAGTTCTTGCAACTGTACCTTCAACTCCTTCAACTCTGCTGGTACCATTCTGTATGGTGTTATGGAGATTGGATCCACACCAGGCATAACATTAATTTCAAATTGCACCTCTCTTTCTGGAGGTAATCCCTGTAATTCATCAAGAAATACATCTGGAAAGTCATATATTGTAGGGATGTCCCTCAATGTTGGGCTCCCCACTTGGGTGTCTACCACATGTGCCAATTATGCTTCACACCCCTTTCTGATCATTTTTCTGGCTAGTGCAGCTGAAATGATGTTTGATGGCAATAACTGCCTCTCCCCATGTATTACCACATCATTGTACTGAGGGAGACCAAAAGTGACTGTCTTCAGTCTACAGTCAATCATGGCATGATGCCTGGCTAACCAATCCATGCCCAAGATGATATCATAATCTCTGAAGGGCATTTCAATGAGATCAGACATAAAAGTGTGTCCTTGGATCACCAAAGGACAATCTCTATACATTCTACTAACCCTGACCTCCTGTCCTAGCAGACTTGTTACTAGCACCTCAAAGTCCATTTTTGTACATGGAACAGCAATGCAATCAATGATGCTAGCACTCACATAAGAATGGGTAGAACCCGGATCAAATAACACAAATACATCTTGATTAAAAGTTGAGAAGGTACCAACCAAAACATCAAATGTCTCGGCCTTTTCTCTCTGTCTCATTACGTAGACTCTGACTAGAGCACTGCCTTGCTCTAATTGATTCACAGTGCCTTGGCTACCTGCTAGACTACCTCTACCCCTGTCTCTACCTCTGCTAGGTGGTTGTGAACCTCTAGTGACAGGACTCTGAACTGACCCTTCTGTAGGAGTAGGAGGTGGTCCAACTCTGCGAGTATTGGTGCAGTCTTTGGCAAAGTGCCCTGTGCCTCCATAGTTATAACAGGCTCCTATGGCCTTGTAGCACACCCCACCATGATTTCTTTCACAAGTTTCACATTGGCGGGCAGGGTAGGAACTTCTGGTACTCTGTTGACCAGAGGGAAGAGGTTTTTGTCCTGAATATCTTTCCCTACCAGACATTTTACCACCTCTGCTGTGTCCCCCATGGTTCTTCCTCTTTCCAGTAGGACCACTGGAACTCTGTTCTATTGACTTTCCCTCTTTTTCTGTCTTCTCTGATTTCTTTTTCTCTGGGGCCGCTTCAGATTGAATTCTTTCTAATTCTAGTGCTTGAGAAATAAGCTTAGAGAAGTTGTTATGTTTGAATCTGACCACTTGTAATCTGATACTAGGTTTCAAGCCGGTTTCAAACCTCTTACATCTCTCCCCACTGGTAGAAAGTAGACTTACTGCATAATGACTCAGGCGGGAAAATTCACTTTCATATTCAGCCACCGATTTACTTCCCTGTTTCAGACTTAGGAACTCTTGCAGCTTCTGGTCCACATAAGCATCAGGGACATATTTTTGTCTAAACTCCCGTAGAAAATCATTCCATGTTAGCACTGAAGGTTCTACCAAACTATGGGGAATGGTTTTCCACCAGTCATATGCATCCCCCTGTAGCAGAGACACTGAATATTCAAATCTGAGCTCCTCTGTACAATGTAGCTTCTTGAACACCCTATCCATTCTCTCTAACAACTGTTTTGCCTCTAGAGGATCTACTGTCCCCTTGAACTCAGTAGCCCCATATTTCATTAATTTGTCATACTGCCTAGCAGAAGACTGTGGTTGTACCACTGGTGTCTGTAGTGGGACTTGAGTACGCATGTTACCAGCCATCTGTTGGAACATTACAGCCATCTCTTTGAGCGAATCGAGCAGAAACTGCGATCGAGGGGCTAGTGCTTTGATCCATCGACATTGTGTAGGGTCAGCATCCCCTTGTACCTCAGTCTCTATCGATTGATTGACTGAACGATCACCCTCTTCCATAATCAATTTGTGGATCTTAGACCTTCTGAACAAATAACACAAGGAGATTTCCTCCCGTTAGTGCATATTTATAATATAATGTACTGTATGTATCAAACAATGACATTGAGAAGTTGTACTATGAAGAAAGAATATTCAAATTACAGGTCAAAATAGAATTTAAAAACTAGCTCTGATCCCACTAAAACATATCACACCCTACCCCTCCGTAAGGCATAACATGATCCCATAGTATACCTAATGAATTACCAACTTTGTCTACTGATAACCCATTAAATACACTACAAGGAATTTTAAACCTTTTCTCACTTCTTTTTACAATGGTGAGCACTATTTACATGTGTTAAAAATTTTTTAACTGAAGTGAAACTAGATAATATATTTGAAGAATTAATAATTTCTGTAAAAATTTTGGCAAAGTGCCATCTGTATTTTGAATAAAACAGTTCTTCAAAAACCTGTAAAAAAGCACTTCCTATATTTTGTTCAATCCCCAAACTCCAATATTTAATCAACACAATATGTTTCTCAATATTTGCCAACTCAAATCCACAATAATTTTTCCAGTGTTTTCAAAAGCTAAGATAAAAGAAATATATCACAAATTTTACAAGCCAAAATAATTCACAATTTATTTTACAACTTCAATGTACAATTTTAATTTACAACTGCTCAAAACCAAGAACAATATATACATACAGTGAACATACATTACAATACAAAATGCAAAATATGGTATACTCAATATACCTGATGATCTCTCAGTGTAATACTAGCAGCCTAGTCTGCTACCCTGTCAGTCTGTCTACCTGCGACAGCAATGAAAAGCTATCGCTGAGCCAATGTCTCAGTGGTGCACAACATTAACAAAACACAACTTTAAAACATAAATCATAAGTCATATAAATAGTGGATACTTAAAACCATAGTTAAAATCAAAGACAGTGAATGTCATAAAGAATTTAAACTCCATTTCACAATATCACAATAAATATCAATAAATCACACACACACACAGCTTAATCATGTTTCAAAGTCCAATTCATCCCAAAAGCCGATGGCTAGTGAGGAATAACATAGCTAGCTAGCAATAATATGAGTACTCATTCTATTCGTCCTCAACAGGCACACACCTCAACACTTCAGCCAGAGAGGGAATTCAAAGTCAATTCATCCCACTAGACAAGCTAGCGAGGAATTTAATCAATATACATGATAGCTATGATTTCAAACCATTTACAATGCTTTTCAATCAATAAGTATCCATCAAATATCATTCAAACAATTTTTCACAATTTAAAATAATAATATACAAATAGTCATAATTTATTTTAATTGAAAAATTCAAAAGAAATAACTGTTGTGCACAAACCTCTGATAATTGTCTCTTGGCTCTGACTCAGTGTTTCCTTCCCCTCCCATGAGTCTTTGCTAACTGAAACACACAATTTGAAGTGTTTCAGTACTCATTTAAACTATCTCTAACAATAAGGCTTAATAATTAATTTATTGAATTCTATTATTTTCCTTAGTCAACCTAAAATGTTGACCCTCGATGCACTCTAAGTGGATTAGGTTCAATGTTACCAATATATCACATTTTATAGCCCTTTAGTGTTGGTATATGTTACCAATTTCATTTCCAAGTATATTGCATTTTATTGCAATTTGTCAGATTTCGGTATGCTAATTTGACCTAATCGGATGACCTAGTTCGCTCGGTTTTCGAGTTTCGGTCCAAACTACAAACTTGTAGGTCTATGTCTTATTGCACGCGGGGCAAAATTTCAGGTCATTCTGAGTTGTGTAGACCAAGTTATGGTCAATCTCCCAATGCTGGACAGAATGTACCAAAATGGTAACTTTAGGTCATTTTTAGGTCACTTTTGGTTCGGCCAGTTTTTGGACTTGAACTTGTGCAAGCTATTTGGCTTGGTTCTGGCCATTTTTGGGCTTTGGTGTCTTCATAAGAATTGTAGATATATGTCTAAATATTCATGGTAAAAATTTCAAGTCAATTGGACTTGTTTTGAGTGAGTTATGGCCAAAACACTTACTACTGCCCAAATGGTCAATTTTCAGGCTTTCAAGTCACTAATCTGGATTTGGTCAATTTTCAAGTCACCTTCTAGTTAGAATTTAGGTAAGCTTCCTTCATGAAAGTTAGCACATTTTGCGCCTAGTTTCACCTCCAATTGGTCTCATACCAATTGGAGTCACACACTTTAGCTTCTTAACCAAAACATATACTGCCCTATTGCACTTTGTTCATCCTTTACTAATTACACATCCAACACTTACCAAATTAACTCTTCATGCCAATTCTGGTTTGTACCATAACATTAACACACTTTACTTCACATTTTTGGTCATTTTGGCAACTTGTAACCACTCTCAACATACACACTATAATACAGAATTTTCCAAAGTCCCATTTACAACGATTAAAGTCCCATTTACAATAATTCAACCACATGAACATACCTCATTTCCATGTCCAAATTCAAACAATTATTTATATAAACATGCTGCCATCAATGACAACATAATTCAACAATATTTCATGAACTTAAACACTTCAATCTTCTTCATGAGGCTGCCACAAGTTTACACGTACCCATCAACCTCCATTTGCAATTTTCAAGCTTACAAATCAAACCTTACTCATGGAATTCAACTATAATACAATCAAACATTTAAATCATCATTCAAACCACTATTTACATGCAAGAACAAACTGTTCATAGTGAAGTTCCATGGCTGTCAAAATGTAAATTTCCACTAATTCATCAAACTTCAAAAATTCTTTCATAAATCAATTACCTACAACCTTGGTTACACTTTTAATGAAACAAGAATTGAAAATACACACTTACCACTTTTGAAGTTCTTCAAAACTCCACCAAAACTCTCCTTTCTTGTCCCCAAAATGTTGCCCAAGCTGTAAGAACAACTTTAGTGAAGGAACTTTAACAAATGGAAGCTTGGATCATGGTGAGAGAGAGCTTGTTTGTGAGGCGGCCATGGGAGGGTTTCTTCCAAGCTTTGGTTTGGCCAAGGCAAACATTAAGGAAGAAGAAGGTTGCAGAAGATAATGGAAGGGAATTCTGTTTTTTTTAAGCTTTTATATGACACATACTCCTCCACTAACTCAAATTAAAATTAGTTTAATCTAAAGTTTTCATAATTACATTTAATTCCCCACATTTCCCTAAATTCCATTACATGTATAATTGCAATTTTTTCATAGATTTTCCAAAATTTAGTACTACATATTTTTAATGGACATTTAGGTCAAAAGTCAACTCGGGATGTCAAATGACCACAATACCCCTATTCGGGTTGCATTCTCAATTTTTCGGTAACACCGAGTTTTGTCATTTTCTCTATTTCTTATTTTTCTTTGTACTAATCAATTAATTTTTCTTTGATATTTCTAATAATATTTATATTTCAATAAGTCTTTAATTATGTCTTAAAAATATTTTTCAGGGTTCCCCGTGGTTCAGGGCTAGTCAACGGTCCACGCCGCAACTTCTCGGTGCGGTCACCCATCGCTAGTGTTATCGGCTGGTTTAACTTGGTTACATTTTAATTGCTATTATTTTTCCTTTATTTTTCTTGTATTTTCTTTTCTTGCATTTCATTATTTTATGTCTCCTCATCAATATTTAAGTGTAGTTTTAGGCATCCTAGCTGTTCAGACAGACATTGGTCACCAGAACAGTAGAATGCACTACTGAACATAGGGGTGTTACAAAATAGCTGCCTAGATATATCATACCTGGCATTCCTGCTATGTTCACCATACAACTCTTGTAGGTGAAGGAGGATTTCACTCGCACTCTGCATGTTCTCATGCTACTTCTGTAACTCATTATTCATAGAAGCAAGCATGTAACACGTGGCTCTCATATCATGCTCCTTCCACTTGTCCAAAGTTTCATGTTCCTCTTGAGCGGCCTCTAGAGGTAAGGGACCAGGAACATTTGAGTCTTGAACATATCCTATATGTTCAAGGTTCTGGACAAGTTTCAAATTTCTTAGCCAATCAGAGAGATTAGGTCCTATCAACCTATTGCGATCAAGTATGCTTGCAAGGATATTGGATGGTGGTGGTTGTGGAGTGCTCATTATTGTAAAAAAATTAACTGCAAAAAATAACCAGATTAATTAGTAAATGTATAGTTTATTTAACCAAAATGATTATGGTCTTTTAATCAAATTGGTCCTCCCACTAACTTAGCGAATCCTACACTTCCAAAGTAAAAAAATGGAAATCCTAGTTGGATGGATTTCTAGTGGGTGATTGAATTCTTATAGTCTTATTGATCATCCTCAGGCACATCCATTATTGGAATTATAATAAACTATAAGTGAGCAACTCCTTGCCCATCACATCTCATGTGAGGTTCAATCCTTTACCTAGCCCCTAATGCTCAAAATCTCAGGCACATCCATTATTGATTTATCTTGCATTAGTTAAGTTGATCCCATTGAGCCAGTAAACATGCAAATAATTTTAATGTCCGCAGGCACATCCATTATTAGCCACCAAACCATTTACATATTTACAATATCTCATGCTTGACAATTATTCTTAAGAAAATCTCTTAAATTAATTGCATCATATGCAAGTATTTAAAATTTCTTAAAATAATTGTCTCAATGGAGAGCCCATGTTATAATTACTTTAATTATACCATTTCCAACTTAATCATTTGTTTAGAAGATTTTGTGGTCGTCCTAATTACTATTATGGTCTCACTTTGCACATTATCCAATTAGCATGCATATATCATATACTTGCATACATTCCCATACATCTCATGCATTCATGGATAAACAATAAATATGGTATGATCATGGACTTTCTAAGGGATTCAATTTTGAGCCACCAAGCATTGAATCAGGGCATTCCTAGGTACATTTCATTCATTCATATTATAAGAGTTGTTGAAGGAGTACATAATCAACAC
This sequence comes from Hevea brasiliensis, assembly GCF_030052815.1. Classification (NCBI taxonomy): domain Eukaryota; kingdom Viridiplantae; phylum Streptophyta; class Magnoliopsida; order Malpighiales; family Euphorbiaceae; genus Hevea; species Hevea brasiliensis. The sequence continues at coordinate 30,607,776 of NC_079495.1, read as the reverse complement.
TTGATCTTGAATTCCTCCCACTGGTCCCACCAATGCTCTTGACCTCCTTGATCTTCTTGCAATCCAATTACATAGTAATCCTTGGCATACCAAGGAGAATTTACAAGAACTAAATAAATGAAATTACAACCAAAAAAATATTACAACCTTTATAATACATGCCGCCAAAATAAATTAAAATAAATTAATTAATTTACAACCCAAAGAAACATAAAAGAAATAAATCCAATCACATTGGTCTTTTATTGTCCATGATCATCCATCATGCATATCACTATTTAATAATTAAATAAAACATACATACTTAAATTAAATTGAATATCTCATATTCAACTTAAAAATCCAGATTTGAATATGATTCAAACAAATTTAAAAATTCATATTTGAATCACATTCAAACAAATTTAAAAATTCATATTTGAATCAAAAATTAATTGTGTGATTAAAACTCCTAATTAAACATTTTAATTAATCGTGGGCCTAATTATGGGTGTTGAAACCAATCCCACATTCAAGCCCAAAAGCCATGCGCATGGTTGAATGCACCAAACCATTCGCACCAATGGAACTCTTCTTCATGCCGCCACATTGATGGTCTAACCAGCAATGATTCAATCAACTCTTGATCAAATCAAACAATTAAATCATATATTGAACAATCAAAATGGAAAATATAGTGGCTCTGATACCAATTGAAGGAGCAGAAGCATGAAAATTATTTGATTAGAACATTGAATTCAAAAATTTTCTTCTAGGGTCTTATGCATCATGCAAGATTCAAATTTTACCTATTGATCTCAATGTTCAATTGCATATTAAAACTCTTTTAATATGTATTTGGATTTATGTTTGCCATTTAAGAATTTAGAATTAACAGATTAATTCATTAGAACCCTAGATTAAATCAAGAACATGTGCACTAACCTTTTGATGCACTGTTGATGTGTTTGGTACCTTTGGGAAGCACCTAGGACACCAGATGTTGTCCCTCTAGGTTGTCCACACCAAGATCACCAATAGCATCCCCTTGAATAGCTTCTCAAGCCTTTCCAATCAATTAGAAATTGAGATTTTGCCTTTTAGAGAGGTTGCAGATGTATATTAGACACTAGAAACGATTTCTAGCAATTATAATTCCCGAGAATGTTGGCAATTCTCTTTGAATTGATGAGAGATGAAGAAGAAGAGAGGAAGAGGGATGAGAGGTGGCGGCACCTTTTTTGATAAAATCAGAATGCATGTTTTGTTCTTTCATCCTTTTCCTTTTATAGCTAGGTCACCACTTAAAACCCTTGCCGCATGTCATTTTCTGATTGCATCAGAATTTTAATTGACCCAATCATATTATGCCAAGTGTCAAAACTAGAATTAATCTTGACTTTGATCATCTTACATGATTGGAAGACAAATGGCAAGCTTATGTGTAGTGCCATGTGTCACCATCTCACGGTGCCACATGTCACCTTGTGAAATGACCAAATTACCCTTGTGTTTTAATTTTAAGTTCTCAATCCAAAATAATTATTTATTTTCATCTAATCAATTTATATCAAATACAAATTAATTAATTAATCTCTATTAATTAATTTCTCATAATTAAATTCGTATTTAAACACTTTAAATATAAATTTAACTTATACTATACATCCAATAACCTAGATTTGATTTCAAGCCATGCTAGGGACTTTGCAATCTTATTACAAACCAAGCCTATTTAATTAATCAATTAAACTCTTTAACTAATTAATTAAATCACATTTAACTTGGTGATTACTTGTGTATGTGTGTGACTCACTAGGCTCATCACTAATTGGCAATGAGATATGATATCAACTCTTAATATCATCAGAACTCTTTCTTACCATAAATGATTTCTCTAAATCATTTTAGGTAGCTCATAGACTATGGTTAACACCTAGCATAGCATGCCACAGCCACCCAATCAGTAATAAGGTTTACCTTAAATGAACCTATAATCATATGTTACCATGCACTTCTCTTTTTTACAAAATCCCAATTCAAGTTGGAGTCATGGTTTATGTCAAACCCCATTTGCTATGAATATTATGTTCTCTTTTAATTTCAGTTCTTGATTAAAAAAGATTTTCTCATCAGAAATTCTTTTCTGATTAAATGTATTTGTTCTGGCAAGGAATTTGAAACATCAAGAATAATTAAATGAACATAAGATTTTATCCCTATTTACTTAGGATAACATATTCCATCTTGATCAACACCTATCTCCATATATAACTGGTAGGAGCTAACACATGCCCATATACCCATACACAGTGTAAGTATGAAAGCAGTATCAAACTCAAACCACCTATATACCAGATAACCGTGCTATCTCAGGTCTAAAGATTATATGCACTAATATGATTTATGACAATGCATTGACAAGGGTAAACTCCATGTGCTTGTCATAAATGTCACTGGTTCGGCCTACTTGTCATGCATAAGTGCCTATCATGTTTGTTATATGACATAAGACTCACCATTCCATTTTATTTACATCTCATATAAATAACTTGGGAACAAACATGATTACAATCTTTCTGGATAAGTCATGTCCTTATTGTGAAGTACCCTTGATTGTGAACCAATTTATGATACTTTGTGTAAGAAATACTGTCATTCATATTCTTAACAACTTAAGAATAGAATTTCTAACAAAATATCAATGGACCTTTTCTATTACACATAAATATATTATGTAAACAGAAAAGTGAAAATGCCTTTTATTGATAAAATATGTACAAGATACATACTAAATGATATGCACTAGGGCATACTACTAACAATCGAAACACTAATTGCTAACCCCGCTGCTAGGGGGAGAGCAAGCATAAATGGTAGAAGAGAATCCTCAAGAGGCCCTAGAAGGTCTTTTGAGGTTAGTAGAGAGACATCTAGTTCACCTAGAATGTCTGTCGATGCACAAAAGGGTTATCATGGTTTTCAACAACAGCATGATGTAACACCCACTTACAACCACTACAAGTGCACAGATCACTAACAAGTAAAAAAAGTGATGAGTAAAGTATCATTCTCTTGAGGACCATATTGAGTACCAAACTATAATGATTTTAATTATCTAGATGATTGAATTGTAGAGAAATAATAATTAAATATAAACTAAAAGAAATAAAGTCTAAAACAATTATCTAAACTAAAATACCAATGGATGAGAATATTCTAGAGCTAGGGGTTCACACTTCAATCAATTATAGAATCAATCTAATTCATTCAATAATTGGGAGATTATTACTTTGATGGAATTTAATCCTAAGTTATCTTAAGTCCTCTCTTAAGGCAGTCAAGGTGTATTTTAATTAACTTAAACCTTTTAAGATCTTTGATTAATTTTAGAACTCCACAAAGGTCATCAGCTTATCTCTAGGTCAGATTTCCTAGGTTTAAAATCTTGATTTTCTAATACTAATCTTCACCTGTTCTTCAATTAGTATCTTAGATCATAGCTAGGTGAGTACTAACACATAGCATGCATTAAGAACACAAGAGATTGAATAAAAGAACAAAACCCCTAATATATTAAATAAAATTAAATCAGATCCATAATTAAATTAAGAGTGCTACATCCCTAACTCTAGAATAAAGAGATTACTCACACATGGTGAGTTTTACAATCAAGTTTATAAAAAGATAAAGAGAAGACATGAGAAGAAAATAGAGTGAAAGAACCCAAAAGAAGAATTGCAGCCTTGGACTTTTGGAAATTCAGCTGAAAATCCCTTCTAGCAATCTTGCAGATCATGTTTCTCCCTTGCCTCTCTTGAAGTTAATGTGCATTATTGAATGTAAATTCTTTTTCTTCCTCAATTCTTAACTTGTTATATTTATATCTAGTGTAAAAACCCTAATTTCAGAGTCGTAGAAGCATTAGGAGTCCATTTGGTCGGGTTGGAAGCAAGAAAAGTCGAGTCAGAACTGCTGTCATGTAACACCCCCATACTAAGTAGTCTATTCATTCTACTGTTTCGGTGACTAGTGTCTGTTTGGATAGTCAGGATGTCTAGAACTATATCTATGTCATCTATAAAAGCCATAAATAAAAATTAATAGTGTCACACCTTACCCCTCCATAAGGTATAACATGATCCCGTAGTACACCTAATGAATTATCGAACTTCACCTACCGGTAACCCATTAAATATACTACAAGAGATTTTAAAACAATTTTCGCTCATTTTTTTAAAAGTGGTGGGTAATTTTTTTTTTAGGTATTAAAAAAATCTTTAATTAACACTAAGTCATAAATCAAATTTTTAGATATTTAAAATCACTGCAATTTTTACAAAAATTTAGGTAAAGTGCCGGCTGTATTTTGAGAAAACAAATCTTCAAAACCTGAAAAGAAATACACTCCCAATATTTCTTTCTCAACCACAACTCCAATACAAATCATTTTCGTATCCCAATTCAATAAAATCAACTCAATTAAGTTTTCAAGCCATACTTATCATAAAGAAAACCATTCATTAATTATAAAACTCAGGAAGAAATATGAATATTACGTTCATTAAGGTAATAAAATTAATATTACAAAAATATATACAGATAAATAAATTCTCAAATTAATATTACAATAATTTGCATTTCATTACATACAAAAATAATATTACAAGAGTTTTTGTACAACTGCTCAAATAATTTATATACATATTATTACATGAATACATCAAAATCTAATGTACAAGGGTATACCTATGATATACCCGGGGCTAGTCCCAATGTGTCTTTAAGGAATCTTACTCAGCTGCTCTATATTCCTTTCACCTGCGACAACATACAAAGCTATCGCTGAGCGGTGAACTCAGTGGTGCACAACTATAATTTAAATCATAATACATTATACATTGACAAAATTATAGCAAAGAATTTGGACATCTTGAAATTCATCAAATCAAAGTCAATATTTTCAATGATACAAATCAAGTATTTAAATGACATTGATCAAGAAATTCAATTTAGTAATCATAACTGAACATTTAAAATAACTCCATCAATTTATGGAAATAAAGAGAAAATTTCACTAAAATCAATTATATACAATTCTCATTTTAAAAATCACCATTGCTCATTTTCCAAAAACCATTTTTAATCTCACTAACTCTATGCAAGACTAATCCGTAAGGGCCATCTTCGAAGTGATTCTCACTCCCTATGGTCGAGGAGATCGAATCATCGTGCACATTACATCCACACAACAAATTACTTCCGAAAAGGGTCAAGTTAAACTTAGATCTAACCTTTGATAAGAGGAGGATCTAAGCATGTGCACATACCATGGCAATCAAAACAGAGCTAACTCTAGTGTCCCTTTAACAAATGAGGGACGGGAAATAACCAAGTCAAGCATCTATGGTGAGATATAAAAAAAATTAGCATCATAAATGTCAATGCCCTTTTTGTGAGCGTAAATCACAATACAAATCAATTTCAATGTCCATTCCAATAATCAATAATTTCCATGCCCATCACAATTCAAAATATACTTTATCCTTTTCCCATGTAACCATATTCTAATCATAATTTTCCAAAGCAAAATTCTTTTCAATCCATAATAATAATAAAGTCATAATTTAACCATTTCCCAAAACTAAACTCATTCATAATGTAACACATTTTCATAATTGTTGAAATAAGTTCAATGCTTGAGAAACATAATACATAAAGAAAATAAACTCATTTAATCAAAGGAAATATGCAAAACATTATAAATGGAAAACTAGTTGTGCATAAACCTCTTTTATTGACTCAATTTACTCCAATTTTCGTTTTTCCTTCGAAGATCCCTTTCCAACTGAAACACATAACTTAAAGTGTTTTAGCATCCATTCAATCCATTTCTAATAATTAATTCCAATAATTTCTTTGCAGACTTATCCTACTCATTACAGTTCTTAAATTCGGTCCTTTACATTTTTGTGTATGGTGACACTATTCATGTTAAAATGTTGACTTTTTCATGCTTAAGGGGTATGTTAATTCTAATAACACCCACATACCACATTTTGAGTGTTAAATTGGTTGGAATTGGTTGCTATTTCAATTTCTAAGCTTCCTAAGAGACATTGTAAATTTTCAGTTTTGGGTCACTGTTTTCTACTATTCCATTGGTCTGGTTGCTGTGAGAATTTGGCTAAATGTCCTTCATAAAAGTTGTTCCTTATTGTCTTAGCTTCAATTTGATTTTTGAATTTGGAGTTTTTTAGCTCAAGTTATGTCTATTTTTCTAAGGCTTGACGGATTGGTAACAACCCAGAAATTCTGAGCACTTTTTGGTTTTGGCAGTTTTGGTGACCCAAATTTGGGTGGCAAATTGAATTGGTTATGGGCAGAATTTGGGTTTGTATTCTACACAAAATTTGTAGTACTATGTCGTAGCTTTCTAATGGTTTAAAAATCAGGTCATTTGGACCTTTCTAGGCCAAGTTATGGCCAAATGAACAAATACTGTTCATTTGGTTATTTTTGTATAGTGGCAGTGTGCCTAATATGAGTTTGACCTAATTTTTCACTAACTTAGGGTCATTTTCAGGGCAGGGTTTCTCCATGAAAATTTTGGAATTATGTGTCTAATTTTATTTCCAATTGGCCTTACACCAATTGGATTGGCAGATTTTCAGTTTTGGTCCTTGAAGTGGACCTTGGTTTGGCTGTTCAGAATTGGACCCTTACCAATCCGAATTTGGTTTCACTTCTCATCATTCCAACACACCCTAATGGTCCCAATTGACCATTTTGAGTCTCAATTAGGTCAATTTATCTAAATTTCAAAAATCCTTTATTTTTCCCCAATTTTCCCTAAGGGTCAAGAACCCTAATTGTCTAAATTCCTCAATTCATGCAATTTCTCTTCATTAATCATGTCTACCACTCCATATAGTCTCAATTTTATGTTCAATTCAAATAAACACCATCAAACCCTACCCTAACCATGGTTGACCGAATCCCTCTATGTCCCATAATCAATCATTTTGTTTTAATTCTCAACAATATTTAACTTAGTTAAATTATCTAATCATGCTTATAAAGAGAAGATTAGAGAATTTCTTACTAACCTCTTTGTCTAGCTCTTTCTTCTCCAATTTTTCCACTTCTTTCTGTTAGTAGTATGCCCTAAAGCATATCATTTAGTATATATCTTGTACATATTTTATTAATAAAAGGCAATTTCACTTTTCTATTTACATAATGTATTTATGTATAATAGAAAAGGTACATTGATATTTTGTTAGAAATTCTATTCTTAAGTTGTTAAGAATATGAGTATCATAAATTGGTTCACAATCGAGGATACTTAACAATAAGGACATGACTTATCCAGAAAGATTGTAATCATGTTTGTTCCCAAGGTATTTATATGAGATATAAAAAAGATGGAATGGTGAGTCTCATGCCATATAACAAACATGATAGGCACTTATACATGATAAGTAGGCCGAACCAGTGACGCATATGACAAGCACATAGAGTTTACCCTTGTCAATGCATTGTCATATATCATATCAGTACAAATAATCTTTAGACCTGAGATAACACAATTATCTTGTATATAGGTGGTTTGAGTTTGATACTGCTTTCATACTTGTACTGTGTATGGGTATATGGGCATGTGTTGGCTCTTACTAGTTATATATAGAGGTAGTTGTTGATAAAGATAGAATCTGTTGCCCTAAGTAAATAGGGATAAAGTCCTATGTTCATTTAACTGTTCTTGATGTTTCAAGTTCCTGGCCAGGACAAACAGATTTAGTCAGAAAAGAGTTTTTGATAAGAAAATCTAATTAATCAAGAACTGGAATTAAAAGAGAACATAATATTCATAACAAATGGGGTTTGACATAAACCATGACTCCAGCTCGAATTGGGATTTTGTAATAGAGAGATTCTAGTGCATGGTAACATATGATTATAGGTTCATTTAAGGTATTCCTTATTACTGATTGGGTGACCATGGCATGCTATGCTATATGTTAACCATGATTTATGAGGTGCCTAAAATGATTTAGAGAAATCATTTATGGTAAGGAAGAGTTCTTATGATATTAAGAGTTAATATCATATCTCATTGCCAATTACTGATGAGCCTAGTGAGTCACACACATACACAAGTTAATCGCCAAGTAAAATGTGATTTAATTGATTAATTAAATAGTTTAATTAATTAATTAAATAGGTTTGGTTTGCAATAAGATTGAAAAGTTCCTAGCATGACTTGAAACCAAATCTAGGTTATTGGATGTATAGTATAAGTTAAATTTATATTTAAAGTATTTACATATGAATTTAATTGTGAGAAATTAATTAATGGAGATTAATTAATTAATTTATATTTGATATAAATTGATTAGAAGAGGAGAAATAATGATTTTGGGTTGAGAACTCAAAATTACAACATAAGGGTAATTTGGTCATTTCATAGGGTGGCATGTGGCACCATGAGATGGTGACACATGGCACCATATAAGCTTGCCATTTGTCTTCCTATCATGTAAGATAATCAAAGTCAAGATCAAGTCTAGCTTTGACACTTGGTTTAATGTGATTAAGTCAATTAAAATTTAGATGCAATGTGGTGATGACATGTGGCAAGGGTTTTAAGTGATGTCCTAATTATAAAAGGGAAAAGAAAGAAAAATTCAGCCACTCTCTCCATTCTCTCTTATGTGTGGCGGCACCTATTATTCTTCCTCTCATCTTCATCTTGTCTTATCAATTCAAAGAGAATTGCCCAAATTTCTTTGAATTAAAATTGCTAGAAATTGTTTCTAGTGTTCTATACACATATACAACCTCTCTAAAGGTAAGAACCCAATTTATAATTGATTAGAATAAGCAAGATTGGGGGCTGCCCATTGGTGATCTTGGTGTGGACAAGCTCGAGGGACAACACTTTGGATCCTAGGTGCTTCCTAAAGGTGCCAATGACATCCATTGTGCATCAAAGGGACATCCATTGTGCATCAAAGAGGTTAGTGCTCTAACTCCTCTTTTAAACTAGGGTTTAAATGAATTAATTTATTAATTTACAATCTTGAATGACAAACATAGATCCTAATACATATTAAAAGTGTTTTAATATGCAATTGAGCATTGAAATTAATTAGGCACATAAGAGATGTAGTATGATGCATGTAGACCTAGAAGAAAATTTTTGAAATTCAATGCTCTAATGAACAACTTTCATGCTTCCGCTCCTTTTCTTCCTTGACTTTTTATTTCTCCAATCTTCTTACCAAGCCTCAATTACAAGGTTTGACTAAGAAATCTTCAAATTTTATGGCTGAATTTTGTGATTTAAGAAGCTTCAGATGAGCTTCAATGGTGGAAAATGGAAAATAAGAGAGAGGAGTGAGAGGGAATGGACGGCTAAGGGAGGAAGAAAGCCAATTTTTATTTTTTTTCTTATTATTTGTATTTATCCTAAATTTGACTTAGTCAAATTAAATAAGTAATTGATAATTATTTATTGAGTCATGCATGATGTCATCATGATGATGTCAAAATCCTTATTTTAATTTCTTTTCTCTTCCTTTTATTTTTCCATAACTTCTTCAATTTAATTATATATTTCACAATTTTAATTTCTCACATTTTATTGGACAGTTAGGTCATGAGTCACCTCTAGAGGTGAATTGACCAATTTGCCCCTCGGCGATCTGATCCGGTTTGCCAATAATTCAGTATTTCTTCCGGAACCCTGACCTAATTATTTGATCTGGTTCTCTACCTTTTTCTATGATTTTCACATTTTCCCTAGCTTCGTAATTTTTCCTAGGACTGTGTTGTCACAATGCCCCGTACGAAATTAGGGTTTTGACTAATCTCGCAGTCACTTCCCAGTGCGGTCACCCATCGCTGTGACCCCCGGCTCATTTAACCTTTTATGTTCTATTTTTTTGATCTATATCTACCCTTTTAGTAATCACTATTAATTTTTGTTCGAGGCTTTTCTAGGTATCTTATGTATGATTCTAATCCTCTTAATTGTCCGGACCGATACTGGTCACTAGAACAGTGATTTGCACAAGACTATGCATGTAGGCGTGTTACAAATAGAAGTCATATGAATGTGATATGGAAATAAGAAAAATAAAGCATAATCAATTAAATGAGCCGAGGTCCCGGCGATGGGTGATCGAACTGGGAAATGACTGTGAGCTCAATTGCTATCCTAATTTTGTGTGGGACTCTATGACGCCTCAGGCCAAGGGATAATTGTGAAGCTAGTGGTAATGTGAAAACCACAGAAAAGAACAGAGAACAAGTTTAAATAATTGAAACAGAATTTAGGAAGCAATCTAGTGCTATTAGAAAAATTGATCAGACCCGATAAGGGGCAATTTGGTCAATTCACTCTTAGAGGTGACTCTCGGCCTAAATGTCCATTAAAATATAGGAAATTAAAATATTGAAAACTAGATAAAAAATGAAGAGGTGTAAGGGAGGAAAAGAAAAGAAAAATTCAACTTTTAAAAATGATTATGACATCATGATGATGTATACATGACATAATAAAAAAATTTATAATTTTAATTAATCATTTTTGGATAAGTATAAAAAGGATAATTTGCAAAATTAAAAAGAAAAATTGGGTCTTCTTCTACCATAGCTAGCCGTCCCTCTCTCATACTCTCTCTTAAAATTCCACCATTGATGTTTATATCAAGCTTGAATTTTTTGATTTTCTTTCCATAAACCCCCTAGTTACTAAAGTAAAACCTTGTTATTTAGCCTTGATAAAAAGATTGAGAGGAAGAAATTCAAGGAAAAGTAAAAGAATTGAAGAGTTGAGAGAGCTTCAATTAAGGTAAGAGTCCTATGAGCTTAAACTTAATATATATGTGTAGAATGGCACTTGAGTGTGGGAAATTAACTTAGGAATTGAAAAAAAATCATGCATGGGACTCAAGCATTAAAATTCGACCAACCTAGGAAGAAGTAGGATTGAGGTGAATTGATAGAATTAAACATGTCTTCAAGCTTAAATGAGTAAGTATAAGTGATTAGTATACTTGAATTGCATGAATTGTAACAATTGTAAATTTAGGGTTTATAGTGGTTAGGGTTGTGACACCCCTCACCTATCTATAGTGTAGCCGAGCAAGGCGTATCACACTATGTGTAGGAGCACTTTTTTTTTTTTTTTTTTATCTCATTTCAATTTATTATTTCTTAACATATTTATTAAAAGTCACTAAGTGAAATTTTTACCATTTATGTCATTTATTGAAATTATGAATTAATTTGAAATTTCGAAAATTTTACTGAAAATCCGGTAGAGTGCCTGCTAAAAATAAGAAAAACAGTTCTTCTGAACCTGTGAAAAATACTCCCAAATATATTTAACACATCCCCAACCTCCAAAAAAATTCAACACAGTCCCAACATTTCTCATCACATTTTCAATTTCCATCATTCAGTTCATATCATACTCATGCTCAATTTATGAAGAAATACTCTAATTTTATTTATGTACACAATTTACAGATAATTACATCACTAATTACATGAGTTTATAGTGTATAGGGCAAAATGAAAGTCTAATTACAAAAATTTATGAAAATATAAAATACAAAATGTAGCCTAGTATCCTACCAATGCACTGCAGATGTGAGGTGATACTGGACACCAAAATGCAGATCTGACTCTCACCCAGTCTAGGGTCTGTTGGGTTCTCGCTCCGTGTCTCCAGTACCTACGCGTTGCAAACAGCATGCGCTAAGCAATACAGCTTAGTGGTACCAATAATAAAATAAAAATAAATAAAGTAAATAAGTAAATATGTAGGTATGTTATGCAGACTGTAATATTTTTAGTAAGTATTTGTAATATTTTTATTTTGCTACTTGTTATGTTCGTTATTTAATTATAACTTATTAAGACATATTTTTGGTTGCCCAAGTAACCTATACTAGTTGACTGGACTGGATAAACGAGTAAACTAGTACTGGGTATCAAGTACCTTGAGCCGTCATACCATCAGTCATATAGTGTGTACCAGGTGTGCAACAGAATGGCCATTCAGCCATATTAGTCATTGGGCACAAGGCTAAGCATATTAAACATAATCAAAATAGCCAAAGACTATTATATCACAGAATGGCATGAAAGACTATAAAACATAGAATGGCGTGAAGCTATATGCAGTACTGCTATCGGAACCCTATTGGCATGCCAACCTATCCAAACCAATCCTTCTAGGCATACTAGGGCATTTTATAAAATTTATTAATTAATGGTTACTATTTACCTTACTATTTATACACAAATGTTGACTTTTTAATCCATAATAGATTTGTAAATTCTAATGCCATCAAGATACCACATTTTGAACTTTATACTTGTTGGCATTAGTTGCCAAACTCAATTCATACCCTTTTGAGTGTTATTACAAATTTTCAGATTTTATGGTCCATGTTTACTATTCCATTAGACCTTGCTACAGTGAAAAATTGGCTAAACTTTCTTCATGAAAGTTGTTCCTTTATGTGTCTAGTTTAATTTGTTTTTTTATGAATCACTCTATTTGAAGTTTTGTAGCTCAAGTTATGGCCTAAAAACTATAACTGGCCGGATTGTAAATTCCCAGAATTTCTGGGCAGCAATTGGTTCTGGCAGTTTTGATGTCCTGAATTTGGTGGACAATTTCATTAATTTGTGATCAGAATTTGGGTTTATGTTCTTCATGAAAGTTGTTCTAAATTGTCTAAGCTTTCCATTGACATAAAAATAAGGTCAATTGGACATTTCTACACTGAGTTATGACCATTTGAACGAATACTGGTTATTTGGTCATTTTTAAGGGACAGCTTGTGTGTAACCCAGATTGAGGCAAATTTTAGGTCAACTTAAATGGGTTTTCTGGGCAGGGTTTCTTCACCAAAAATGTTGCATTATGTGTCTAATTTCACCTTCAATTGGCCTTGCACGAATTGGAACTACACAAATCCAATTAGGGCTGTCCAAACACCCTAAACTCCAATAGTCTAGATTTACAGCCACAAAGCAGCTCAATAATTTCACAATCCAATGGCACATTTAATCCCAAATTAAGGTCAAATCATGCCAATTGGTCATCAATTGACCTTAAGAACCCTAATTCTTTCTCAAACTCTAATTTTCAAATTCCTAAATCTTACTTCAAACTTAACAATTGATGTTATATGCCTCATATTCACATTCAAAGCCACCCATAAACAATTTAAATTCATTCAAAACTCATCAAACACTTCAATCATCAAGGATGTTGAAAATTGAAGTTGGTCCATACATGGGTATTTTCTTTTAATTCCTTAAATTTCCAACTCAATTCATGCTCCTAACATGAAATCTAAAGAGAAAGTAAGGAAAAATAGCACTAACCTTTTGATAAGCTTTTCTCACTTCTCAATCCTTCACTTTCTTGGCTTTTCTTGGCAGCCAAACACTTTCCTAAGAGGTGTAGACAAGTTTTAATAAAGGCAATTTAGGGTTTAGTGGTGTTAATCATGGGAATGGAAGAGAGATGAAAGAAAATTTTCATAGAGAGAGAGAGAGAAGGTTTCGGCCAGCCATGGACAAGGAGGAAGACAACTGAATTTTGGTTGCATTTATCTCATTTTATTTGTTTTAAATATGCTTGTTGAAATTTGATTGGTTAGATATTTTAACTTTTTTTATTATGACATCATGCTTATGTCATAATTCATTTTAATTTCCATTTTCCTTTATTCTTTCTTTCATTCATTTTTATTTAATTTCTCACCAATATTAATTCACATTTTATGTCATATAATTCACTCACTCACATGGACAAGTTAGTCAAAAATTGTCTCTGAAGATGAAATGACCAAAATGCCATTCGTTTAGCATAACGAGCTAAAGTTGTATGTACCGATTAATTTAGTTTTCTTAACATTTTCTTGGCATTCTATTGTCATCGAAACCTCAATAATTCTTCTCTTGAGTCCTAAAAATTATTTCACAGAGTTCCCCAATGGTTTAAGGTTGCTATCTGTCTTTATAGTAGCTTCCCATTAGGGTCACCCATCGCTGGGGCACCGGCTCATTTGACCTAATGGCATTTCTTAGCTTACATTTTTCCTTAATTTTTCTTACCATTATTTGAATAATTTATGACTCCTCACTCTAGTTTAAATATAATTTCATACGTTTTGGCTGTCCGGATCGACATTGGTCACCGGAACAGTAGAATGTACAGACTAGCTGAAGTGAGGGTGTTATAGCTCTTCCCTTCTAATTAAAATTTCATCCTCAAAATTTACCTAATGCAAACAGTTGAGAGAACTATTGCCTCATCGTCTTTTCACTTTCCTAATTTGCCTCCTCTGTGTTATGGTGCCTCCAAAGTACTTTCACCAGTTCGATTTGCTTGTTTCTTAGTTCCTTCACTTCCCGTGCCAGGATCCGTATTGGTTCCTCTTCATATGTCAAGTTCAGTTGAATTTCAATTTCTTCCATGGAAATGACATGTGAAGGGTCTGATCTATACCTTCTTAGCATGGATACATGGAACACATTGTGGATCTTATCTAGCTCTGGTGGTAAAGCTAGCTTATAGGCCACTGGACCCACACGTTTAGTAATCTCATATAGGCCAATGAACCTAGGGCTTAGCTTACCCTTTCTTCCAAATCTCAACACCTTCTTCCATGGTGAGACTTTGAGGAACACTTTGTCGCCAACTGCATATTCTATATCTTTTCTTCTCAAGTTGGCATAAGATTTTTATCTGTCTGAGGCAACCTTCAAAATGGCTTTGATTAATTTCACTTTCTCCTCAGTCTGTTTCACCAGCTTTGGTCTTATAAATTTATCTTCGCCCAATTTAGTCCAGCACATGGGTGTTCTGCATTTCCTCCCATATAGTGCCTCATACGGAGCCATTTGAATACTAGCTTGATAGCTATTATTGTATGCAAATTCTACTAGTGGAAAATATCTATCCCCGCTTCCCTCAAACTCAATAACACAACTCCTTAGCATATCCTCAAGGACCTAACATATATTTCACCTTATTACTACCATTTCAATGCAATATTTGTAGGAATTTAATGAGTTTTTAAAGATTTACCTGAATTATTTATTCTGACTGTCCATCCGTCTGAGGATGAAAACCCATGCTAAAATGGAGTTGTGTGCCAAAGGATTCTTGCAACTTCTTTTAAAAGCTGGATGTGAACCTCAGGTCTTGATAAGATGTGATGGAAAGTGGGATTCCATGCAGTTTAACTATCTTACTAATATACAACTCTGCTAGCTTCTCCAGTGAGTAGTCAGTCCTAACTGGCAGAAAATACACTGATTTAGTTAACCTATCCACTATCACCCATACTGCATCATGTTTCTTCTGGGTGAGAGGTAGACCACTGACAAAATCCTTAGTAACCTGGTCCCATTTCCATTCAGTTATGTTTATAAGCTGTAACAAACCTAATGGAACTTGATGTTCTGCCTTGACTTGCTGACATGTCAAGCATCTAGTTACATAGTCAGCTATGTCCTTCTTCATACCAAGCCACCAATAATGAGGCTTCAAATCATGATATGTTTTTGTACTCCCTGGGTGCATAGCATAAACATTGGTGTGTGCCTCTTTCAGAATACTAGTCTTCAATTCCCCATCATCTGGTACACACACTCTTCCTCTGTAGTGTAGACACCCATCTTCTTTCATCTCATATTTTGTCTCCTTACCCTCTATGATTTTTCCCATTATAGCTATTAGCTTCTCATCTGCCTTCTGCCCATCTTGTATCTGTTGTAGTAGGTTTGGCTTTACTAGTAACTCAGCCAAAATAGCCTCCATCATGAGCCAAGAACAGACGGGCATTTAGTGATCTCAAAGTTGTGATGGACTTTCTGCTCAGGGCATCAGCAACTACATTTGCCTTCCCAGGATGGTAGTCTATCACATAGTCATAGTCCTTCAGGAACTCAATCCATCGCCTCTGTCTAAGGTTGAGCTCCTTCTAGGTTGGTAAGTACTTCAGACTTTTGTGGTCTGTGTATATGCAATATTTTTCTCTATACAAGTAGTGCCTCCATATCTTCAATGCAAAAACAATTGCTGCTAACTCCAAATCATGAGTAGAGTAGTTCTTTTCATGTGGGCTTAGCTGCCTAGAAGCATAGGCGACCACTTTCCCCTTTTGCATCAAAACACACCCTAACCCATTGTGTGAGGCATCATTGTAGACCACAAAGTTCTTTCCCAACATTGGCTGTGTTAATGCTGGTGCTTTTCTCACTTTTCAATCTTTCACTTTCTTGGCTTTTTTTGGCAGCCAAACACTTTCCTAAGAGGTGTAGACAAGTTTTAATGAAGGAAATTTAGGGTTTAGTGGTGTGAATCATGGGAATGGAAGAGAGATGAAAGAAAATTTTCATGGAGAGAGAGAGAAGGTTTCGGCCAGCCATGGACAAGTAGGAAGACAACTAAATTTTGGATGTATTTATCTCATTTATTTTGTTTTAAATATGCTTGTTGAAATTTGATTGGTTAGATATTTTAACTTTATTTATTATGACATCATACTTATGTCATAATTCATTTTAATTTCCATTTTCCTTTATTCTTGCTTTTATTCATTTTCAATTAATTTCTCACCAATATTAATTCACATTTTATGTCATATAATTCACTTACTCACATGAACAAGTTAGTAAAAAATTATGTCTAAAGACAAAATGACCAAAATGCCCTTCGTTTAGCTTAACGAGCTAAAGTTGTCTGTACTGATTGATTTAATTTTCTCAACATTTTCTTGGCATTCTATTATCATCGAAATCTCAATAAATCTTCTCTTTAGTCTCAAAAATTATTTAACAGAGTTCTCCTAGGGTTTAGGGTTGCTATCTATTTTCATAGCAGCTTCCTATTAGGGTCACCCATCACTGGGGCACCGGCTCATTTAACCTAATGGCATTTCTTAGCTTATATTTTTCTTCAATTTTTCTTACCATTATTTTAATTATTTATGACTCCTCACTCTAGTTTAAATATAGTTCCATACATTTTGGCTATCAGGACCGACATTGGTCACCAGAACAGTAGAATGTACGAACTAGCTAAAGTGAGGGTGTTACAAGAGTTTTGGAAGAAAATTGGGGATTTTTTAGAATTTTTTACCAATTAATGTTATGGTTCTTAATTTTGGTCATTTAGTGTGCTTATAATTGAGAATTGTTGAATGGAATTGAAAGAATTGATAATTGTTGAAGTGCTGAATTCTGGACCAATGACTCCAGCAAGTTTAAATGGCCATAAGTAGAGTTGTGTTGCTCCAATTGGTGTGAGGCCAATTGAAGATGAAACTATAGACATAATTTCACATTTTTGATGGAGAAACTTTGCTAAAAAACTGACCCCAAGTTGACCTAAAATTGGCTTGAATTCGCAATTGATAGTCTGATTCTGGACAGAATTGACCAAATGATCAGTACATGTTCAATTGGCCATAACTTTGCATAGAGAGGTCCCAATGACCTGATTTTTGAACCCTTGGAAAGCTTAGACATATTAGAACAACTTTCATGAAGAGCTGAAACCCAAATTCTGACCATAACCTAATCAAATTGCTAACCAAAATTAGTTCACCAAAACTGCCAGAACTACAATTTGCCTAGAAATTCTGGACATGGACCAATCCGGCTAGTCATGGTAAAAATACCATAACTTAAGCTAAAAAACTCCAAATGAAGTGATTCAAAAAGGGAATTAAAGCAGAGACATTAAGGAATAACTTTGGTAAAAAAAGTTTAGCCAAATTTCCACTGTAGATTGGTCCAATGGAATAGTAAACATTGGTGACAAAAATTAAAATTTTGAGATTTCTCTTAGGAAGACTTGAATGGTAATTGGCAACTAATGACAACAAGTTTATAAAACAAAATGTGGTACTACCATGAAATTAGAATTTGAATATCTATTAATTAGGAAATAGTAAAAAATTTGCATAAATAGTAATGTGAATAGTAACCACAATAGCACCAAATGCAAAGAGCCCAACCTTATGAGACTTATTAAGTAAAATTAAGTATGCAAAATTTAATTATTATATTTATTATTAGAAATGGTTTGGAAGGGTATTGAAACACTTTAATTATGTATTTCAGTTGGAAAGAAGCCCTCCAAGGAAGGAGGAAGAGTGGGCTAAGTCAAAGCAAACAAAAGAGGTTTGTGCACAACAAATTTTAAATTCTTTGTTTCTACTTGAAAAGCTATTTGAATAAGTGTTGTGAATAATTTTTGATTGTTCTGACTTTGAGGATTTTTTTTTTTTAGAAATAGTGTGTTGCCTACTTTTTAAATGAGAATTTGAAATGAAATATGATTTGTGAATTGTATGAAATATTTGAATGATGTGATTTAGACCTGGATTTTGAAATCACACTTGGCATGACAATTTTATTGGGTTCTTCCTCCATCTATGAAGTTGAGATTGATTATGTTCCTCTCTCTCTGGCTTGCCAGTTTGAGTTTGAGATCGGACGAGTACTCATATAGCTAGCTAGCCACCGCCCTCATTAATTTCGATTAGAGGTTGTAGATTGCTTTGTCATGGTGGACAACACGGCATTGATTGTGAAATTTTGTGTCATGACCTAAGTTGTGTTAATTATTGGCAACACTATTATTTACAATATATTTTGATAAATTGTTATTAAAAATATTGGCATCGGTTTTGTGAATTATGAATGTGAAAAATTTTAAATTTTTGCTTACCAATGGGTGATTGTATTTTTAGTAACTTTAAAAATTATTATTGTGCACCACTGAGTAAATTACTCAGTGATGGCTTTTTCTTACTGTCATAGATAGTGAGAAGGATAAAGCAACAGAGAGCTGCTATAGTTGTAGTGAAACAAATTTTGGGATCTTTTACGGTATAATATTTTATACCCTTGTAAATTTCTTTTGATGTAAATTATTTATTCTTATGTATCTATAGAACCGAATGAGCAGTTGTATAATCAAAATTGTCATAATATTATTTTGTTCTCTTTTTCTTGAATTGAGAATTTTATATGTGAATGGAACTGACTTAAATGAAATTGAGATTTGTTGAAAATGTGTTGGTTGAGTTTGGATGTGTTGATTTAAATGGAGTAGTGGGTATTCTATATATATTGGGAGTGTTTTTAACAAGTTTTGAAGAACTATTTTCTCAATTTTTAGTCGACACTATGCCGAAATTTTTGTAAAATTTTCGAAATCCCGAATTAATCAAAATTTGAATTTATAACATAAACTTCAATTAAAGGCTTTTTAATAATTATTCAACATTACCTTACACTTTAAAATGAATGAAAATTGGTTTAAAATCCCTTGTAGTATATTTAATGGGTTATAGGTAGGCAAAGTTTTTCATTAGGTATACTACGGGATCATGTTATGCCTTACAGAGGGGTAAGGTGTGACATGTCAGGATACTTTACACTGGCTATGTAGTGAGACACGCCCTGTGTAACTTTCTGCCACTTTATTTTTCAAGTTTTCTTCAGTCTAGAAAGTTGCACGGGGTCCAGGAAGTTACACGGGGCAAGTTACACGGGCCGTGTAATGCTTTTGGCCCTGTATTCTTCACGTTTTGACCTCCAAATCTCTTCCAAACTCATCTTTGATTCTAGAATCACATAAAGACACCTGATAAAATATAAAAATCAATGAATTGAGTTAGATTAATATATTTTCTAAAATAATAATAAAAACACATAACAATAAACATAAAAGGAAACTAAATGTTAACAAAATGCAATGAATGTTAACCTTAAATGTCTATATAATTTGACTTCATCACCCACCACTTTCTGATGTTGGAATTCCTATCATTGGTGGAAAATTCTTATAAAACTTAGGACTTCATGAATAAAGGAAATAGTGGTAAGTTCTATATGTGTGCTATGATGTATAAAAAATGTATATAAGAATGAATATGCTTTGTTTATTGTGGCCAACTAAAGAGTTTAAGTTGTGTTTTTGGGTAGGAGGAACTTTGACAATTGAAAATTAGACTTCCTGTAGCTGAAGTCCCCTTTTTACTGTTGAAATGTCCTTTTAGACAACATGCACTCTGGCAGCCGAAAGTTGAGCCCCCTCAACAATAGGGGTATATATAGCCCATTTTAATTCATTTCTTCATAATAAAATTAGTTTCTCTCTCTCTCTCTCTCTCTCTCTCTCTCTCTCTCTCTCTCTCTCTCTTTCTCTTTTGCTTTCTCAGTTAATGTTGCATGCAAAAGATTTTTGGGTGGAATAATTCTTGGCATTTTGCTTGACTTAGACACTAGAAGTTCCCTATAGAAGTTCTACTATCAAGAGTTGAGGGGATCCTTGGTTTTGCAAAGTTTCTTCAATTTTTGGGTCAAGGGAAAAGAGGTAATTCTCCTTTCCTTTTGATCTTCTAGATAGGTCTCAAATAGGTTTATATTGTTTAGATCGAGTTGTGGTGATTACATGCAGGTTTGAGATTTTTCTTTAAACCTTTTTAAATTCTTGAGAATTGTTGCATATTTGATGTTTTAATGATTTTTTAATGGTATGTTTTATTGTGAGTTCTTGACAAGTCTAGGGAGTTTAAAGGCATGGGTAAATTAGATTTTGAAGAGGATAATGTTAAATAAGTTCATTTGATGCCTTGTACCTTTGATGTTTTATATGAGTTTGAGAGAAAACTTGATTTCTTGTTCTTTGTTTAATGCATGTGACATCTTTAGTAATTTTTAAGTTAATGGATGTTCTATATATGTGTTTTTACGTTTGGATCATGTTTTGGAGCTTTGAGATGTGTTTTTGATATGTTGTGAATGAGGTTTCTGCAATTTTTGAACTTGTGAATTCTAGAAAATTTTAAGGTTCAGCTACTGAAATAAAGGACTTTGGCAGCCATAATCACAATCGCTACTGCCTAAATAGGGCCTTTAAGGTTTAGTACTTGGGCAGCCGAAGTCCCATACTTCGACAACTGAAGTTGGATTTGCCAGTCTTATTTCCCTTTTTGTTATAAGGCTCCAAAACTGGTTTTTATGACCCAATAGGGCCTAGAATAAGTTGTTTGTTATGTGTAAAAGGTTTAAAGCTTTGAATAACTCTTTAGGGTTCGATGTTTATAGGATTGGACTTGAGGGACTCGGGAAGCTAAGGATCTAAGAATAGCTACTGTTTGTGTTAGGTGGTTGATATGCTACAAGAAGTGAGTAACACTAATCTTAATGCATTAAAACTTATTTAATTGAAATCATAATCATCCACATGCATCATTTCATTATTTATTAGGATGTATGTATCTAAAACACCAATATGTTGTATATATGCACAATTATTGTTGATGCCGATGGATGTTGGATGACCCACTGATTTCCCCCATGACACAATTATGTTATATGCTTATGATCATGCATGATATGATATGATATGATGTGGTAACACCCGGTGAGGCCTAACAAGCCCCTGGCTCACTATTTATTAAGCAAAAGTCTTGAGGAGTCTTTGTATGAGCCAGGCACATGGGATATGTTATTTATTTAAGCGAAAGTCCTAAGGAGGCTCTGTATAAGTCAGGCATATTGCATATTGATGTGGCCCAACAGCGAGTGCACGAGTCATTTAAGTAATATAGATAAAGATATCGTTCCCTCGAAGAGTTGTGTTAATGATTGAATTTTTGATATAAAAGTTTACTAATCTAAACTAAATTTGGACTACAAGTAATTAAATGAAGAATTTGGAAATGTAAAATGTATATGCGCAATTTCAACAAAGAAGTTAATTGAATGGCAAGTATCACTAAATTGCAAGAAATAAATGTAGCAAAATGAAATATGGCAAAAATCAAAGTAATAAGTAATCAAAATCAATTAACAAAATAAAAATAATAAAAGGATGAATTCGGAGTTTATGGGTTCATATTGAAACTATTTTGGGATTTCAAATTAATTATCTAAATATATGAAAATCATTGGTTTCAAGGAGATTAATTCTTAAATCCTTTGAATACTCTTTCGAGTGAGATAAAGAGTATCTTAATTAACTCAATCCTAATTTTGTGAAGTTTAAATTAACTAAGACCCATTAAGTTCTTTAATCAATCCATTAATCCTCTTAATCCTTAGTCTATTTCTAGATTTAAGTTAATTAAGTTCAATTTCTTGATTATCTATCACTGGGTTTTCTCCTTTCGGTGATTCAACCAAGGATTAAGAACAACACGTAATGGGATCCTACACTAAGCATGTCATTAGGCACACAAAAAATGGATAAAACCTTATAATAACCATAAAATCTCGATAAATCAATTCAAATCTATAAAATATCTTAAATATTACATACCTTACTCCAAAATCTTAGAAAACTACTCACAATCTATATTTAATATAAGAGATTTTATATAGAAGAAGAAATAAAACATGAAAAATAAACTAAAACTGAAAAAACCCGATATATGGTGTGAAGAAATGGTGAAGAAGGAGAAGAATCTAAGCTGTTGCAGTCCAAAAATGGCGTGTGCCTCCCTTTTCTCTCTCTTCTTTCCTCAATCTTTCTCCTTTTTCTCCTTCTTCTAGCAAAAAGTGATGTAAGGATGCTTAAATACCCCTGACAATAACCCTAGGATAGGCTAAAAATGGGCTAGAATAAAGTTATTACTCGTGTGAGAATATTTGCTTCTTCAGCCAATTAATGAGAAAGTGCACAGGTTGTGTAGGATCGCACAAGTTGTGCAGATTTCGGTATGCCTAGCAATTTTTTGTAAAGGTGCACAACTGATCTGCATAAGTTATGCAGCATGTTGTGCAAGTTTCAACAACTTCAGATGTCTTTCGTGAAGGTGCACAGGGGACCTGCAGAAGCTGTGCAGCACGTTATGCAAGTTTCGGCAGTTTGAAAATTCCTTCCGTGAAGCGGCACAAGGTAGGAGTGAAAGTGCATAAGCTGTGCAGTACATTGTGTAATTTTCTACAGGTGTAAGATTTCTCCCATTAAGCTACATAGGCAACTTGCATAGGCTGTGTAGTCCCTTGTGCAGATTTCAGCAAGTCCAAAATTAATTCTAATTTTTGTACAAAAGCTACACAGGCTGGGAAGCAAGTTGTACAAATTTTGACAATTCTCATATTCTTCAATTTTAAAGCTTTATTTTGGTACTTTGGACCTGAAAACCACTCCTCACTTACACAATTACTCTTTAATCCCTCAAAAATACCATTTTATCTACAAAACAAAAGCAAAATTATAAATTAGTCCAAAAATTGACAATTATGAAAAATTAACTAAATAACTAATAAAATTAACTAAAAATAAATAATAAATGAATAAAATGACTATGAAATTTAACTTAAATGATTATACAAAACACATGTATCAAATACCCCCAAACTCAAATCTTTGCTTGTCCTCAAGCAAACTTAAAAAAAAAAAAAATGCAATTTTAGGGGTGCCTTGTCCAAGGATTTATGAAAATCACCTGCTAGAGTAGTTTAATTCACCTCTAGCCATACCAAAAATCTATATACCCATCCTTCAAGATGCAAATAATTTAATGCTTATCCAAGCTTTTACCGCTTAGCCATCAAGTCAATTATCATTCAAAATTTCCAAACCAACTAATCATAAGAGAAAGTCATGCCCAAAAAGAACTTTAGAACAATCAATAACCAAAGTGCCTCTATATAGAATGGTGAAATTTGATGAATGTATAAATATATTCCTAATCCCATTGGCAAACTTCTTACCCCTATCTCCACTAATGTAGCAAGTACTATCAAGAGATCAAAGGTCTTTTTAGGGATGTAATAGGGCTATGGGGTTTAAATTGAACTTAACAAGAAAATGATAGGTGGGATTCCAAACATGAGAATATTTTCAACCTTGAAGACATAAGGTACACATTTTTTATTATTATTATTTTTACTTCTTATCTTTTTTATCAAAGCACAAAAGGACAAAAAAATACACACTGAAAAAATTCTAGTGCTAACATATATATATATATATGTTTCAAAATGCACAAAATGGAGGGACTACTTTAATACTCTATATTTGTATCTTAAATTTTCTTTTTATGATTGTCCCTAAAAATACCACCCTCAAACTCATTTTCTTTGATTACTTTGGGTGGATTTCCTTCAATTTGAATGACAACAATGAAAAGTACATACATACTAGCACTTTTACAAAAGAAAAACATCTCTTCTCCCTTTTATTTTTTTTCCTCTTTTTCTTTTTTTCTTTTTTTTCTTTTTTTTTTTTGAATTGTGTACCAAATATTATGCGCAATTATTCTCATAAAAAGGGTGGTAGTGTTTGGTCCATTGGCTAGGTAAGAATAAGGGTTCTAAGAAAAGTTAGAAATAATGTAAGCTCAAAGGGGTTTGCAAAGGTTAATTTTAATGAAAGAAGGGTCAAAAGTTTTAAATGAGAGGGTTTTAATTAAAGAATGCCTAATTATTTCTCTTTTCAAGTACAAGTTGGTATTTTACCTTGAAAGGTTTAAAAAATTTGTTATAGGATTGGTGAGACATCATTTGATTACTTTTTATCCTATAGCTCTCTCTAAACACTCCAATCTCTAAATAACTAGTTGGGTGACTTTTTGGCTAAGAAAATATAGGCAAAGGTAAACACTTCAAAACTTTGCACCCCTTAGGGACTTTCAATCCACAAACCAACCAAAGGTAGGCTAAATTACTCTACTAAGTACCTCTTATTACTCAAGGGACTTGGCAAAAATTGTATTTTATGAATGCATGGTTCCTGAAAATAAAATATGCTTTAACTAAATATAAGAAATTTATGTGCAAATTTTCTATTTGGTTGCTATATGAAGTATATATGTATGTATGTATATGTGTATAAAATATTTACAATATGAATATATGATGTATGTATTGTATGAAATGAAATGCACTTAGACTGAAATGCTAAAAAAAAAAAAAAATTAGACTAAAATGCTAAAAAGAAATTTAAGCAAAAATAAGCAAAAATATTATATACACCCCCAAACTCAAAGTTGACATTGTCCTCAATGTTAAAATAAATGCAAGGATGGGATGGAAAGCAAGAAGTTGGTGTATGACAGTGCAACAAATTAATAAATCACAAGTGAGGGCTAAAATAAGCAATTGCATAAAATGGACATGAATTATTCCACAATGTTTAAATAGAAATAAAGCTTATGATGGCAATGATGCATTACATGTTGCATAAAGGGAGAAGAATTTACCTTGAGTGAAGAATTTGTAATTACGAGGTAATTAAGTTCAAAAAGTCCCTCAACAATGCTACTAAAACGAATAAATTTCTTAGAAAAGAGCTGCTGCATAAGTTGGGTTGCATAGACTGCATAGGAATTACTGTGAAGAGTAAATTTTGCAGAATTTACACTGTGAATAGTATTTTGCACAGAGTTAGCTAAGTA
Source organism: Hevea brasiliensis (assembly GCF_030052815.1). Classification (NCBI taxonomy): domain Eukaryota; kingdom Viridiplantae; phylum Streptophyta; class Magnoliopsida; order Malpighiales; family Euphorbiaceae; genus Hevea; species Hevea brasiliensis. Next base: position 30,582,328 of record NC_079495.1, on the reverse strand, counting down.
GCAGTAAAACTATATATGCTGTGCACTAGGCTATACAATTTTTAGCAGAATGGACAAAAAGGCATAAACAGTGTTGCAGACTTAAAAGTACATTCCAAAACAGTTGCTGGAGCCTAAAACTCAATTGAAATGAAAAATATCAGCTGTATAAACTCCATTAACATCAAAATTAGGACCAAACATAAACAAATACACTATTTTTACAAAGTAAAAGCACCAAATTCTGCAGTGAAAAGTAATTTTTGGATAAATATGTATGTGAATAGTACCAATTTTGTCACACCTTACCCCTCTGTAATGCATAATATAATCCCATAGTATACCCAATGAATTACCGACTCCATCTACTGATAACCCATTAAATACACTATAAGGGATTTTAAAACAATTTTATTACTTTTTGAAAGTGGTGAGCTTTTATAGCAGGTACTAAAAACATTTACTTGAAGTTTTAAGACTAGTTAAAATTTTTGTCCATTTTTATTTTTCCGCAAATTTTGGAAAAATTTCGGCAGAGTGCCGGCTGTATTTGAGAAAAACCAAAAATTTTACCTGTAGAAAACACTTCCAAATATATCACTTCAACCAATCTCAACCACCATTACAACTCAAGTCAACACAAATTAGCTTAACTCCCATAATTCAAATCAAAATTTCACAACTCAAGAATTTCAATTCAAATATTTTCGAAAATAGAGATAATTAGTTTCATATATATTGCATTAAAGAAAAATTAATTTACATTTATCAGTCCAAAATTTATATAAGAAAATCCAAAATAATATTATTACAAAATCTGTAAAACTGCTCATGACCAATTTACAAATGTACCATCAAAATAAACATGTAAAATCAGGGTATAAGATTATACCCGATAAAAGGTCCAGAAGTAGCTCTAAAATCCTCAGCAGCTCACTCCGCTGCTCTACTAGTCTCTCTATCTGCGACAGTAATGAAAAGCTATCGCTGAGTACAATAACTCAGTGATGCACAACATAACAAAAATACAATTTTATGTGTAAATCAAATCACATTTATTCAATTATGGTACCGAAAAGGAAAATCAGATACAAAACACAATTTATGCTTTTAGTCAAACCTTCTCATTTCGGAAGTCACAAAATAATTTTATAAGAACACACAGTTATATCATGCCATCAGTACAATGTTCATCTCAATAGCCAGAGGCTTATGAGGAATCTCAAGGCTAGTTAGCTCAATCTATGGGTATCCATTCAATTTCTTCCTCTACTGGCACACACCTCAACACTTCAGCTAGAGAGGGAATCAAAATTCAAAACTAATTCCTCCCACTAGTCATGCTAGTGAGATATTCAGATATATGGTCATGACATTGTGGTTTCAAAACTATCTTAACATTTTACTAAACATTTATTGATAATTCAAACACTTACAATTAAATTTCCAACAATTTAAGTCAAAAGTATAATATTCATTTCATTCACAAATTTGCAATAAAAATAAATCACAATTTATTCATCAAAATAAATTATCAAGAGAATTTACAGAAAAATTTTATGTTGTGCACAAACCTTGTGCGAGTCGCCTCTAAGCCTTGACTCGATGTCTCGGGCTCTTTCTCGGTATTCTTTTCAACTGAAACACACAATTTTACAGTGTTTCAGTATCATAACATATCATAAATTCAACAATAATTTCACAATTACTTATTTCTAACCCTAAGATGCTTAAATTGACGTTATTAAAAATTTGCAGTTTGGGGTTACTATTTATGGTACTATTCAAGTCAAAATATTGACTTTCTTATACATAATAGGTATGGGAATTTTAATTACACCCACATACCACATTTTAGGGGCCTAACTTGTTGGTTTTGATTGTTTCTTCAAATTTTAAGTCTCCTAAGCACAATTTGAAATTTTCAGTTTTGATGTCCTATTTTCCACTATTCCATTGGTTATGTTTCTGTGAAAATTTGGCAAAGTGTTCTTCATAAAAGTTGTTCCTTATTGTCTTATCTTTAATTCACTTTTTGAATCACTCCATTTAGAGTTTTGTAGCCCAAGTTATGGCTATTTGAACATGCCTAGCAGGATTGGTGTAACCCAGATTTCTGGGCGCCTACTTTGGTTCTGGTAGTTTTGGATCTCTAAATTTAGGTGGCAAAAAAACTTAGTTATGGGCAGAATTTGGGTTAGTGTTCTTCATGAAAGTTGTAATTCTATGTCATACCTTTCCAATGCAACAAAAATCAGGTCATTTGGACTTGCATAGCCCAAGTTATGGCCAAATGAACAAATACTGTTCATTTAGTTATTTTGGTATAGTGGCAGTGCACTACACCTAGGTTTGACCTAATTGTTCACTATGTTAATGTCATTTTCTGGGCATAGTTCCTAAATGAAAAATGTGCCATTATGTGTCTATTTTCATTCCCAGTTGGCCTCACACCAATTGGGTTGGTAAATTTTCAGTTTTAGTCCCTCAAAGAGGCCTAGGTCAAGCTGCCAAAATAGTGACCCTAATCAATCCGAATTGCACTTGGTTTCTACCAATTCAAACATACCACAAATGGTCCCAATTGACCATTTCTCACTTCAATTAGGGTCATTTGCACCAATTTACCATTTCTTTAATTTTTCCCAAATTTTCAAGAGGTTTAAGAACCCTAATTACACAATTTTGATAATCTAATGCAATTAAAGTCATTATTCAACATCTACCCATATATTTCAACTCAATTATGCTTTTTAATTCATGAAAATCATGAAATATCTACTCCCTTAAGGGCTGGCCAAAATTCACAATTGGTCCTCCATATTTGATTTGTTTTATTTTATACAATTCTAACTTAAGCGAAGTGCCTAAGCATGATCATGAGAAAGAGTGAAAGAATTCTTACTAACCTCTTGTAGCTTTTCAAATCTTCACTGTTCTACTTCCCTTTTTAAATTCTTACTTCACCAATCTTCTTACCAAGGTCAAATTTCAAGTTTTAATTAGGAGAACTAAGGGTTTTAGGGCTAGTTTAGGGGGTTGCTCAAGCTCAAGATTGAGCTTTAATGGAGTTTGGAAGTGAGAGAGGAAAGAGATGAGAGAGATAAGAGAGGTGTGTGGGATGGCCAAGAAAGAAGACCACTTTTTAAATTTCTTTTTTTTTTATTAATAATTATCCCATTGTTTTTCTAATTTTAATAATTTGACTTTATTGAATCATCCATGACATCATAATTCCTATATATATTTTTTCTTTTCTTTTCTTTCCATAACCTCTTCAATTTAAATCCATCTTTCATAATTTTAATTTCTCACATTTTATTGGACATTTAGGTCATGAGTCACTGTCGACACCATATTTTGGCCGACCCCCAGAATCAATAAACTTCGAAACCGATCCCCAGCATTAAGTCTCCCTTTGCCAGCCAATTACATTTCCGACCTCTCCTTGCCATTTAACCACATTTCCGATCCCTCTTCACAGAGAATTGAATCAATGCTAAGTCCTCGTATCAGTTAAAGCCTTACCGGTCTCTCAAGTCACTCACCGATCTCTCAAGCCAATTGTCAAATTTCCTGACCAGTCAAGTACATTCCCGATCTCTCTTGTCAAACAAAATTGAACCGACACTATATCTTTATGTCACCGGTCTTATTGCCGATCTCTCATTTTAAGTTTAGGAATAATCAAGTTAAGATTCCAATCCAGTGTAATGATGATCTCGATCTTAAGTGGGTTCGTCAAATTTCCAATTTTAATCGAGTCCCGTTTAGCGTTGGTTCCCTACCGATCTCATGCTCATTGTGTTTTCCGATCTCTCACACTTAGGTTAATAATCACTTTCAGTTGCTTCGATATACTCAGACAATCAAGTGTTTAAATAATTTAGAAATTTTCCGATCACAACCATTCACCGAACAAAAGAGGCATTTCATTTCATTTCATTTCAGAATTTGTACAAAACATTTTGTCCATCTCCTCTCTCACCCTCAGCCTCCTCCTCGCTATCCTCACCTTCATCCTTGGGAGCCAGGTTGGCCATCCAAGAGAAGTCCTCCTCAGGATAACGCTTCTTGAGCTCGGCCAGGAGATCTCTGTGAGCATTCACATAAGCGCCGGCCACTCCGGTCACCATCTCTTCTTCTTTCGCCTTGAGCTCCTCAGCAAGGTGAGCAAGTTGAGCAGCTTCATCGGCCCGGAGCGCTTGCACTTCTTCAAGAGCATGATCTTGCTCAGCCAGGACATGAGCTTGCTCGGCCAGCTTGTCCTCATAGAATTTCATTCGCCCCTCAATTTGAGATATGTAGCCCTGAGCGGATGAAAGTTGAGATCAAAGGGAAGCTGCTTCATGACCCATCCTCTCGACCTCTTTACCCAGGCGATGCGCCTTCTCCCGTATGATATGCTGGTTCACCAGGCACTCCACGTTCAGGCTCATGGATCGGGTCAGGATGTCATCAAGGTTGTCCGGGGACAGCCTATCCCGGTCCTCCCGAAGGCAGATGGTGCATCCCAATACCTTAGCAAAACCTAGGTTTTCCCGAACAGTTCGGTTCTTCTCCAGCGAGTGCATCAAAACTTGAGCGCCTCGAGAAAGGGGCCTCACAGAAGGTTGAGAAGGACCCTCTTCTGCGCTCGGAACAACTGGAGGAGGTGGAGGCGGCTCTTCCCGGCGAAGAGGGGATCGGACCACTTCTACGACCATCGGTCCCGAAGTTTGAGACGAGCCTTCTTGTATTTCCCCGGGCTCATGCTCAGGTGTCGCATTTCACCGCTTCATCTCCCGTACCTTCCGGGAGATCTCCCTCTTTCGCTTTCGGCTCTCCTTGGAGGCTTCGTCGCTTGCCATACCTGCACAAAGAAGAGGTCAGTGAAATCGCTAAGGTCCTGAGATCTGAGATGTAGAAAATACCGATGCCGAGGTCAGAGAGCTGAAGTTCGCAATCTTTGCCGATGATCAGCTCCATTCTCCAGTGATGCAGTTCGGCAGTCACTGCATCCAAACAAGAAAACTTTTCTCTGGACGCCTGCTCCTTCAACTCCATCACCATTGCGCCCTCTTCCCTATTTAGGGCAATGTGCTTCATGAGCAAGGGGCTTTGGTGCAGCCAGCTATGAGGAAAACCCTCGAAGCCGTTCGAAATTTTGCTCCTTAGAATGAAGAATCGGTTCTTCCAATTCTTCAGGGAGGAGGGCAGATCGGTGAAAAGCCCACAGTGTGGTTTCGCTTGGAAGAACCAATACTCGTTGTCCTTTCGATGAGTTAGCCGGTGCAGTTCAGTGAACACTTTAGCTGTAGGTCGGAGCCCTTTAGCTCGACATAGGCCTCGAAAGGCTACTAAGATCCGCCACGAGTTCGGGTGAACTTGGGCGATGCACACTTGGTGATATTTCAAAACTTCCTTAAAAAAGTCATCCAGAGGAAACCGTAGACCGGCCTTTAACTGTTCCTCGTATACCATGATCATGTTATTCTTTTCGAAGAAGTGATCAGCACGAAGATCACCGTGACACCGAATGAGCTCGTACGAATCAGGCTCGATGTTGTACTCCTGGCTGAACGACTGCAGGTCGGTTTCTTGCAAGACCGATGGCAGCTCGTCCATGGGAAGATTCTCTCTCCCTGAAGAATGTGTTCGCCTTGAAGATCCTGCTTGGCCACGAGCGGGAACAGACGATGGAGGAGGTTCAGGTCGCCCGATCGGTCCTACCACCTCTACTTCATCAGACGACCACGAGAACTGAATAGAAGGGGGGCTCGTCGCTCTCTGACCTTCAGCACTGCTCATTTTCAAAGGAAATAAAGAATTTAAACTAAAAGAAAGATCAAAGCCCTTACCGGAGTCTGATCGGTGTTGGAAGAATTTGAGAAAACGAGAGAATTTTGAAGTTGTTCGCAAGAGACTGAAAATGACATAAGGGAGTAACTGGTTAACCCCACCCCTATTTATACTCGTCCGAGCATTAAATGCTCACGGCATCCCAGGCAGTGCATCGGTCAGCGAGATCTGCCAGCTGTTTTTGACACATCTCATGAATATTTCGGAAATTCCATAAAGAGATCGGCTAACTAGAGATCGGCAGATTAAGATAAATCTTTTGAATTGCGGATCGGTTTAGGGTCATTTAAATTAAAGGTCAGATCGGGTAAATACTTCAGAGATCAAAAAATAATTAATGCAATAATAATAAGATGATAATTGACAAAATAAAATCTTTATTTCCAAAAGATCGGATTACATCATTTGGGCAATCTCTAGAGATCAGATTGCATTAAAATTGGACTACATCATTTCGGTGATCTCTAGAGATCAGATTACATTGAAGATAAAATACATCATTTGGGCGATCTCTAGAGACCGGTGGAACAACCCATCTAAATGCCTATGTCAAAGCTTAGTCTCGTGGTTGAGTCAAAAGATGTGGAGACCAGCTGTTGACATTGGATAGACGCACAGCTCAGATGGGGTGACTATGACTCCCATGAAGATAAGAGATGTCGTCATCGATGTTACCGCTTGAAATCGAGCCGCTGTCGGAACACCCAGTGCGGGGAGGAGCCAGATGAACGCCAAGGGGCAGTCGCTGGTATTAAGGGGAATATTAGCAGTCTTCTCGCTCGAAATTAGTTTGCCATTTGAATCGGTCAAATGATTCGAGATCGGCACGATCGAGGTCTGCGATTCAGATTGGTTAATTAGTCCAGTTCTCTCACCATCATCAGATGAGGTCATTATGATTCTTCGATCACCGGGATCATAAATTTTCAGTGGGGAATAAAAAGGTCCACCGAAAAAAGATCAAAAACCACAATCATGGCCGGAACAACTGCCGGAACAACTAGAGCAGGAAAGTAAGGAGGAAAAGAGGAAAATCGAATGGAGAAAGTTTTTTGGTTAGGGGTATATATAGGGGGAGATCAAGCATTTATTGCTAAGCAGAAAACGAAGCGGACGTTTTGGGAATCGAGGGAAATTAATGCTTTGACCAGACTGGACCTGATTAAGGGGAGGACCGGAACGATACAGATCAGAAGAAGGGAGGTCGGTATAAAAGATCGGAGAAGGATCATGTTAAGAAGATCGGAAAGGAAGAGAGAGCAGAAAACAAAGAGAATAAGGTGCTTACCGCTGTTGTCATAATCAGAGCCGAGGTAGTTAAAGCGTTGCAGGAGAAATCTCAACCGCACGCCCCAGAATCGCCCGCATTTCTGACATGCGCCAGAGTACGTCAGGACAACGCTGTACATCCTAATCTCCACCGTTGATCTTACTTGTAAGGATGAGCTCGGAGCCCTCGGATCGAAGAAGAAAACGACAAGATCAGCGCCTTTCACTCCCAGCCCTCGGATCGCCCCGGACAAGAGAATTTGGGACCGTCAGATTAGAAGAAGAAAATGACAAATATTCTGAAGGGGATCTCAGCCGTCCGTTCTGATCCTCTTTAATTCCTGAGCCTCAGATCATGTCCTTCGAAATCCTGACCCTCCATCTCCCTCAAAATAGATCCTGACCCTTCATGAGGAGCACCCGGTTCCTATAAATACCTGCATGAAAACTGTTCAAGGGACGGACAAAAAAAAAAAGAAAGGAGGTAGTCACTATAGTGGAAGAACTCTGAAATTTAATTCAGATCGTTACTCTGCTTTCATAAGAAGAACTTTTGAAACCATTTTTCTGAAGTGTTTTCTTAAAAAGATTTTGAACACTGAAACTCTCCATTTTCAGCTCGTTCATTATCCCATAACGCTCACCTTTTCAGTTCCTTGTTATCTTTATTTCTACTTCCATCGTCCATGCTCAATCTCATTTAAACTCGGGTACAATTCTGACTCGATTGCATTTTAGCGAAGCACTCTTTGTTTCAAGGCGAACCTTAGTCTTCTGGATATCAACCTGCGATCTTATTACGTTTTGTGATTCTGTCGTTAGTTCAATAGACTCGACTCCCTACAGGTCAGTGTTCATATTGCCATCTTATTTAGTTCCTGTTTTACGTACTTCCTTTGTCCTTTTATGCATGTTATTTTCTTTAAGTTCAGAGCACGCTAAAAAAAATACAAAGAAAGGTTATGTTCTAGTTTATTTCCGTGTCGGCCAATCCATACTTTTTCTCTATTATTTCTGAACGCAAGTCATCTCGTCCCGAGTAATGTATAAGTGGTTGGATAAAATGTAGGTAACGGCAATTTAAGAGTCCCTTCGAAATAATGAAAGGTCTAAATAATAAGCCAGGAAAATGGTGAAGCCGAGTCACTAGAATAACTCAATAGATTATTGGGCAAGACGTCATAAGACAGAGTAAAACCAAACTTTGGATAACTAGATGGAATAGATCGGGTATCGAAAAGTGCTGGTGAGGTGACCATATAGGAAGGTCGGAGAATTCGGTTTGGTATCCCCTGCCCAGTCCTAAGGTACCAATAAGTTAAAGAAGTCTTACTCAGACCCCCTGACACCTTTGAATGTCAGAACCCTTAGCCTTAGGTCCTCTCGATAGGTAAAATTTAGAAAGATCGGAAAAGTCCTTATCCGACTATCATTTAAATAAAAGAGAACGGAAGGGAGTCCTTATCCGATCCTCAACCAGAATTTCAGCAAATAATTTAAAAAGAGATCGGAGGAGGATTCTTATCCGATTCTCACCTAAAACTTTAACAAATAATTTAAAAGAGGTCGGAGGAGAGTTCTTATCCGATCCTCAAGCTAAAATTTTAATAAATATTAAAAGAGGTCGGAGGAGAGTTCTTATCCGATCCCCAAGCTAAAATTTTAACAAATATTTTAAAAGAGATCGGAGGAGAGTTCTTATCCGATTCTCAATCCAAAATTTAAAAAAAAGAGATCAGAGGAGAGTTCTTATCCGATTCTCAATCCAAAATTAAACAAGGGTGATCGGAGAAGAGTTCTTATTCGATCCAAAATTCTAATTTTAATCTAAAAGAGATCGGAGGAGAGTTCTTATCCGATTCTCAAATTGAATTTTAATCAAATAGCCCCTTCAAACAAAATTAATATACAATAGTAACTCACTAAGGTTATCTCATTTACTTATGTATCTGGGTTATTCGAATTTAGTGAAAAATCAAATATTCCTTCTTGTCAAAAGGATTAACATTCCCATTCAAGCCCTCCTAATTATGAAGAACGTGAAGTTAAATCTACTTACCCTCGTTGAGGGACGAGGTGGGGTGCCTAACACCTTCCCCACCCGTTCATGGACCCCGAACCTAGAATCTCTGTTTTGAAGTGGTTTCATTTTAACTTGCTTTCCAAATGGTTTTCTTTAATTTCCCTCAAAATTAAAGTGGCGACTCCTCACTTTTCCACTTCGGTGAGTGTTCGTCTAGGCGACCGCAAAACACCTTGTGACAGCTTGGCGACTCCACTGGGGACTACTATAAACTAAACCCCGGTCTAAAGGTCCAAAAGTAGATCTAATTTTGTGATCAAATCATAGTTAGATGGGCTCACTCCGCGAAATTCTATATATTAATTATTGTTATCTCTGCTAACCATTTTGCTTGTCCTTGCTTATTTACTTTCCACAGCGCTCTTCGCTTAAAACAAAAAAAAAGGAAAAATAAAATCCCCCTGAATTGGGAAGAGGTAAAGGTGTCTCTTCACACACTGAACACTCACACGATGTCCTCACACACTTCAGCCCTATACCCGGGCTTTCTTACCCTTTTAGGAAAGTAGGAGGGAGTCATGTAGCGGTACCCGTGGGTTTTACCCCGTTAGTATCCGTGAAGGCTTCTGCTCAAATTGAAACTCGTTCTATTCACTATGATACCCGTGGAATTTTCCCGACAATATCATGGGGGATAGAATGGGGCTCTACTGTTTACAGTAGGGGCAATTTGGGAACCTGTGGCTTTTAGAAAATTAGACCCTGAGCTAAACTCTCACGATAGTTGAAAGCCATAGCAAGCTACCATATAGGATAGAACTTTCCAATTAGGTAGCACCTAGCCGATATTAGGACTTTCCTTTACTTTAAGACAAAAGGGGCATACTTACTCTTACCCTATTCTGTTTATGTTATTTTGTTCTTATTTTTAAGGTTAATCTTGAATCATACTGTCAAGAAAACCCACACATTTTCCTACTTTGATAAATGTGTAGGTATCACTCTGCCAACAGTATAATTCAAGATCACCTGAATTTATCCAGCTAATAAGTTTTCCCCGTAGGCATCACCAAAATAAGATCTATAAAAGGATAAGCATCATTTTTAACATGGCATCCTCAAGTCAGTCGGCAGAAGAAGTTCAGAATGCTAAACTGTGGTCCAGATCAGCTCATAGTCTAGTACCCCCGCAAAACAATGTTTCCAAGGCACATGCTAGCTTACCGCCTTCATTCAATCTGAACAAAATTGAGGTCAGAATGAACAGCCTCGAGGGTCTGTCTAATGGTTGGAGGTCGCTTCAGGTCAAAGCACGATTTGAGGAGAAGTACGGGAGGATTGCAACCTTAATGCGAGTCAAGGTCCAAATCCCGGCATTAAAGGCCATGCTGTCGGTTTGGAGTCCTAAGTATGGGGTATTCTCTTTCAATGATATTGATACAGTTCCCACTATGGAAGAATATCAGTCATTACTAGAGATTCCTTATTCAACGCAGAATCGGATCTACCTACACCTCGAGCATAGGCAGACCTGGAAACGATTGGCACATATGTTGGGTACTTCCCCAGAAGAAGCAAAGGCAAAAGAAACCGTCAAAGGGAACACGCATGGATGGTATTGGACCTACCTCGAGAAATGGTTAGAACAATACATTCAAGATAAATAGTGGGACCAAGCTTCACTGGTGCTCGCTTTAGCAATCTATGGCCTGATTTTGTTCTCCGGACCTTCTGGAATCATAACCTGCGGTGTTGTAGAAATATTCTGGGCAGTAGAGAAATAGAAGGTCAATCCAATTTGTTCTCAGTTGTTGCACCTCTGGATCATAGGACATATGTGTCCTGTGGAGACGAAGGGATTGACTTGGTACCTTGACCAGCCTCTCATCGAGAAGATGACCCAGTTAGTAATCAGTCCGAAGAATGAACAGGAGTGGCGGGAATGGATTTTGAGCTTCAATAGCCACGACTATTGTTGGACGAAATTGTGGACATCAGCTCAACCCATTTTGGTCAGCACAGGGGATAATCAATCAGTATCTTTGATCGGAGTGACTGGATACACAAGCTACACTCCGGCATTAGTAATGAGGCAGTTCGGCTCAACACAGTCCAGAATCAACATTGAAGAATACCACCAAGGTCATTTCTACCATGAGCTCAAGGAAGAAGAAGGGTTGAAAATGGCTCGCAAATCTTGGGAAAACATCACTCTGACAGAGAGGTCGCCTAAAGGTCCAAGTGCCACACGCGATTATCCTGAATGGAGGGCTGACAGGGACCGAGAACACTTAACTGCAGAATTCGAAGACAGCAACCCTCGCCGAAATACACTAATGGAAGAAGCTAATAATCATCTAGCTGACTCACTACAGAGGGCAAACGCCGAAAACTCGCAACTGCAAGAACAAATAAAGCAGTTAGAAGATCAACAGTAGAACCTTAAAAGAAAAGTGAGAAGGCTCAGGGAAGAGGGAAGGGCCGAAAAGATGGATTTCGAAAAGCAAGAGGCACGGTGGGAAAAAGAAAGTAGTTCGCTCCAAGCTGTATTAAAAGAAGTAGAAGTACGGAACAGCAAGCTCCAGGAAAAAATGAAATACCAAGAGATACTCGTAGAAGAGCATAAACGAGAACATAAAAAGAATAAGCTTGAACTGAAGGAACAAGCACTGCTCATCAACGATATTCTGAAAGAATGTGCCAAAGAAAGGAAGGAAAAAGAAAGACAAGCTGTTCTCTATCAGGAGCTGAAAGAGAATGTTAACCAGCTAGAGAGGACGATAGCACAGGGAAAACAAGAACTCTTACCTGAATCCGAGTATGCTCTGAAAGTGTTCGACCCCGCCAGACAAGAAGAAAGGTTATATGAGTACCTCAGAAAATGTCATCTCGTTATAAAGAACCTCCCAGAGCCTAGGCCGTTATATGAGTACCTCAGAAAATGTCATCTCGTTACTTTAATAGAATGATTTTTGGGCCATTGTTTAGTAAAATTGTGAATGAATAGTATAACTCCCGTAGGAACCCCCTCGCCAGGGTTATGCGAAAAATTGGATGTGCTATATGGACAGGTATCATAAACGAACATTCAATCCAGTCATTCACAGTCAGACTATCGAACGATGCCATGATAAAGTTGATGCTATCATCCTTTCGCAGATTACATTCTGGCTCCCAAATGCCACTATATCCTTTGTCCGGACAAGGACTTTTAGTTTTTTTATGAAATTCGAAATTCATTAAAACTTTTTTTACCCCTACAGAAAATCAAACATTGCTTTAAACAAGGCAAGTCTGACCAAGCACACGGTTCAGCCCAAGCGAGTGTACTTAACAAGATCCCGAACAAAGAAGATAATGGAAGATCAGGAACAAGTACAGAACCTACAAGGACAGGTCTCCGAATTGAAGGATCAGGTTTCAGAACTTATGAGATTAATAAGGGAAATGTCCCAAAATAAACCCACTTCAGAGCCTAGCCTACCACTACCTCCTCCACCACCTGCAACAAATGATCCACACAAAGCTTCAACTTCTTTTACCTTCTAGTCACCTATCCCAGACCCGACAATCACTGTCAATCCGGCCACCATAAATAATGACCCATCTTTCCCTTATTATCCAGCTGTTTCTAATCCCGAACCATACCCTTCAGTCCTAGTCCCTCCAGTCCACTCCACCCCTCATCTCCCAACCGGAGGAGCATTTCACGCAGTAGGAGCAGAACATAAGAACAAGGAAAATGAAAAACTGTCTGCTCTAGAGGAAAGAATGAGAGCAATAGAGGGACTGAACATGTACGGCTCGGTTGATGTGGCATCACTTAGGTTGGTCCCGGACGTGGTGGTGCCACCCAAATTCAAGGTCCCAGATTTCGACAAGTACACCGGGAACTCAGATCCCCGCATTCACCTGGCAACCTACATTGCCAAAATGTCTGCCCTAACAGAAGATGACAGGCTTCTCATTCACTTCTTTTACGAGAGCCTCTTCGAAGCAGCTCTGAGATGGTGCATACAATTGGACAGGAGCAAGCTGCGCTCCTGGAAAGATTTGGCTGATACCTTCTTGAAGCAATACAAATTCAATTGTGATGTGGCACCCACAAGGAGGGACCTCGGAACACAGTACAAAGAGACAGGGAAGGCTTCAAGCAGTATGCCCAGAGATGGAGAGAAAAGGCGGCGGAAGTATACCCTCCGGTGACTGACAATGAACTATGTTCCCTGTTCATTGAGACATTGAAGGCCCCCTATTTCAATTTGATGATTGGGAACACTTCCAACAGCTTCTCGGATATCATCCAAGCCGGTGAGAGAATAGAGGCCAACCTAAGGATGGGGCGACTGCAGGAGGTGAATGAGAATCCTGCAAAGAAAACTGCCAGCTTTGGCAAAAAGAGAGAAGGTGAGGTGCATTCCATCACTCGGCAGAACAATTATTCCCCACTTCCCCTGAATAACTATCGGCCATACTCCTCCCTTCATGGCCAAACAATTGCAAACATCCCACCTCCGTTCCCAAATTATCCACACCTGCGCCCACAATACCCACCACCTGCAAATTATCAACCCAGACTGCTTCCTCCACCTAACCAACCCAGACCACCCCCAAATAACCCAAGACCACCAAGAAATTCTGATCCACCCCTTCCCCTCCCGCTAAGTGAAATATACCGATACCTAGTCGGTATAAACCAGATAGTACCAGTCCCCCTAGACCCAATTCAGCCACCATACCCCAGGTGGTATGATGACACTGCCCGTTGTGAATATCATGGAGGGGCACAAGGGCATTCAACTGATAACTGCGAGGCACTCAGAGGGAGAGTGCATGCTTTAATCCGAAATGGGTGGTTGAAGATTGAGGGAAATGGTTCCCTCCCCAATGTTACTTCAAACCCGTTGCCCAATCATAATGCGGGCAATGGAGTAAATATGATAGAACCAGATGGAGAGAGGTTGGCACCAGAGGTAGAAAGAGCTAATTCCTCACTTTGAGGAAATTTTTGCCATGGCGACGAGGGAAGGTTACCTTTTCCCTCAGGTATCGGAATCAGAAAACGGTACGGGATGTCCTTACCACGGAAGGGCAGCTGATCATGAGCTGCAAGACTGTGAGGGATTCCGGCAAGTGGTTCAGAATTTGCTGTCCCTTAAAATTTTAAGATGCCAAAGGAGATCAAAATTGGAGGGCGAAGTAAATACTGCCAGGTTTAGCTGGAATGCCTCTACCCCCAATCCTAGATTAACCTTCTCTGTCCCCAATGCCCTAATCCCTCACCACCAGTAACAATTATCCGAACCCCGCTTCAGCTCCCAGTCACAAATACTCATGCCATACCTTGGAATTATAACTTCCAAGTTTTCACCCAAGGAGCGTCTAGCAGTACATCGGCTCCTAATCTTGCTACACCTCCGGCACTTCCAAAATCGTGCTTCACTCCCCATGAGCACTTCAGAATGACATATACCGGACCTACCAGCAATACTACTCCCTAACCTAATCCTCAGCCTGTTATTGTCACAAAATCCTCCCCACTTGAGCAAGAAGTCGAGTTTATAACTCGAAGTGGGAGACGTTACGGGAACGAAGAGAAAGAAAAGAAGAAGGGGAAAGTAAAAATGGGAGAATTACAGCAGAGTACAGAAGATGAGAAAACGGGGGAAGTGGAGCTCACCGGGCTTAAAGAAGAGGAGGAGCTGTTGCTCCAAATAATGAAGCAGAGTGAGTATGATGTGGTGGAACAGTTGAGAAAGACGCCTGCCCGAATTTCTCTGTTATCACTGATTTTGAGCTCTGAGTTGCACCGCCAAGCCCTGTAGAAAATCCTGGATCAGGCCTTTGTAAACCCCGACATCACACCGGGGCAATTTGAGAAAATAGTGGGACAAATCCAGGCATTCAGTTTTGTTACCTTTTCTGAGGAAGAGATAGATCCTGCAGGCTTGGCACACACTAAAGCCCTTCATGTGACAGTGAAATGCAAAGGATGTATAGTGGCCAAGGTCCTCATTGATAATGGATCGGCACTCAACATACTGCCTAGTGCTACCTTGGCTAGACTGCCGGTCGACCAATCGAATATACGTCAAAGTGCTATAGTGGTAAGAGCCTTTGACGGTACAAGTAGAGAGGTGTTGGGAGATATCGACCTGCCACTCCAAATTGGCGCGTGCACCTTCAATGTCACGTTTCAAGTGATGAACATTGAACCGGCCTACACTATGTTGCTGGGCAGGCCGTGGATCCATTCAGCGAATGCCGTTCCTTCAACCTTGCATCAGAAGATAAAATACATCATGGACGGCAAAATCATCACTGTGAGAGGGAAAGAAGCCATTCTGGTCACCAAGCCACAATCACTTCCCTATGTGGAAGCTGCTGAGGAGTCATTGGAAAGCTCTTTCCAGGCCCTCGAATTACAAGAAAGCAGAAATGAAGGGGCTATGGCTATGATAGCCAAAGTAATGTCAAGAAATTGGTATGAAGAGGGCAAGGGTTTAGGCACCGCATTACAAGGAATTGTTGAACCTATACCGGCTATCCAGAAGATAGGTCGTTGTGGATTGGGTTATGAGGAGGACACCCTTATGGATAGGCGATTCTGGATGAGGAAAATGCTTCGGGATCAAAGATTTGACCAGAAAATCGAGAAAATGAAACTAGTCCCGAGAATCACAGAGGTCTTCACTAAACCAGTCATCGAAAATCCGACAGAGGTTGAAGAATCACCTGATGAACCATCCATTGACGTCATCCACTTGGATTCCTTGTATGAGGCTCTGGTCTCGCCAATAGCTGAGGGGCAAGAATTGGACAACTGGACAGTAGAGGACATCCCTGTACTCAATTTCGAGTAAAGTACCTTTGGTTATCTACACTTGATCATTCTGT
The DNA here is from genome assembly GCF_030052815.1 of Hevea brasiliensis. Lineage (NCBI taxonomy): Eukaryota > Viridiplantae > Streptophyta > Magnoliopsida > Malpighiales > Euphorbiaceae > Hevea > Hevea brasiliensis. The sequence continues at coordinate 30,566,319 of NC_079495.1, read as the reverse complement.
CCATGGTGGCAAGTGTAATACTGTAAAGGGACCTTTTTCTTATGGCATAAATATTAATGAATTAATAGCGCATGTTAAATCCAAATATCTCTTTCTTTCCTTTTGAAATCCAGCTTTATAATATATTCTATTTTCGTTCATTCAGGACCATTCATCAATTAACACCTAATAATTCAATAGACTCGGAAATTCCTCTGGTTAATTTTGAAATCCCCATAACTGCCATTACTTTAAGTGATTCTGAGGTGGAGCTCACAGAAGAAAGCGATGAAAGGGATGAACCTTCCCTAGTGCCTTGTGGCGACGAAACACGCACCATAAACTTAGGCACGGAAGAAGTGAAGAGGGAACTTAAGGTTGTGGAGAGTGAGGAATTGGGAGATATGATCAGTTTGCTCAGAGAATTCTTGGATGTATTTTCCTGGAGCTATGATGATATGGTTGGTCTGGACCCCCAGATAGTGACGCACAAAATTCCCCTAATTCCAGGGACAATCCCGGTGAAGCAGAAGCTAAGAAGAATGAATCCTGACACACTGAGGTCAAGAAACAGTATGACGCTGGGTTCCTGAAAGTAGTCAAGTATCCCCAATGGATAGCTAACGTTGTCCCAGTAATGAAGAAGGACGAGAGAGTTAGGGTTTGCGTCGATTATAGGGATCTCAATAAAGCAAGCTTGAAAGATGATTTCCCTCTCCCCCACATTGATGTGTTAGTAGACAATGCTGCGGGATTAGGTAGGTGTTCGTGTATTGATGGGGCATCGAGGTACAATCAAATCCCAATGGATGGGAAAGACAGGGAGAAGACAGCTTTTATCACTCAATGGGGAGTATTTTGCTATCGGGTCATGCCTTTCGGGTTAAAGAATGCTGGCTCCACTTACCAATGCGCTATGGTCACATTATTCCACGATATGATGCATAAAGAGGTGGAAGTGTATGTGGATGATATGATCATTAAATCCCGGGGAGAAGAAAGCCATGTGCGGGTGCTGAGGAAAGTATTTGAAAGACTCAAGAAATACCAGCTGAAACTAAACCCTGCCAAATGCGTATTCAGAGCCAGATCTGGAAAGTTGTTGGGATTCATAATGAGTGAAAAGAGAATTGAAGTTGATCCGGACAAAGTTCGAGCCATTCAAGAGATGCCATCCCCAAAAACAGAAAAGGAGGTACGCAGTTTCTTGGGGAAGTTGAACTACATATCAAGGTTTATCTCCAATCTCACCACTAAGGCTGAGCCTATCTTTAGACTACTCCGAAAGAATAACACCCCTCAATGGATTCAGTTTGCCAAGAGGCTTTTGAGAAAATCAAGCAGTACTTGTCCAACCCACCAGTATTGGTTCCACCAGTGGCAGGAAGGCCTCTGATCCTGTATATGGCAGTCCAGCAAAACTCAATGGGATGTGTTTTGGGGCAACACGATGATACCGGCCAGAAGGAAAGAGCGATTTATTACCTGAGCAAAAAGTTCAATGATTGTGAGTCAAGGTATTCTTTCCTAGAGAAAACTTGCTGTGCACTAGCTTGGACAGTAAATTGCCTCAAGCACTACATGTTGAATCACAAGACATGGCTCATTTCCAGAATGGATCCCATCAAGTATGTATTCGAAAGCCCATTCGTGCCAGGAAGGATAGCCAAGTGGCAAGTCATACTCTCCCAGTATGACATCGTCTATATGACCCGGAAAGCAGTGAAGGGTAGCGTGATCGCTGATCTCCTTGCAGAAAACTCTATCCAGGATTATGAAGCTTTGGATTTTGAGTTCCCTGATGAGCATATTAATGTAGTAGACTTCGAAGAAGAAGAACCAGCTGATGTTTGGGAAATGTATTTCGACGGAGCTGTCAATTTGTCTGGTAATGGAATCGGAGCTGTATTGGTATCCCCGGATGGGAAACACTTTTCGATAGCTATCAAGTTGAGATTTGACTGCACCAACAACATCGCAGAATATGAAGCTTGCGTAATGGGTCTACAAGCTGCTATTGAAATGAAAATCAGAAAGTTGGAGGCGTATGGAGACTCAGCTCTGATCATTTATCAAGTCAAGGGAGAATGGCAAACTAAGGATCCTAAGCTAATCCCGTATCAGAAATACTTACTGGAGCTGATCAAGAAGTTCCAAGAAATCTCCTTCACTCACCTTAGTCGAGACAAGAATCAATTTGCAGATGCCTTAGCCACCCTGGCTGTTATGACTCAGATGGAAGAAGGACAGATGACCCAGGTGCTAAAGATTAAAGCAAGGAGTGAGCCAGCCTACTGCTTCATGATTGAAGAAGAACCTGATAGTAAACCTTGGTACCATGACATCTTGCTTTATATCAGAACTAGAGAATTCCCTCCAGGGGTGAGCAAGAACGAAAGGAGGATGATTCGGAGATTAGCATTGGGATACTTCCCCAGTGGAGAGACCCTATATAAGAGGAGCTCCAACGGCGAATTGTTGAGATGTGTGGGTGCAAAAGAGGCGAAGAAAATCCTTTTTGAGACTCATGAGGGAAATTGTGCAACCCATGCCAATGGGCATATGATGGCTAAGCAAATCATGCGACGTGGATATTTTTGGACTACAATGGAAAAGGATTGCATTGAATACTTTCGAAAGTGCCATAAGTGTCAGATCTACGCAGATCCGATAAATGTTCTGCCTCACAAATTGTTCAACCTCGTCTCACCATGGCCTTTCGCAATGTGGGGCATCGATGTGATTGGTCCCATCAACCGAAGGCATCCAATGGGCATAGATTTATCCTAGTAGCCATCGACTATTTCTCCAAATGGGTCGAAGTGACATCCTACGCCCACATTACGCAGAACACATTTCTCAAATTCCTCAGAAATTATATTATCTGCCGGCACGGTCTCCCCAATGAAATCGTCACTGACAACGCCAAGAACTTGAATGGCCCAAAGATTCAGAAATTGTGTGATCAATACAAGATCCGACATCTCAATTCCTCCCCGTACCGCCCCCAGATGAATGGAGCGGTGGAAGCTGCAAACAAAAACCTCAAGAGGATAATCCAAAAAATGACGGTCACATATAGGGATTGGCATGATATGCTTCCCTACGCTCTTCACGCATACTGGACTTCTGTAAGGACCTCAACTGGTGCAACTCCTTACTCACTAGTTTACGGGATGGAAGCAGTACTACCTATTGAAGTTGAGATTCCTTCCTTAAGGATTCTGAAGGAATCAGGGATTGATAAGTCAGAATGGATCCAGTCGAGGTTGGATCAATTAAACTTGCTGGACAAGAAAAGGCTAGCAGCAACATGTCATGGGCAGTTATACCAGAGGAGAATGGCCAGGGGATTTGACAAAAGCGTTCGCCCATGCGAATTCTAACCCGGGGACTTAGTTCTGAAGAAAGTGTTACCAAATCAAAATGATCCCCGGGGCAAATGGTCACCAACCTACGAGGGACCCTACGTGGTTAAAAAGGCATTTTCCAGAGGAGCCTTGATCTTGACCCACATGGACGGTGAATGTGGGAAAATGTGTGAAAGAGGGTGAAAACCCGAAAGGGCGCTCCTAGCAAAATGAGTGAAAGAGGGTGAAAACCCGAGAGGGCGCCTTTTGCAAAATGAGTGAAGGATGAAAACCCAAAAGGGCATCCTGAAAAAGTGAGTTATCAAAAAAAAAAAAAAAAAAAAAAAAAAACAAAGGGGTGAAAATCCGAAAGGGCGCTTCTAGTCAAAAGGGCGAAGGGAAAGTGAAAACCCGCAAGGGCGCTTTTCGCAAAATAAGAAGAAAGTCAAGGGGCATCCGAAGAAATGAGGTCATAGGCCAAGTCTTGTAACTTGTCCCCCATTAATCATCGGCTTTTGGGATCCTGTTAAGTACACTTCATCGGGGAAGAACTTCTTGTGTCGAGATTAGACTTGCTTTGTAAGTTGATTTTAATTTCATGCATTTAAATTTCCTGTCATCAACCTCTGGTTCCTTGATCTATGTTGATTTTAATTTCCTGCATTTAAATTTCCTGTTATCAACCTTTGGTTCCTTGATCTAAGTTGATTTTAATTTCCCGCAATTTAAATTTCCTGTTATCAACCTCTGGTTCCTTGATCTAAGTTGATTTTAATTTCTCGCAATTTAAATTTCCTGTTATTAACCCCTGGTTCCTTGATCCAAGTTGATTTAAATTTCCCGCAATTTAAATTTCCTGTTATCAACCTCTGGTTCCTTGATCTAAGTTGATTTTAATTTCCTGCATTTAAATTTCTTGTTATCAACCTCTGGTTCTTTGATCTAAGTTGATTTTAATTTCCCGCGATTTAAATTTCCTGTTATCAACCTCTGGTTCCTTGATCTAAGTTGATTTTAATTTCCTGCATTTAAATTTCCTGTTATCAACCTCTGGTTCCTTGATCTAAGTTGATTTTAATTTCCCGCGATTTAAATTTCCTGTTATCAACCTCTGGTTCCTTGATCTAAGTTGATTTTAATTTCCCGCGATTTAAATTTCCTGTTATCAACCTCTGGTTCCTTGATCTAAGTTGATTTTAATTTCCCGCGATTTAAATTTCCTGTTATCAACCTCTGGTTCCTTGATCTAAGTTGATTTTAATTTCCCGCGATTTAAATTTCCTGTTATCAACCTCTAGTTCCTTGATCTAAGTTGATTTTAATTTTTTAGCATCTCTAGGTCACTTATTAAGTAGGCTCTAAATGCCCAAAATATGGGTTTGAATCTTTACATAATTCCTACACGGGAAATTTTTCCCTTTAATAGAAATTATGTAAAGAGGGGCAGCTGTCGACACCATATTTTGACCGACCCCCAGAATCAATAAAATTCGAAACCGATCCCCAGCATTAAGTCTCCCTTTGCCAGCCAATTACATTTCCGACCTCTCCTTGCCATTTAACCACATTTTCGATCCCTCTTCACAGAGAATTGAATCAATGCTAAGTCCTCGTATCAGTTAAAGCCTTACCGGTCTCTCAAGTCACTCACTGATCTCAAGCCAATTGTCAAATTTCCTGACCAGTCAAGTACATTCCCGATCTCTCTTGTCAAACAAAATTGAACCGACACTATATCTTTATGTCACCGGTCTTATTGCCGATCTCTCATTTTAAGTTTAGGAATAATCAAGTTAAGATTCCAATCCAGTGTAATGATGATCTCGATCTTAAGTGGGTTCGTCAAATTTCCAATTTTAATCGAGTCCCATTTAGCGTTGCTTCCCTACCTATCTCATGCTCATTGTATTTTCCGATCTCTCACACTTAGGTTAATAATCACTTTCAGTTGCTTCGATATACTCAGACAATCAAGTGTTTAAATAATTTAGAAATTTTCCGATCAGAACCATTCACCTAACAAAAGAGGCATTTCATTTCATTTCATTTCAAAATTTGTATAAGTCATTCGGCTGGGGGATCACCCCCAGCCTGATCTACATTTTGTCCTTCTCCTCTCTCACCCTCAGCCTTCTCCTCGCTATCCTCACCTTCATCCTCGGGAGCCAGGTTGGCCATCCAAGAGAAGTCCTCCTCAGGATAACGCTTCTTGAGCTCGGCCAGGAGATCTCTGTGAGCATTCACATAAGCGCCGGCCACTCCGGTCACCATCTCTTCTTCTTTCACCTTGAGCACCTTAGCAAGGTGAGCAAGTTGAGCAGCTTCATCGGCCCGGAGCGCTTGAACTTCTTCAAGAGCATGATCTCGCTCAGCCAGGACATGAGCTTGCTCGGCTAGCTTGTCCTCATAGAACTTCATTCGCCCCTCAATTTGAGATATGTAGCCCTAAGCGGATGAAAGTTGAGATCGGAGGGAAGCTGCTTCATGACCCATCCTCTCGACCTCTTTACCCAGGCGATGCGCCTTCTCTCGTATGATGTGCTGGTTCAGCAGGCACTCCACGTTCAGGCTCATGGATCGGGTCAGGATGTCATCAAGGCTGTCCGGGGACAGCCTATCCCGGTCCTCCCGAAGGCAGATGGTGGATCCCAATACCTTAGCAAAACCTGGGTTTTCCCAAACAGTCCAGTTCTTCTCCAGCGAATGGATCAGAACTTGAGCGCCTCGAGAAAGGGGCCTCACAGAAGGTTGAGAAGGACCCTCTTCTGCGCTCAGAGCAACTGGAGGAGGTGGAGGCCGCTCTTCCCGGCGAGGAGGGGATCGGACCACTTCTACGACCACCGGTCCTGAAGGTTGAGACGAGCCTTCTTGTATTTCCCCGGGCTCATGCCTAGGTGTCTGCATTTCCTCAGCTCGCTTCATCTCCCGTACCTTCCAGGATATCTCCCTCTTTCGCTTCCGGCTCTCCTTGGAGGCTTCGCCGCTTGCCATACCTGCACAAAGAAGAGGTCAGTGAGATCGCTAAGGTCCTGAGATCTGAGATGTAGAAAATACCGATGCCGAGGTCAGAGAGCCGAAGTTCGCAATCTTTGCCGGTGATCAACTCCATTGTCCAGTGATGCAGTTCGGCAGTCACTGCATCTAAACAAGAGAACTTTTCTCTGGACGCCTGCTCCTTCAACTCCATCACCATTGTGCCCTCTTCCCTATTTAGGGCAATGTGCTTTGTGAGCAAGGGGCCTTGGTGCAGCCAGCTACGAGGAAAACCCTCGAAGTCATTCGGAATTTTGCTCCTTAGAATGAAGAATCGATTCTTCCAATTCTTCAGGGAGGAGGGCAGATCGGTGAAAAGCCCACAGTGTGGTTTCGCTAGGAAGAACCAATACTCGTCGTCCTTTCGACGACTTAGCCGGTGCAGTTCAGCGAACACTTTAGCTGTAGGTCGGAGCCCCTTAGCTCGACATAGGCCTCGGAAGGCTACTAAGATCCGCCACGAGTTCGGGTGAACTTGGGCGATGCACACTTGATGATATTTCAAAACTTCCTTAAAAAAGTCATCCAGAGGAAACCGTAGACCGGCCTTTAACTGTTCCTCGTATACCATGATCATGTCATTCTCTTCGAAGAAGTGATCGGCACGAAGATCACCGTGACACCGGATGAGCTCGTACGAATCAGGCTCGATGTTGTACTCCTGGCTGAACGACTACAGGTCGGTTTCTTGCAAGACTGATGGCAGCTCATCCATGGGAAGATTCTCTCTCCCTGAAGAATGTGTTCGCCTTGAAGATCCTGCTTGGCCACGGGCGGGAACAGATGATGGAGGAGGTTCAGGTCGCCCGATCGGTCCTACCACCTCTACTTCATCAGACGACCACGAGAACTGAATAGAAGGGGGGCTCATCGCTCTCTGACCTTCGGCACCGCTCATTTTCAAAGGAAATAAAGAATTTAAACTAAAAGAAAGATCAAAGCCCTTACCGGAGTCTGATCGGTGTCGAAAGAATTTGAGAAAACGAGAGAATTTTGAAGTTGTTTGCAAGAGACTGAAAATGACATAAGGGAGTAACTGGTTAACCCCACCCCTATTTATACTCGTCCGAGCAATAAATGCTCGCGGCATCCCAGGTGGTGCATCGGTCAGCGAGATCTGCCAGCTGTTTCTGACACATCTCATGAATATTCCGGAAACTCCATAAAGAGATCGGCTAACTAGAGATCGGCAGATTAAGATAAATCTTTTGAATTGCGGATCGGTTTAGGGTCATTTAAATTAAAGGTCAGATCGGGTAAATACTTCAGAGATCGAAAAATAATTAATGCAATAATAATAAGATGATAATTGACAAAATAAAATCTTTATTTCCAAAAGATCGGATTGCATTAAAATTGGACTACATCATTTCGGTGATCTTTAGAGATCAGATTACATTGAAGATAAAATACATCATTTGGGCGATCTCTAGAGACCGGTGGAACATCCCATCTAAAGGCCTATGTCAAAGCTTAGTCTCGTGGCTGAGTCAAAAGATGTGGAGACCAACTATTGACATCGGAGAGATGTACAGCTCAGATGGGGTGACTATGACTCCCATGAAGATAAGAGACGTCGTCATCGATGTTACGGCTTGTAATCGAGCCGCTGTCGGAACACCCAGTGCGGGGAGGAGCCAGATGAACGCCAAGGGGCAGTCGCTGGTGTTAAGGGGAATATTAGCAGTCTTCTCGCTCGAAATCAGTTCGCCATTTGAATCGGTCGAATGATTCGAGATCGGCACGATCGAGGTCCACGATTCTGATCGGTTAATTAGTCCAGTTCTCCCACCATCATCAGATGAGGTCATTATGATTTTTCGATCACCGGGATCATAAATTTTCAGTCGGGGAAAAAAAAGGTCCACCGGAAAAAGATCAAAAACCACAATCATGGCCGGAACAACTGCCGGAACAACTAGAGCAGGAAAGTAAAGAGTAAAAGAGGAAAATCGAATGGAGAAAGTTTTTTGGTCAGGTGTATATATAGGGGGAGATCAAGCATTTATTGCTAAGCAGAAAACGAAGCGGACATTTTGGGAATCGAGGGAAATTAATGCTTTGACCAGACCGGACCTGATTAAGGGGAGGACCGGAACGATACAGATCGGAAGAAGGGAGGTCGGTATAAAAGATCGGAGAAGGATCATGTTAAGAAGATCGGAAAGGAAGAGAGAGCAGAAAACAAAGAGAATAAGGCGCCTACCGCTGTCGTCATAATCAGAGCCGAGGTAGTTAAAGCGTTGCAGGAGAAATCTCAACCGCACGCCCCAGAATCGCCCGCATTTCTGACATGCGCCAGAGTACGTCAGGACAGCGCTGTACATCCTAATCTCCACCGTTGATCTTACTTGTAAGGACGAGCTCGGAGCCCTCGGATCGAAGAAGAAAATGACAAGATCAGCGCCTTTCACTCCCAGCCCTCGGATCGCCCCGGACAAGAGAATTTGGGACCGTCAGATTAGAAGAAGAAAATGACAAATATTCTGAAGGGGATCTCAGCCGTCCGTTCTGATCCTCTTTAATTCCTGAGCCTCAGATCATGTCCTTCGAAATCCTGACCCTTCATGAGGAGCACCCGGTTCCTATAAATACCTGCATGAAAACTGTTCAAGGGACGGACAAAAAAAAAAGAAAGGAGGTAGTCACTATTGCGGAAGAACTCTGAAATTTAATTCAGATCGTTACTCTGCTTTCATAAGAAGAACTTTGGAAACCAGTTTTCTGAAGTATTTTCTTAAAAAGATTTTGAACACTGAAACTCTCCATTTTCAGCTCGTTCATTATCCCGTAACGCTCACCTTTTCAGTTCCTTGTTTTCTTTATTTCTACTTCCATCGTCCATGCTCAATCTCATTTAAACTCGGGTACAATTCTGACTCGATTGCATTTTAGCGAAGCACTCTTTGTTTCAAGGCGAACCTTAGTCTTCTGGATATCAACCTGCGATCTTATTACGTTTTGTGATTTTGTAGTTAGTTCAATAGACTCGACTCCCTACAGGTCAGTGTTCATATTGCCATCTTATTTAGTTCCTGTTTTATGTACTTCCTTTGTCCTTTTATGCATGTTATTTTCTTTAAGTTCAGAGCATGCTAAAAAAATACAAAAAAAGGTTATGTTCTAGTTTATTTCCGTGTCGGCCAATCCATACTTTTTCTCTATTATTTCTGAACGCAAGTCATCTCGTCCCGAGTAATGTATAAGTGGTTGGATAAAATGTAGGTAATGGCAATTTAAGAGTCCCTTCGAAATAATGAAAGGTCTAAATAATAAGCCAGGAAAATGGTGAAGCCGAGTCACTAGAATAACTCAATAGATTATTGGGCAAGATGTCATAAGACAGAGTAAAACCAAACTTTGGATAACTAGATGGAATAGATCGGGTATCGAAAAGTGTTGGTGAGGTGACCATATAGGAAGGTCGGAGAATTCGGTTTGGTATCCCCTGCCCAGTCCTAAGGTACCAATAAGTTAAAGAAGTCTTACTCAGACCCCCTGACACCTTTGAATGTCAGAACGCTTAGCCTTAGGTCCTCTCGATAGGTAAAATTTAGAAAGATCGGAAAAGTCCTTATCCGACTATCATTTAAATAAAAGAGAACGGAAGGGAGTCCTTATCCGATCCTCAACCAGATTTCAGCAAATAATTTAGAAAGAGATCGGAGGAGGGTTCTTATCCGATTCTCACCTAAAACTTTAACAAATAATTTAAAAGATGTCGGAGGAGAGTTCTTATCCGATCCTCAAGCTAAATTTTAATAAATATTAAAAGAGGTCGGAGGAGAGTTCTTATCCGATCCCTAAGCTAAAATTTTAACAAATATTTTAAAAGAGATCGGAGGAGAGTTCTTATCCGATTCTCAATCCAAAATTAAAAAAGGGTGATCGGAGAAGAGTTCTTATTCGATCCAAAATTCTAATTTTAATCTAAAAGAGATCGGAGGAGAGTTCTTATCCGATTCTCAAATTGAATTTTAATCAAATAGCGCCTTCAAACAAAATTAATATACAATAGTAACTCACTAAGGTTGTCTCATTTACTTATGTATCTGGGTTATCCGAATTTAGTGAAAAATCAAATATTCCTTCTTGTCAAAAGGATTAACATTCCCATTCAAGCCCTCCTAATTATGAAGAACGTGAAGTTAAATCTACTTACCCTCGTTGAGGGACGAGGTGGGGTGCCTAACACCTTCCCCACCCGTTCATGGACCCCGAACCTAGAATCTCTGTTTTGAAGTGGTTTCATTTTAACTTGCTTTCCAAATGGTTTTCTTTAATTTCCCTCAAAATTAAAGTGGCAACTCCTCACTTTTCCACTTCGGTGAGTGTTCGTCTAGGCGACCGCAAAACACCTTGCGACAGTCACCTCTAGGGGTGAATTGACCAAATCGCCCCTCACTGGTTTGATCCGGTTTGCAAGTTATTCGATATTTCTTCCGGATCCCTAACCTAATTATTTGACCTTCTTAACAATTCTTTTCTATGATTTTCTCTTTTCCACTGTGTTCGCAATAGTCCTAAGGACAGCGGCGTCACATTTTTTGGTTCAAAATTTGAGTTACGATGGCCTTCGCAGTCACTTCCTGGGAGGGTCACCCATCGCTGTGACTCCGAGCTCATTTAACCTTTTATGATCTGTTTTTCTTATTTATACCTAACTATCTTGCAATCACTAATTATTTGTGTTCAGGGCTTATCTAGGTGTCTTAACTGTGGTTCTAATTCCCTTAATTATCCAGACCGACACCGGTCACCGAAACAGTAAAATATACTAGGTTATGCAAATAGGGGTGTTACAATTCTCCCCCCTTTAAAATAAATTTAGCCTCGAAATTTTTACCTGGCATCAGTCTCTGAACAGCTGTGGGTGTTGTCTCCTTATGTCCTCCTCACGTTCCCAAGTAGCTTCTTGGCCCAAATGATGGTTCCACAGCACTTGTACCGATGGTATTTGCTTGTTCCGTATCTGATACCACTAAATGTGACCCCCTTACCCGTCTACAGTGTAGCTGAGTAAGATATGCCACACAGTGTGCCCGAGCACCAAATCATTTTTCAATTCAATTTACCCTTTTTACTTATTTATTTACAATTTTTGATTAATCTAAATTTTTTCACAAATTTTATAGAAAATCCGGCAAAGTGCCGGCTGTAAATTGGAAAAAAGTTCTTCTAAATCTGTTAAAAACACTTCCAATAAAATCATCACATCATTCTCAGTCAACCACTAATATATTCTCAGCAATTTCTCAATTGACTTTAGTATCTCAAAATTTAATTCAATTCATATTACAGTCAACTCAATGAGAAATGCTCACATTATTTATTACTGAACATAGTTCATAGATAATTACATCAAAAGCCAAATTACATGAATTTATAATATACATTACAGAAGTTTACAAAATACAAAATATCAAAATATCAAAATATCAAAAGTGGCCTAATGTCCTACCAAATGCACTGCAATGTGAGGTGACTCTGGACTCCGGGCGCAGATCTGAAGGCTCACCCTGTATGAGGCCTGCTGGACTCCCCAGCTATGTCTCCAGTACCTGCGCGTGGCAAAAGCGACGCGCTAAGCAATTCTGCTTAGTGGTGACAATATAAAATAAAATAACTAAAATAAAGTATATATACAGAATGTATGTTTACATTTTTGGTAGATTAAATTTCTGATATTTATTGCAGTATTATTCGATTAAAATTTTTGTAAAATTTATTATCATTGCTCGAGTAACCCATAGTAATCGACTGGACTGGATAAATGGGTAAACTGGCACTGGGTACTAAGTACCTCGGACCATCACACCATCAGTCACATTGTGTCTCCCGATGTGCAACAGAATAGCTAATAAGTTGTAATAATTATTAGGGATGAAACCCAAGTATAATATCTCAATCAACATAGTTAAAGGCTATTTTTATCACAAAATGGCACGTGAGGCCATAAAACTCAGAATGGCATGAAGCCATATGCAGTACTGCTAACAGAACCCTATTGGCATGCCAACCTATCCAAACCAATCTTGCTAGGTATACTAGGGCATATTACACTTTTAAGTTTCACAATTCTTGAAATTCAAGTTTTGGTGTTACTATTCAATTCATTAGTCAACAAAATGTTGAATTTTACATGGACAATAGGTACATTGGTTTTAATACTTCCAACATACCACATTTTGCATTCTAAAATTGTTGGTATTGGTTGCCAATACCATTTCTAAGCTTAATGTTAATTGTTCAAAATTTTCAGTTTTCAAGCTTTGTGTTTACTGTTCTATTAGTCATTTTTGCAGTGGGAATTTGGCAAAATGGTTAACATGAAAGTTGTTCCTTATTTTGTCTAGTTACATTTATTTTTTTGAATCACTCCATTTGGAGTTTTTTAGCTCAAGTAATGACCCAAAAACCACAATTGGCTGGATTATAATTTTTCCAGAATTTCTGGACTGACCAAATCTATAGTAATTTGAGCAGTGACTGCAGGTCACTTTTTGAATATGTTATGGTCATAATTTGGGTTAGGTTTCTTCATAAAAGTTGTAGGTATAGATCTCAGCTTATTGCTGGTAAACGCTTAGGTCAATTGGACCTTTCTACACTGAGTTATGACCAAATGACTAAATATTGTTCATTTAGTCATTTTGCCCAGGCAGAATGCAGGTCACCCAGATTAGGGCAATCTTTAAGTCAACTTGGTTTGATTTTATGGGCATGGTTTCTTCACCAAAGTTGTGCCATTATGTGTCTAGTTTCATGTCCAATTAGTCTTGTACCAATTTAACCTCTACAACTCCAGTTATTGCTGCCCAAACCTGCTGGACTCTTGCATAGTCCTGCAGGTCACCAAGGGCAGCCACACCAAACTCCATTCCCACTACACAACCCACTTCATTTTTTATTCAAACAAAACCAAATGGTCACTAATTGACCATTAAAACCTAATTTCATCATCACATGATCAAAGTATCATTTTCATCCCAAACCCTAACTCAACTATCACAAACCATGCATTATAATTTGCATTTCATCACTCCACTTAAGAGATTCATATTAAGGGCAGCCATACTACCATTTTAGCTCCATAAAAATCATCACAATCTTACCCCAACCAAGGCTACTAAAAATATGGGATGGGCATACACATGGTATTTAATAAATTTCTTTGTAATTTGCACTCAATCATAGTCCTTTAACATGAATTTAAAGAGAAAATCAAGGTTAGGTCACAAACCTCTAATGGAGTGAAATTTCCAACTTACTAGGGTGCTTCTTTTTCTTTTCTTTTTGCTCCCAAAAGACTCACCAAGATGTAAGAACAATTTTTTGTGTTGGGAATATAGGGTTTAGTTGGGTAAAAACTATGAAAATCAAGCTTTAAAAAGCTTGATAATTGTGGCCATGGAGGGAGAGTGAACCGGCAAGAAGAAGGAGCAAGAGTGTTCTGATTTTTTTTTTCTTTTTTTTCTACCCATTAGGTCTTTTTAAACACATTAGTGCCATGTGTCAACATGTGATTGGGTGGGAGAATAGTAATGACATCATAATGATGTCATAATCCTCTTTTTTTTTTCTCATTTTCTATCCTTTTCTTGCCTATTTAATTTCAATTAAATTTTTAACAATATTTATTCACATTTTATGTCATATAAATTATTTACATAAATGGACAAGTTGGTCAAAAATCATCTCTGAAGACGAAATGACCAAAATGCCCTCCGTTTGGCTTAACGAGCCAAAATTGTGTGTACCGATAGAAATTTTTTTTTAAGCATTTTCTTAGCATTCTAATGCCATAAGAACCTGAATGACCCTTCTTTGGAGTCCCAAAAATTATTTTATAATTTTTCCCCTGGGTCTAGGGTTATTAACGGCCTTCACCGTCACTTCCCCTTCGGGTTACTCATCACTGGGGTTTCGGCTCATTTAACCTTAGTGTATTTCGTTCCTATAAATTTTCCTTGATTTTTATGGGCATTATTTAGTTTCTTTATAACTCATCACTCTAGTCTATTTATAATTTCAAACATTCTAGTTGCCTGAACCGACATTGGTCACCGAAACAGTAGACTGTACGGACTAGCTAAAGTGAGGATGTTACATCTTAAGCCAGAATCTCTATGGGTTCTTCTTCATATGTGAGGTCTGGATTTACTTCAATCTCTTCTACTGATAGTACATGAGATGGGTCTGATATGTACCTCCTCAACATAGACACATAGAAGACGTTATGTATCTTCTCCAACTCTAGAGGTAGTGCCAAATGATATGTTAAAGGACCCACTCTTTCCAGAACTTCATATGGTCCGATAAAATAAGGACTCAGTCTCCCCTTTCTGCCAAATCTCATAATTTTCTTCCAAAGGGAAACCTTGAGGAATATTTTCTCACCCACTGTATATTCAATATCCCTTCTCTTCAGATCAATATAGGACTTCTGATGGTCTGATGTAGCTTTGAGTCGATCTCTGATCAATCTGATTTTCTCCTCAGTCTGCTGAACAATTTCGGGCCCAATCATCTTTCTTTCACCCACTTCATCCCAACACAACAGGGTTCTACATTTTCTACCATACAAAGCTTCATATGGAGGCATCCCAATGCTTGATTTGTAGCTGTTGTGTAACACTCCGATTTGCATAGCCTAGTATATTTTACTATTTCGGTGACTGGTGTCAGTCCGGATGATTAAGGGGATTAGAACCACACCTAAGATAACTAGATAAGATCTGAACACAAATAATTAGTAATTGTCAATTAGTTAAGTATAAATAAGAAAAACAGAACATAAGAAGTTAAATGAGCTGAGAGTCGCAGCGATGGGTGACCTTCTCGGGAAGGATTGCGAAGGACTGCGAGGTCAATTTAAACTCAAATTTTAAACCGTAAAATTTGACACCGTTGTCCTTAGGACTATTGCAAACACAGTGGAAAAGAGAAAATCATGAAAAAGAATTGTTAAGTCAGTCAAATAATTAGGTCAGAGATCTAGAAGAAATATTGAATTAATTACAAGCCGGGTCGAACTGGCGAGGGACAATTTGGTCAATTGACCCCTAGAGCTGACTCCTGACCTAACTGTCAAATAAAATTGAAGAAAAGAAAATTTGAAAATCGAGAATTAAATTAAAGAAGTATGAGAAAAATAAAGGAATAAGAAAAGAAAAGGAAATTAGATTAATGACATCACATAGATGACATCATGCATGACTTCATAATTCATTTTAATTTAATTACTTAAATTGACTAAGTCAAATTATGGATAAATATACACAAATGAAAAAAAAAAAAAAAGGAAAATCATTTTAGTCTCCTTCCATTCTTGCCGTCCCTCTCTCTCTCTTGTCTCTCTCTCAAAATTCCTTCATGATAGCTTATTCTTAAGCTTTCTAAACACCAAATTTCACTATAGATCCTTTAATTTTCTTGAAGAAAAATTATAAGCAAACCTTGGAAAGAAGATTAAAGGAGAAAGAAAGAAGAAAAAGTTGAAGGAATTGAAGATTGAAAAGCTATACCAAGGTTAGTAAGGTAAACTTTGTATTTCTAGTTTAATTATTGTGTTTATAGTTGAATAAACTTAGAAATTATGAAAAATGGAAAAGAAAACAATTGTTGGAGGACTATATGTGAATTTCAGCCAACCTATGTAGGGTAATGATTTGCATGAGTTTGATTGAATTAAACATGTTAAAAAGCTTGAATGAGTTGAGAAATTATGTTTATATATTTTGATTTAGTAAAATGTAACAAAATTAGTGAGTTAGGGTTTTGGACCTAGGGTTTTGGGAGACAAAATTTTGAGAATTGGTCAAATGGTGTGTTTGACCTTGTTTGAGCTGAAAAATGGTCATGTATGACCAGTTGTGGTATGTTGGAAGTGTTGGAATCAAATGGAAATTCGGATTGGATATGGTCATTATGCAGGTAGCATGACCAAGGTCCATTTCTGGGACCAAAACTGAAAATTTACCAACCCAATTGGTGTGAGGCCAATTGAGAATGAAACTAAACACAAAATGGCACATTTTTCATTTAGGAATCATGCCCAAAAAGCGACCATAGCATAGTGAACAAATTGGCCAAATCCGGAATTAGGTGTTCTGCCCTGTATAAAAATGACCAAATAAAGAGTGTTTGTTCATTTGGCCATAACTTCGGCTAGGCAGGTCCAAATGACCTGAAATTTTACTAGTAGAAAGCTGAGATATAGACCTACAACTTTCATGAAGAACACAAACCCAAATTATTCACTTAACCAAGTCATTTAGCCACCCAAATTTAGTGATCTAAAAGTGCCAGAACCAATTTCGGTGCCCAGAAAATCTGGGTTAGGCCAATCCGGCCAGCCAAGTTCAAATGGCTATAACTTGAGCTAAAAAACTCTAAATGGAGTGATTCAAAAAGGGAAATAAAGTTAAGACAATAAGGAACAATTTCTATGAAGAAAACTTAGCCAAATTCTAACAGCAACATGACCAATGGAACAGTACAAAATAGGTCACCAAAACTGAAAATTTGAAAGTTTGCCTAAAATACTTAAGTTTTGAGAAAATGACCAAAACCAATAAGTTAGGTAACCAAAATGTGGTATGTGGGTATAATTGGATTTTCCATAACTATTAAGCATAAGAAAGTCAATATTTTGACTTGAATAGTAACATGAATAGTAACCCCAACATGAAAATTTTTAAGAATGTAAGTTTAAACATATTGGGATTAATTAATAGAATTATTGTGAGGCAAAGATACTAAGACACTATAAATTTTGTGTTTCAGCTGAAAAAGACCCGGAAGGTCTAAGAAACTAAGTCAAGGCCTAGAGGCGACTCACGTCAGGTTTGTGCACAATAAACCTTATTTCATCATTGTCTTATTACCGATTTGATTGGGTATGATTTATGAAAATTTGGTGTTAATCATGAATTGTGTTGCTACTTTGTGAATAAAACTATGACTTTGGAAATTTATCGGATTTCTCATGAATTATTTGAATAAAATATTTGAAATTGATTACTGATTCACACTTAGCATGGCAGTGCCTTATTATTCCTCCTCCATTTATGGGGTTGAGATCGATTATTTTCCACCCTCTCTGGTTGAGGTTGTAGATCGGATGAGTACTCATTAGCTAGCTAGCCACCTCCCTCATTGATTTCAATTAGTGGGGTTGTAGATTGCTTTGTCGCGGTGTACAACGAGGCATTGATCGGAAATTTTGTGTCTTAGCTTAAGTTGTGTATGAATTGGCAATACTATGTTTATTAAATTGTTTGACCAAAATTGTGCTATAATGAGTTTTGATAATTTGTGAAATATTTAAATTGTGATTTATCAATGAATGTTTCAAGTACTGTATTTCGAATTTTTATTGTGCACCATTGAGTATTTTTATACTCAGCGATAGCTTATTTTGTTGTCACAGATAAGGGCAAGGAAAAAGCAGCAGGGTGAGCTGCTGAATTGACAAGGACTTCACTGATCTTTTTGTATGGGTAATTGTTTATACCCTTATAATTATTTGATGTAAATATTATAATGTCTTATGTATTAATAAAAAGTTGAGCAGTTGTACAGTAAATTGTAATATTGTTATTTTGGATTTTCTTTTTATAAATTAAGATCTGTATTTGTAAATTAAGTACTATATGCAATGTGAATGAATTTATGAAGTATTTTGAGATGATAAATTTTTGGTTGAGTTGTTAAATTAAATTGAACTGTGTTGACTTGAGTTGATTTGGGTTGGGAGTTGTGAAACAATTATTGGAAGTGTTTTTTTTTTTTCAGGTATTTGAATAACTGTTTTCTCAAAATACAGACGGTACTCTACCGAAATTTTTCCAAAAATTATGTAAAAATAAAAATAGACAAAAATTTTTACTAGTTTTGAAACTTCAATTAAATGTTTTTAATTCCTACCAAAATGCTCACCACTTCCAAAATGTAAGAAAATAGTTTTAAAATCCCTTGTAGTGTGCTTAATGAGTTATCGGTAGGTAAAGTTCGGTAGTTCATTAGGTATTTTACTGGATCATGTCATGCCTTACAGAGAGGTGAGGTGTGACATGTTTTAGTGGCATCAAAGCATGGTTTTGTAATGAATTTTGACTATGTATGTGAATATTTCTTGATAAGTACAACTGCTCAAGTGTCTTTAATTGATCTATATGACATATTTACATCATAAATATGCACTAACGGAGGTCAACCTCCTTGTGTTTGATCTCAGGAAGTAGAAATTTTTAGAAAATGGAATGGAAGAGGGAGATCATTCCGTGGAGCAATCTGTCGAGGCTAAGGTCTAAGGGGAAGCCCCAGCACTCCAGAACGTGAGTGGGTCAGCCATTCCGGCTCCTACTCCAGCACCGCAGTTTCCTGCTCAGTTTGCACAGTAGATGGCTGTGTTTCTCCAACAAATGGCGGGAAATGTGCCACCTCAAGCTCAGATGCAAGCACTTGCAGCACAACCACAACCCTTGGCTCGGCAATATGAAAAATTAATGAAATTTGGAGCCACTGAGTTTAAAGGCACTGTGGATCCACTGGAGGCAGAACAATGGTTAGAGAGAATGGAATGAGTTTTCAGAAAGTTGTAGTGTGTAGAAGAGCTGAAGTTCGAGTACTCTGTTTGTCTATTGCAAGGGGATGCATATGAATGGTGAAAGACCATCCCCCACAGCCTGGTTGAGCCACTTGTGCTTACTTGGACAGACTTCCTGAGGGAATTCAGGCAGAAATGGGTTCCCGATGGTTATGTAGATATGAAATTGTAAGAATTATTGAGCTTGAAATAAGGGGACAGAACAATAACAGAGTATGAGTAGGACTTTTCAAGGCTAAGTCATTATGCTGGAAGCTTAGTCTCCACCCCTAGAGACAGATGTAAGAGGTTTGAGGTTAGGTTGAGGCCTAGCTTAAGAATGCAAGTTGTGGGATTCAGACACCAGAATTTTTCTGAGCTAATTTCACAAGCCCTGGAATTGGAAAAGATAGAATCAGAAGGGGTAGTGAAGAAGGGCACTCAAAAGAAACAAAAGACTGAAAAGGCTATGGGTCAGGCTACTGAGAGTGGTTTTAGGAAGAGGAAATAATTTGGAGGATCCAGCTCTTGCAGATCTGGTAGAGGTAGATACTCTGGCCAAAGACCACTCCAGTCTGGTCAGCAGACCCAGTAGGCATTTCAAGGAGCTTTATCATTCCAGCAGTGTGAGACTTGTGGTAGAACACACGGTGGGGTGTGTTTCAAGGCCATCGGTGCATGTTTCAACTGTGGAGGGAGTGGACATTTTATTAAAGATTGTACTAGTCCATGCTGATCTAGACCTTCTGCTACATCTGAAGGATAAACCCAAGTCTCTACACCTAGAGGGTCACAGCTAGCTAGTCGAGGTAGAGGCAGAGGTAGGGGTCCTAGTAGCACTCATGGAAGTCAGAGTACTATTAACCAGCCAGAACCAAGTGTTGCACCAGCTAGAGTCTATATCATGAAACAAAGAGAGGATGCTGAAACATTAGATGTAGTAGCTGGTATTTTCTCTATCCTTGACCAAGATGCATATGTGTTGTTTGATCCTGGCTCCACAAATTCATATGTCAGTGCTAGTGTGATGTGTTCTACTGCTATTTAGTGTGTACAAATGGGCTATGATGTGTTAGTAACTAGTCCATTAAGTCAGGAGGTTAGGGCCAACAAAATCTATAGAGACTGTCCTTTGGTGATCCAAGGACATGTTTTTCTGTTAGATTTAATTGAAATGCCCTTCAGAGATTATGATATTATCTTGGGCATGGATTGGTTAGCTAGGCATCATGCAATGATTGATTGTAGACTGAAGACAGTCACTTTTGGTCTCTCTCAGTATGGTGATGTAGTAATACATGGGGAGAGGTAGTTATTGCCGTCAAACATCATTTCAGCTGCACTGGCTAAAAAAATGATTTGGAAGGGGTGTGAGGCATACTTGGCACATGTGATAGACACCCAAGTGGGTAGTCCAGCATTGAGGGACATCCCCACAGTATGTAACTTTTCGGATGTGTTCCCTGATGAATTGCCAGGATTACCTTCGAAAGAGAGGTGCAGTTTGAATTGATGTTTGCCTGGTGTGGACCCAATCTCCATAATACCATACAAAATGGGACCAACAGAACTAAAAGAATTAAAAGTGCAGTTGCAAGAGCTGCTTGACAAGGGCTTCATCCGCCCTAGTGTGTCACCTTGGAGAGCACCGATGTTGTTTGTAAAGAAGAAGGATGGCACTCTCTAGTTATGCGTTGACTATCGGCAATTGAAAAAGGTGACAACAAAGAATAGATACCCATTGCCCCGCATTCATGGCTTGTTTGATCAGTTGAGGGGTACAACTGTGTTCTCCAAAATTGTCCTGAGATTAGGTTATTATCAGCTAAAAGTACAAGAGTAGAGTATTCCTAAAACTGCCTTTAAAACCCGCTATGGCCGTTATGAGTTCTTGGTTATGCCATTCGGGTTAACTAGTGCTCTAGCTGCTTTTATGGATCTGATGAATACTATCTTTAGACCATATCTCGATCAGTTTGTAGTTGTGTTTATAGATGATATATTGGTTTATTCGAGGAGTGCAGAAGAGCATGATAGACACCTGCGCATTGTACTGCAAACTTTGAGGGAGAAACAGCTATACGCCAAATTATTGAAGTGTGAATTTTAGCTGAAGGAGATATCCTTTTTAGAGCACATAGTATCAGCAGAAGGTATTAAGGTAGATCCTAGCAAGATAGAGGTTGTCCTTAATTGGAAGCCACCTAGAAATATCACAAAAATTTGTAGTTTTATGGGGTTAGCTGGATACTACCATCGGTTTGTGAAGGGATTCTCCATATTGGCATCTCCATTGACCAAATTACTTCGAAAAGATGTGAAATTTCAGTGGACGGATAAATGCCAGTAGAGTTTTGATGAATTGAAGAGGTGTTTGACTGAGGCTCCAATCCTGACTTTACCTACACCGAGTAAAGAATATACAGTTTATAGTGATGCTTCTCACAATGGGTTATGTAACACCCCTATATTCGGTAGTGCATTCTACTGTTCTAGTGACCAGTGTTATCCGGACAGCTAGGATGCCTAGAACTACATTTAGATATGGATGAGGAGACATAAAATAATGAAATACAAGAAAAGAAAATACAAGAAAAACAAAGGAAAAATAATAGCAATGAAATGTAACTAAGTTAAACGAGCTGAGAACCCTAGCGATGGGTGACCGCATTGGAAAGTTACGGCGTGGACCGTTGACTAGCCCTGGACTGCGGGAAACCCTGGAAAATATTTTTAGGACTTAAATAAATGCCTATTGAAGCATAAATACCCTTAGAAATATCAAAGCAAAATTAATTAATTAGTACAAAGAAAAGTGAGAAATCGAGAAAATGACAAAATTCGATGTTACCGAAAAATCGGGAATGCAACCCGAACAGGGGTACTGTGATCATTTGACACCCCGAGTTGTCTTTTGACTTAAATGTCCATTAAAAATACATGATATTACACTTGGAAAATGTCATGAAAAATTAAATTGGTGGTACCTAATTCAAATAGCAAAAGATAGGAGCTTAATGTGGGAAAAAGGAAACTTTAGAATAAACAAATGTTATAACCTTCACTTAGTGCTCCACTAACCCCTAAAGTGGACCACTACACCTTCATTTGGACAGCAGAAACCCATCTTCTCCAACAATTCCAAAACCAGCAGAAAATGGTGAAGAACAATCCTCCATTGCCGTCCCACCTTGAACATCCACCCATGATCCAACCATGGAAACCTCAAGCTTCCATCACTAAAATTGCTCTACACCACTTGGGAAGTAGATAGGCAGCAAGAAGATCAAGTTTTGGTGAAGTTTTGAAGAGTTTCCAAAGTGGTAAGTGGGTATTTTTGATGCTTGCTTCATTAAAGTTTGTGTGGATGTTATGGGTAGTTGAATTGTGGAAAGATTTTTGGAGTTTGATGTTTTAAGGGAGATGTATATTTTTGGCAGCCATGGAAACTCCATAAGGACAGTTTATCCTTGCATATAAATGGTAGATTAAAGTGTTGATGAAGTATTTATATGTGTAGGAATAAATTGGGTGATGTATACTAAATGTATATGTGAATGTACACTTAACTTTGGAAGCTTAGAAAGCTAATTGAAGAAGATTACAATTCGGCAATTTGAAGTGTGGATCAAAATATGTTATTTCATGGTTTGGTTTATGGAATTATATTGTTGAATTATGGCGCTTGTTATGGCAGCTTGTATATGTGTATAAGAGTTTGAATGTGGACATGTAAATGAGCTATATTATGTAGTTAAATTGTGTGTAATTTGGACTTGGTAAATTCTGTACTATAAGGTGCATATTGAGTGTGGTTACAAGCTGCCAAAATGACCAAAAATGTGTTGTGAAATGTGTTAATGGTAAGGTACAAAACAGAAATGACATGGAAGAGTTAACTTGGTAGGCATAGGATGTGTATTTGATGAATGATGAATAATGAATAGCAGGGCAGTGTGTGTTTTGGCTTAGAACCTTAAGTGTGTGGCTCCAATTAGTATGAGACCAATTGGAGGTGAAACTAGGCACAAAAAGTGCCAACTTTCATGAACGAAGCTTACCAAAATTCTGCTTGGAAGGTAACTTGAAAAATGACCAAATCCGGATTAGTGCATTTAAGGCCTGAAAATTGACCATTTGGGCAGCAGTTAGTGTTTTGTCCATAACTCACTCAAAACAGGTCCAATTGACCTGAAAGTTTTACCATGAATAGTTGAGACATATATCTACAAGTCTTATGAAGATGCCAAAGCCCAGAAATGACCATAAGCAAGTCAAATAGCTTGCACAAGTTCGGGTCCAAAAACTGGCGGAACCAAAAGTGACCTAAAAATGACCTAAAATGACCATTTTGGTACATTCTGACCAGCAATAGTAAAATGACCATAACTTGGTCTACATAACTCAGAATAATCAGAAATTTTGCCCCATGTGCAATAAGACATAGATCTACAAGTTTGTAGTTTTAACTAAAACCCGAAAACTGAGGGAACTAGGTCATCCGATTAGGTAAAATTAGTATACCAGAATCCGACAAATTGCAATAAAATGCACTATACATGAAAATGAATTGTGTGACACCCCTTACCCGACTACAGTGTAGCCGAGCAAGTTATGCCACTCAGTGTGCCGGAGCACTCTATTTTATCTGATTTCATTACAGTCCTTGATTTATTTATTCAAAAACTTTATTGAAGATTTAGGCTATTTTTACTTTTATCAAAATCTAACTAAGTTGGAAATTTCAAAAATTTTAACGATAATCCGACAAAGTGTCGGCTGTAATTTGGACTAACAGTTCTTCTGAACCTGCCAAAGACAATTTCAATATATACTCAATTTCTCAAACTTAATAGTCTCAAAAATTTTCAAACATAATGTATCTCAATACAGTATCCAGATTTCTCAGAAATCTCATTAGATTTTCAATATCTCAATATTCACAAGTATAATCTCATTATAACTCAAATTCAATTCACATACTAAAATACTTACTTTGAATAGCTTCCATAATTCATAGGTTAATTACATGAGTTTATTTTGTACAAGATATACAAATAATTTACAATGTGCTAGGAATGAACAATATACATAACATGTATAAAATGAGCCCTATCTACATGCATTGCTGAGGAGGTGACAATCTTGAACTCTTCTGACACTTCTGCAGATCCGACTCTAAAAATCTCAATGACATACCATCGGTTTTACCTTGATACTGCAAGGAAGCAATTCCATCGCTCTAAGCATTTCTGATTATTGGTGCTATAATATAACTAAATAATATATACAAGTAAAGAAAGAAATAAATGATAATTCGATACTCAAGAATCAATTTAATTTGGTATGGTATTTCTAGTATCAACGATCTTATATACTAGTTTGTTCCTCTTTGGAAGTGCTTAGTTTATAACTTTTCGAATACTAGCGGTATATAATTTATTCTATCTGTATTGTATTTCAAGTCCAGATTCTCGCAATTTATATTTTTGTTATGATTCTTTTGCTAATCTCTTTTGCTTATTCATTCAATACTTAATTTAATTGTAATCGATTTTCATTATACTTAACTTAACTTAGTGCTGAATTGAATAATACTTTAATTGATGCCCAAGTAACCTATACTAGACGATCGATCGATAACGGGTCGTTGGCACTGGACACCGCGGTGCCTCGGGCCGTCATACCATGGGACGCAGAACGTCAACCACGTATGCAGTCAGTATGGCTAAAAAGCCATGATATCACATAATCGGCATAAAAGCCATGAATACGGGCATAAAAGCCATGAATACGGGCATAAAGCCATGAATACAGGCATAAAGCCTTTCCTTTCGCAGTACTGCTAAAACAATACCCTATTGGCACGCTAAACTATCCAAACCAATCTTGTTAGGTATACTAGGGCATTTGATACTTTAAAATATTAATATATTGTGCTTTATGACTTCATTATTTCATAATAAATTTCAATCATAATTCATACATTCATTTGATCATTTATATGATCACAATTCACATCAATTATCCTTTTATACCATTATACTCAAAATACTTCTCCTCTTTACAATAATGAGAACTAATGTCTCATTCATACATTTATATGGTTTATTTATCCATTCATTATGTTATTCATATTGATCCCAATTCTAAACAATGGTTCACATGTACCATTGTATTCAAAACATTTTTCCTTTCTCATTTATACATTCAAGAGTCTACTTATGTAATTACAAATTTTATATTTCAAGTTGAGTTACTAATATTTTATGAATTCCATTTGTGATGGGCATATATGCCCTAACTATCTATTCACATCAATTAGGTGACTTATTTTTCATGTTTCAAGTAATCCATGAATATTTCATGGATTTCAAATTTATGGCCTAAATTTCTTTTTAACAATTTTGACTAGGATGCATAGTCCATATTTGTCATACAATTCTAAGCATTTAAGCTTAGAATTGGTTCTAGGTCTTCATCTTAATTTACTAATCATTTTGATTACTATTCACCTTACTAGTCAACCAAAATGTTGACCTTTTTATACTTAATGAATATATTAATTCTTATTACACCAATATCCCACATTTTGAGTTTTACATTTGCTAGTATTAATTGCCAATTGCAATTTAAAGTCCCCTAGATGCATTTCTAATTTCAAATTTTGAATTTCAAGTTTTGGTGTCACTATTCATTTCATTAGTCAACTAAAATGTTGACTTTTGCATAAACAATAGGTACATTGGTTTTAATACTCCCAACATACCACATTTTGTATTCAAAACTTGTTGGTTTTGGTCACTTTCTCAAAGCTTAGGTCATTTTGGCAAAATTGCCAATTTTTGGTTTTGGTGACACTATTCACCTCATTGGTCAACAAAAATGTTGACTTTTGCATAGAAAATATGCACATTGACTTTGGCACTTCAAACATACCACAATTTTCATTTAAAACTTGTTGGCATTAAGCATTAATACCATTTCTAAGCTTAAACCAAGAGAAGCAAAATTTTCAATTTTGCTAACTCAACTTTACTATTCCATTGGGCACTATTACAGTAGGAATTTGAGGAAATGGTAAACATGAAAGTTGTTCCTTATTTTGTCTAGTTGAATTTCCTTTTTGGAATCACTCCATTTGGAGTTTTGTAGCTCAAGTTATGGCCAAAATAAGTTTACTGTTCACGCAATCGCTCATGCTTTGCACTTTTGGGTTTTGGCAGATTTTGGTCCAAATTTGGTCAGTAATTTGACCAAGTTAAGTTCATAATTTGGTCTAACTTTCTTCATATGAAATGTTCTCCTATTCCTTAGGTTTCCATCGGTTCAAGAATCGCCTAAATCCGAGTTTTCTAGAGAGAGTTATAGCCATCCAAACATTACTGCTCAAATCAAAATCTGCAGAGTTACAGGTTTGAACAGTGACTGTGACTGCCATTTGGGTTAGGTTCTGGTCATAATTTGGGGTAGGTTTCTTCATGAAAGTTGTTTGTATATGTCTTAACTTGTTGCTGTAAAAATTTCAGGTCAATTGACCAAATCTACGGTGAGTTATGGCCAAATGAACAGTTACTGTTCATTTGGTCATTCTGCAGGGGCTGTTTGCAGGGTATCCGGATTGGGGCCAAGTTTTGGTCCTCTTGCTTTGGTCTTTTGGACATGGTTTCTTCAGAAAAAATGTGCCATTATAAGCCTAGTTTCATGTCCAATTGGCCAAACACCAATTGGACCAACACAGCCCAAGTTATGGCAGTGCAAGTGGACTGAATTTTCAGTCCCTCTGCTGCTGTCCTAGGGCAGCCTACACCTTCACTTTGCAATCCTATTTTTCAGTCCAAATTGTGCTCAACTTACCTAAAATAGTCACTAATTGACCATTAAAATGTTCTCTAACAATT
Source organism: Hevea brasiliensis (assembly GCF_030052815.1). Taxonomy (NCBI): domain Eukaryota; kingdom Viridiplantae; phylum Streptophyta; class Magnoliopsida; order Malpighiales; family Euphorbiaceae; genus Hevea; species Hevea brasiliensis. The sequence goes on along the minus strand of NC_079495.1, from coordinate 30,539,464 downwards.
TCCTAAGCCAAATCAATTTTTCACTACTCAAAACCCTAATTCCCATATGAGTTTTCACCAATTCCTTACTTAACTCTTTCTTTCTTTGTATATGTATAAGTATGCTCTTTAAACATAAGCTCTAGTTCACTCTAAGTCTATCAAACACTCCATTTCTATTCCTTCAATAGGGCTGCCAAAATGCATGGCATGCATACACATAATTTTTTTTTCATTTTAGTTGCAATTCCTTACTTATTTTAAGTCCCTTAGCATAGAAATAAAGAGCTTTAAATAGATAGGTGCACTAACCTCACTTGTGACCTAACTTGTACTTGTCCAACTTCAAAATTTCCTCAAATTTCTGCTGCCTTATGCTTCCTCAAGGTTTAGGGATAATTTTTTGTGAAGGAAGTTTAGGGTTTTGGGGTGGAGAGCTTAGGGAAAATCAAGCTTTGAACAAGAGCTTTCATGGAGTTTTTTTTCTTCTCTCTCTCTCTCTCAACGTTTCTGCAGCCCAAAGATGAAGATGGCTGTCCACTTTTTCCAATTTTTATCTCCTTGTATTCATGTTTAAGTAATTTATAATGATGTGTCAAAATTTGATTGAGTGAAAATATTTTAATTGCATCATGCTCATGTCATAAATATGACTTTTATTTCATTTTCTTTTCTTTTCTTTTCTACTCATTTTCAATTTAATTTTTAACAATATTTATTCATATTTTAGATCATAATAATTATTTAATCAACTGGGCAAGTCGGCCAAAAATCGTCTCTGAAGGCGAAATGACCAAAATGCCCTCCGTTTGGCTTAACGGGTCAAAATTGTCTGTACCGATTGAAAAATTTTTCTAAATATTTTCTTGGCATTCTAATGCCATAGGAACCTCAATGACTCTTCTCTAGAGTCTCAAAAATTATTTTATGAATTTTTCCCTGGGTCTAGGGCTCCTCGTTGCGAGAACCGCAACTTCCCTCTGGTTACCCATCGCTAGGGCACCGGCTCGTTTAACTTGGTTGTATTTTATTTCAAAAATTTTTACTAAATTTTTCTTATTAATATTTGAGTTAATTATGATTCCCAACTTTAGTTTAAATATTTTTCCGGATGTTCTAGCTGTCCGGACCGACTCCGGTCACCGGAACAGTGGAATGTACGGAGTTGCTACGGGGAGGGTGTTACAACTCTTCCCCTCTAATTTAAATTTCGTCCTCGAAATTTAACTGACTTAAGTAATCGAGGAGTTGCTACCTCCTTGTTTCTTCACTTCCTTGTATCGCCTCATCAGTGTCTGGGTTTGGCTCTTCCTGAGCTTCCATAGCATGTACTTGTGGTGCCACCCTGACTTCGGGCTTTTCAACTGTCTCAGAAACAATCTTCTATGTAATGTCACCAAGCCGCTTCTACCCGATCTTTTACCCCTTTGAACTATAGGGGAAGGTCTATCAACTTGTACCGGAGCTATTGAACCACTCCTCTGAGGGCAATCTCTTATGAAATGATCCGTAGCCCCACATTTGAAACACTCTCCAGTTAACAGTCGACACTCCCCTCTGTGTCTTCTACCACAATGCATACATTCAGGCTTTGGGGTTGATCCCCTTGTTATTGTGCCTGGGGAACTAGCTATAGATATTCCAATCTGGCCTCTGTGGCCCTGTGTCTGATCTTGTGAACTAGAACCCTTAAACTTCTTACTATCAGTTGGTATACTTGACTGTCCTGGTCCAAATTCCCTCTTACGCTGCCTATCTTTCCTATTTTGTTCATTTATTCTCACTTTCTCCACTTTTAATGCAGCTTCCACTAACTTGGTGAAGTCTGTGATCCCCAAGGCAGTGATCATGATCTTTATATTATCATTTAATCCCTCTTCAAATCTCTTACACCTTTCAGCTTCATTAGGGACTATCTCCCTTCCATAGCGGCTCAATCTTACGAATTCCTTCTCATACTCGGCCACTGACAGCTGTCTCTGCCTCAGATTAATAAACTCTCTTCTTCTCTCTTCCAGGTATACACTACCCACATATTTCTTCTTAAATTCAGAGAGGAAGAAATCCCAAGTTACTATTTCCTGCTATACTTCACTGGACACAGTGTCCCACCATTCATATGCATCGTCTTGCAGCAGAGATACAGCAGATTCCAAGTTTTGCTCTGGAGTGCAGTGGAGTTGTTTTAGAACTCTGCCCGTTCTGTTCAGCCAATTTTCGGCTGCAACAGAATCATCTTCTCTCTTGCCATAGAAGTCCACTGCTCCAAACTTTCTTAGCCTTTCCAGGTGTGATTTCTGCTGTGGAGCTGGTGGTGGTGGTGCTGGCATTACCCCACCATTTGTCTAAAAAGTCGGCCATTTGTTGAAACATGGCTGTGGAGGCTGAGCAGCTCGCTGAGCTGGTGGAGCAGTGTTCTCCCATGCCCCAGTCTCACCGGCCGCAGTGGAGCATGACTCTCCACTTCCTCCTCAACTGCCCTCTGAGATGAAGGGTCCATATCCTATTCAAAATAACAAAGACAAACAGATCTGCGTTAGTGTCACCTCGACTCTTACAAATGCAATGCATGGTATGGACTCAATCTAGGCCCAGAAACGCCTAAACCGTGCTCTGATACCACTAAATGTGACACCCCTTACCCGACTACAGTGTAGCCGAGCAAGTTATGCCACTCAGTGTGCCGGAGCACTCTATTTTATCTGATTTCATTACAGTCCTTGATTTATTTATTCAAAAACTTTATTAAAGATTTAGGCTATTTTTACTTTTATCAAAATCTAACTAAGTTGGAAATTTCAAAAATTTTAACGATAATCCGACAAAGTGTCTACTGTAATTTGGACTAACAGATTCTTCCGAACTCGCCAAAGACAATTTCAATATATACTCAATTTCTCAAACTTAATAGTCTCAAAATTTTCAAACATAATGTATCTCAATGCAAGATCCAGATTTCTCGAAATCTCATTAGATTTTAATATCTCAATATTCACAAGTATAATCTCATTATAACTCAAATTCAATTCACATACTAAAAGACTTACTTTGAATAGCTTCCATAATTCATAGGTTAATTACATGAGTTTATTTTGTACAAGATATACAAATAATTTACAATGTGCTAGGAATGAACAATATACATAACCTGTATAAAATGAGCCCTATCTACATGCATTCTTGAGGAGGTGACAATCTTGAACTCTTTCCGACACTTCGCAGATCTGGACTCCAAAAATCTCGATCGATACCATCTGGTTTTACCTTCATGACTGCGAGGAAGCAATTCCATCGCGCTAAGCATTTCGCTTAGTGGTGCAATAATATAACTGTAAATAAAATATACAAGTAAAGAAAGAAATAAATGATAATTCAGATACTCAAGAATCAATTTAATTTGGTATGGTATTTCTAGAATCAATGATCTTATATACTAGTTTGTTCCTCTTTGGAAGTGCTTAGTTTATAACTTTTCAGAATACTAGCAGTATATAATTTATTCTATCCGTATTGTATTTCAAGTCTGCATTTATTCTGCAATTTATATTTTTGTTATGTTTCTTTTGCTAATCTCTTTTGCTTATTCATTCAATACTTAATTTAATTGTCTTGGATTTTCATTATACTTAACTTAACTTAGTCACTGAATTGAATAATACTTTAATTGATCGCCAAGTAACCTATACTAGACGCATCGGATCGATAACGGGTCGTTGGCACTGGACACCGCGGTGCCTCGGGCCGTCATACCATGGGACGCAGAACGTTAACCACATATGCAGTCAGTATGGCTAAAAAGCCATGATATCACATAATCGGCATAAAAGCCATGAATACGGGCATAAAAGCCATGAATACAGGCATAAAGCCATGAATACAGGCATAAAGCCTTTCCTTTCGCAGTACTGCTAAAACAATACCCTATTGGTATGCCAAACTATCCAAACCAATCTTGTTAGGTATACTAGGGCATTTGATACTTTAAAATATTAATATATTGTGCTTTATGACTTCATTATTTCATGATAAATTTCAATCATAATTCATACATTCATTTGATCATTTATATGATCACAATTCACATCAATTATCCTTTTATACCATTGTACTCAAAATACTTCTCCTCTTTACAATAATGAGAACTAATGTCTCATTCATACATTTATATGGTTTATTTATCCATTCATTATGTTATTCATATTGATCCCAATTCTAAACAATGGTTCACATGTACCATTGTATTCAAAACATTTTTCCTTTCTCATTTATACATTCAAGAGTCTACTTATGTAATTACAAATTTTATATTTCAAGTTGAGTTACTAATATTTTATGAATTCCATTTGTGATGGGCATATATGCCCTAACTATCTATTCACATCAATTAGGTGACTTATTTTTCATGTTTCAAGTAATCCATGAATATTTCATGGATTTCAAATTTATGGCCTAAATTTCTTTTTAACAATTTTGACTAGGATGCATAGTCCATATTTGTCATACAATTCTAAGCATTTAAGCTTAGAATTGGTTCTAGGTCTTCATCTTAATTTACTAATCATTTTGATTACTGTTCACCTTACTAGTCAACCAAAATGTTGACCTTTTTATACTTAATGAATATATTAATTCTTATTACACCAAGATCCCACATTTTGAGTTTTACATTTGCTAGTATTAATTGCCAATTGCAATTTAAAGTCCCCTAGATGCATTTCTAATTTCAAATTTTGAATTTCAAGTTTTGGTGTCACTATTCATTTCATTAGTCAACTAAAATGTTGACTTTTGCATAAACAATAGGTACATTGGTTTTAATACTCCCAACATACCACATTTTGTATTCAAAACTTGTTGGTTTTGGTCACTTTCTCAAAGCTTAGGTCATTTTGGCAAAATTGCCAATTTTTGGTTTTGGTGACACTATTCACCTCATTGTCAACAAAAATATTGACTTTTGCATAGAAAATATGTACATTGACTTTGGCACTTCAAAAATACCACAATTGACTTTGGCACTTCAAACATACCACAATTTTCATTTAAAACTTGTTGGCATTAAGCATTAATACCATTTCTAAGCTTAAACCAAGAGAAGCAAAATTTTCAATTTTGCTAACTCAACTTTACTATTCCATTGGGCACTATTGCAGTAGGAATTTGAGGAAATGGTAAACATGAAAGTTGTTCCTTATTTTGTCTAGTTGAATTTCCTTTTTGGAATCACTCCATTTGGAGTTTTGTAGCTCAAGTTATGGCCAAAATAAGTTTATCGCTCACGTGCAATCGCTCATGCTGCACTTTTGGGTTTTGGTAGATTTTGGTCCAACTTTGGTCAGTAATTTGACCAAGTTAAGTTCATAATTTGGTCTAACTTTCTTCATATGAAATGTTCTACTATGCCTTAGGTTTCCATCGGTTCAAGAATCGCCTAAATCCGAGTTTTCTAGAGAGAGTTATAGCCATCCAAACATTACTGCTCAAATCAAAATCTACAGAGTTGCAGGTTTGAACAGTGACTGTGACTGCCATTTGGGTTAGGTTCTGGTCATAATTTGGGATAGGTTTCTTCATGAAAGTTGTTTTTCTATGTCTTAACTTGTTTCTGTAAAAATTTTAGGTCAATTGACCAAATCTATAGTGAGTTATGGCCAAATGAACAGTTACTGTTCATTTAGTCATTCTGCAGGGGCTGTTTGCAGGGTATCCGGATTGGGGCCAAGTTTTGGTCCTCTTGATTTGGTCTTTTGGACATGGTTTCTTCCGCAAAAATGTGCCATTATAAGCCTAGTTTCATGTCCAATTGGCCAAACACCAATTGGACCGAGACAGCCCAAGTTATGGCAGTGCAAGTGGACTGAATTTTTAGTCCCTCTGCTGCTGCCCTAGGGCAGCCTACACCTTCACTTTGCAATCCTATTTTTCAGTCCAAATTGTGCTCAACTTACCTAAAATAGTCACTAATTGACCATTAAAATGTTCTCTAACAATTTCCTAAGCCAAATCAATTTTTCACTACTCAAAACCCTAATTCCCATATGAGTTTTCACCAATTCCTTACTTAACTCTTTCTTTCTTTGTATATGTATAAGTATGCTCTTTAAACATAAGCTCTAGTTCACTCTAAGTCCATCAAACACTCCATTTCTATTCCTTCAATAGGGCTGCCAAAATGCATGGCATGCATACACATAATTTTTTTTCATTTTAGTTGCAATTCCTTACTTATTTTAAGTCCCTTAGCATAGAAATAAAGAGCTTTAAATAGATAGGTGCACTAACCTCACTTGTGACCTAACTTGGACTTGTCCAACTTCAAAATTTCCTCAAATTTCTGCTGCCTTATGCTTCCTCAAGGTTTAGGGATAATTTTTTGTGAAGGAAGTTTAGGGTTTTGGGGTGGAGAGCTTAGGGAAAATCAAGCTTTGAACAAGAGCTTTCATGGAGTTTTTTTTCTTCTCTCTCTCTCTCTCAACGTTTCTGCAGCCCAAAGATGAAGATGGCTGTCCACTTTTTCCAATTTTTATCTCCTTTTATTCATGTTTAAGTAATTTATAATGATGTGTCAAAATTTGATTGAGTGAAAATATTTTAATTGCATCATGCTCATGTCATAAATATGACTTTTATTTCATTTTCTTTTCTTTTCTTTTCTACTCATTTTCAATTTAATTTTTAACAATATTTATTCATATTTTAGATCATAATAATTATTTACTCAACTGGACAAGTCGGCCAAAAATCGTCTCTGAAGGCGAAATGACCAAAATGCCCTCCGTTTGGCTTAACGGGTCAAAATTGTCTGTACCGATTGAAAAATTTTTCTAAATATTTTCTTGGCATTCTAATGCCATAGGAACCTCAATGACTCTTCTCTAGAGTCTCAAAAATTATTTTATGAATTTTTCCCCAGGTCTAGGGCTCCTCGTTGCGAGAACCGCAACTTCCCTCTGGTTACCCATCGCTAGGGCACCGGCTCGTTTAACTTGGTTGTATTTTATTTCAAAAATTTTTACTAAATTTTTCTTATTAATATTTGAGTTAATTATGATTCCCGACTTTAGTTTAAATATTTTTCCAGATGTTCTAGCTGTCTGGACCGACTCCGGTCACCAGAACAGTGGAATGTACGGAGTTGCTACGAGGAGGGTGTTACAAATTGGGTAACATATACCAACACTAAAAGGCTATTAAATATGACACATTGATAACTTTAAAACCTAATTCTCCTAGAATGCATCGAGGGTCAACATCTTATGTTAACTAAGGAAATAATAGAATTCAATAAACTAAGTGTTAAGCCTTATTCTTAGAGACAGTTTAAATGTGTACTGAAACACTTCAAATTGTGTTTTTTAGTTAGCAAAGACTCAGAGAAGGGGAAGGAAACACTGAGTCAGAGCCAAGACACAGTTATCAGAGGTTTGTGCACAACAGTTATTCTTTTGAATTTTTCAATTGAAATAAATTATGACTATTTATATATTATTGTTTTAAATTGTGGAAATGTGTTTGAATGGATACTTATTGCTTGAAAAGCATTGTAAATGGTTTGAAACTGTGAAAAATTGTTTGAAAGATATTTGATGGATACTTATTGATTAAAAAGCATTGTAAATGGTTTGAAACCTCAGCTATCATGTATATTGATTGAATTCCTTGCTAGCTTGTCTAGTGGGACGAATTGAATTCCCTCTCTGGCTGAAGTTTTGAGGTGTGTGCCTGTTGAGGATGAATAGAATGATTACTCATATTTTTGTTAGCTAGCTATGTTATTCCTCATTAGCCATCTGCTTTTGGGACAAATTGAATTCCTCATTAGCCATCGGCTTTTGGGACGAATTGAACTTTGGAACATGATTAAGCTGTGTGTGATTTATTGATATGTATTGTGAGATTGTGAAATGGAGTTTAAATTCTTATTGACATTCACTGTCTTTTGAATTTAACCATGTTTTAATTTATTGAGATTTATTGTGATATTGTGAAATGGAGTTTAAATTCTTTATGACATTCATTGTCTTTGAATTTAACTATGGTTTTAAGTATCCACTATTTATATGACTTATGATTTGTGATTTAAAGTTGTACTTGGTTAATGTTGTGTACCACTGAGACAATGGCTCAGCGATAGCTTTTCATTGCTGTCACAGGTAGACAGACTGACAGGGCAGCAGACTAGGCTACTAGTGCTCAGTGAGAGATCATCGGGTATATTGAGTATACCATATTCTGCATTTTGTATTGTAATGTATGTTCACTATATGTATATAGTGTTCTTGGTTTTGAGCAGTTGTAAATTAAAATTGTTCATTGAAGTTGTAAAATAAATTGTGAATTATTTTGGCTTGTAAAATTTGTACTATATTTCTTTTATCTCAGCTTTTGGAAATATTGAAAAATTATTGTGGATTTGATTTGAGAAACATATTGTGTTGATTAAATGTTGGAGTTTGAGATTGAGAAATATATTTGAAGTGCTTTTTACAGGTTTTTGAAGAATTGTTTTATTCAAAATACAGATGGCACTCCGCCAAAATTTTTACAGAAATTACTAATAATTCAAATGTGTTAGCTGTTTAACTTCAGTTAAAAAATTTTTTTAACACCTGTAAATAGTGCTCACCACTGTAAAAAGAAGTAAGAAAAGTTTTAAAATCCCTTGTAGTGTATTTAATGGGTTATCAGTAGACGAAGTTGGTAATTCATTAGGTATACTACGGGATCATGTTATGCCTTACAGAGGGGTAGGGTGTGACATGTTTTAGTGGTATCAGAGCTAGTTTTTAAATTCTGTTTTCACCTGTAATTTGAATATTCTTTCTTCATAGTACAATTGCTCAATGTCATTGTTTGATACATACAGTACATTACATTATAAAAATGCACTAACGGGAGGAAATCTCCTTGTGTTATTGTTCAGGAGGTCTAAGATCTTCGAATTGACTATGGAAGAGCGTGATTGTTCAGTCGATCAATCTATAGAGGCTGAGGTACAAGGGGATGCCCCAACCCTACACAATGCTAATGGATCAGCAGCACCAGCCCCCTCAGTACCGCAGTTTCCTACTCAGTTCGCTCAGCAGATGGCTACAATGTTTCAACAGCTGGCTGGTAATGTGCCTACTCAAGTCCCACTACAGACACTAGTGGTATAACCACAGTCTTCTGCTAGGCAGTATGACAAACTGATGAAATATGGGGCTACTGAGTTCAAGGGGACAGTAGATCCTCTAGAGGTAGAACAGTGGTTAGAAAGAATGGATAGGGTGTTCAAGAAGCTACATTGTACAGAGGAGCTCAGATTTGAATATTCAGTATCTCTGCTATAGGGGGATGCATATGATTGGTGGAAAACCATTCCCCACAGTCTGGTAGAACCTTTAGTGCTAACATGGAATGATTTTCTACGAGAGTTCAGACAAAAATATGTCCCTGATGCTTATGTGGACCAGAAGCTGCAAGAGTTCCTAAGTCCGAAACAGGGGAGTAGATTAGTGGCTGAATATGAAGGGGAATTTTCCCGCCTGAGCCATTATGCAGTAAGTCTACTTTCTACCAGCAGGGAGAGATGTAAGAGGTTTGAAGCTGGCTTAAAGCCCAGTATCAGATTACAAGTGGTCAGATTCAAACATAACAACTTCTCTGAACTTATTTCTCAAGCACTAGAGTTAGAAAGAATTGAATCTGAAGTAGCCCTTAAGAAAAAGAAATCAGAGAAGATAGAAAAAGAGGGAAAGTTAGTAGAATAGAGTTCCAGTGGTCCTACTGGAAAGAGGAAGAACCATGGGGGATATAGCAGAGGTGGTAAAAAGTCCGGTAGGGGAAGATATTCAGGACAGAAACCTCCTCTATCTGGTCAGCAGAGTACCAGAGGTTCCTACCCTCCCCGCCAATGTGAAACTTGTGGAAGAAACCATGGTGGGGTGTGCTACAAGGCTATTAGAGCCTGTTATAACTGTGGAGGCACAGGACATTTTGCCAAAGACTGCACCAGTACTCACAAAGTTGGACCACCTCCTACTACTGCAGAAGGGTCAGTTCAGAGCCCTGTCACCAGAGGTTCACAACCACCCAGCAGAGGTAGAGGCAGGGGTAGAGGTAACCCAGCAGGCAGCTAAGGCACAGTGAATCAATTAGAGCAAGGTAGTGCTCCAATCAGAGTCTATGTAATGAAATAGAGAGAAGAGGCTGAGACATCTGATGTTGTGGCTGGTACCTTCTCAACTTTTAATCAAGATGTGTTTGTGTTATTTGATCCGGGTTCTACCCATTCTTATGTGAGTGCTAGCATCATTGATTGCATTGCTGTTCCATGTACAAAAATGGACTTTGAGGTGCTAGTAACAAGTCCGCTAGGACAAGAGGTCAGGTTTAATAAAATGTATAGGGATTGTCCTTTGGTGATCCAAGGACATACTTTTCTATCTGATCTCATTGAAATGCCCTTCAGAGATTATGATATCATCTTGGGCATGGATTGGTTAGCCAGGCATCATGCATGATTGACTGTAGACTAAAGACAGTCACTTTTGGTCTCCCTCAGTACAGTGATGTGGTAATTCATGGGGAGAGGCAGCTATTGCCATCAAACATCATTTCGGCTGCACTAGCCAGAAAAATGATCAGAAAGGGGTGTGAAGCATACTTGGCACATGTGGTAGACACCCAAGTGGGGAGCCCAACATTGAGGGACATCCCTATAGTATATGACTTTCCAGATGTGTTTCCTGATGAATTGCCAGGATTACCTCCAGAAATAGAGGTGCAGTTTGAAATTAATGTTATGCTTGGTGTGGATCCAATCTCCATAACACCATACAGAATGGCACCAGCAGAGTTGAAGGAGTTGAAGGTACAGTTGCAAGAATTACTTGGAAAGGGCTTTATCCGCCTTAGTATGTCACCTTGGGGAGCACCAGTATTGTTTGTTAAGAAGAAAGATGGTACTCTCCACTTATGTATTGACTACCGACAGTTGAATAAGGTGACAATAAAGAACAGATATCCATTGCCTCACATTGATGATCTATTTGATCAGTTGAAGCTTGCAGCTGTATTTTCCAAAATTGATTTGCGATCTGGTTATTATCAGTTGAAGGTGCAAGAGCAGAGTATTCCAAAAACTACTTTCAAAACTCGATATGGCCACTATGAGTTTCTAGTAATGCCATTCGGGTTAACAAATGCTCCAGCTGCTTTTATGGATCTGATGAACACTATCTTCAGACCATATCTCGACCAATTTGTGGTGGTGTTTATTGATGATATTTTGATATATTTGAGGAATGCAGAGGAGCATGACAGACATCTGCGGATTGTACTGCAGACCCTAAGGGAGAAACAGCTATACGCCAAATTATCGAAATGTGAATTTTGGCTAAAAGAAATCTCCTTTTTGGGACATGTTGTGTCAGCTGAAGGGATCAAGGTAGATTCTAGCAAGGTAGAAGCTATCCTTAATTGGATGCCACCCAGGAATATCACTGAAATTCGCAATTTTTTGGGTTTAGCTGGATATTACCGTCGATTTGTGAAAGGGTTTTCTATGTTATCTTCTCCACTGACCAAGCTACTTCGGAAAGATGTAAAATTTCAGTGGACAGATAAATGCCAGCAAAGTTTTGATGAGTTGAAGGGGTGTTTGACTGAAGCTCTAGTCCTTACTTTACCTACTCCTGGTAAAGAATATACAGTTTATAATGATGCTTCTCATAATGGGTTAGGCTGTGTACTGATGCAAGATTGGAATGTCATTGCTTATGCATCATGCCAGCTGAAATCGCATGAGAGGAACTATCCAACACATGATTTGGAGCTAGTAGCTATTGTTTTTGCTCTGAAGATCTGGAGACACTATTTGTATAGAGAGAAATGTTGCATTTACACAAATCACAAGAGCTTGAAGTACTTAGGTACCCAGAAGGAATTGAATTTGAGGCAGAGGAGATGGTTAGAACTCATTAAAGACTATGATTGCTTAATAGACTATCAGCCAGGGAAAGCAAATGTGATGGCTGACGCCTTAAGTCACAAGACTATGGCAAGTCTCAGAGTTTCTCCTTTGTCCATGGTACATGAGTTGAAAGCATAGCATTCCAGTTTAGAGATTGATGATGAGGGACAGACAGTAGTTGTATGGCATGTAGAGCCAGTGTTGATTGATCAGATCAGAATGGCTGCTCAGAGTGATGAAAAATATCAGAAGCTACTGAAAGAAGTCCAGCAAGGCAAGAAACTTGAATTCTCTATGAGAGATGATGGTTTATTACTACATCAGGGCAGAATGTGCATTCCTAATGATGTTGAATTGAGACGGATTATTATGAAGGAAACACATGAGTCTCCTTTTGCTATGCACCCTGGTGGAACTAAAATGTACAGATGGCTGAAAGAGCATTACTGGTGGATGGGTATGAAGAGAGATATAGATGAATTTGTTTCCAAATACCTAACTTGTCAGCAAGTAAAGGCAGAACATCAAGTTCCAGCTGGTTTGTTACATCCATTGCCAGTACCAGAGTGGAAATGGGAACGGATAACTATGGATTTTGTTATGGGACTTTCGAGGACACAGAATAGTCATGATGCAGTATGGGTTATAGTTGATAGACTGACCAAGTCTGCTCACTTTTTGCCAGTCCAGATGGACTATAACCTGAAAAGATTGGCCAGATTGTACATATATGAGATTGTAAAATTGCATGGAGTGCCAGTATCGATTGTATCTGACAGAGATCCTAGGTTCACTTCTAGATTCTGGGGTAGTCTTCAGAGAGCCTTAGGAACTAGATTGAACTTCAGCACAACATTCCACCCACAGACAGATGGCCAGTCTGAAAGGGTAAGGCAGAGGATATTGGAGGATATGCTACGGGCTTGTGTGATTGAGTTTGAAGGTAGTTGGGATACACACTTCTCTTTGATTGAGTTTGCTTATAAAAATAGCTCCCAATCAAGCATTGGGATGCCTCCATATGAAGCTTTGTATGGCAGGAAGTGTAGAACTCCCCTATGTTGGGATGAAGTAGGTGAAAGGAAGATGATTGGGCCAGAAATTGTTTAGCAGACAGAGGAAAAGATCAGATTGATTAGAGATATACTCAAGGCTGCATCAGACCGTTAGAATTCCTCTGTTGATCTGAAGAGAAGAGACATTGAATATGCAGTGGGTGATAAGGTATTCCTCAAAGTTTCTCCTTGGAAGAGGATTATGAGATTTGGCAGAAAGGGAAAACTGAGTCCTCATTTCATCGGACCATATGAGGTTCTAAAAAGAGTGGGTCCTTTGGCATATCGGTTGGCATTACCTCCAGAGCTAGAAAGGATACACAGTGTCTTTCATGTGTCCATGTTAAAGAGGTACAAATCTGACCCATCTCATGTACTATTAGTTGAAGAGATTGAAGTAAATCCAGACCTTTCATATGATGAAGAACCCATAGAAATTCTGGTTTATGAGGTGAAGCAACTGAGGAATAAACAGATACACCTGGTTAAAGTGCTGTGAAACCATCATTCATGCCAGGAAGCTACTTGGGAACGTGAAGAGGACATGAGGAGACAGCACCCACAAATTGCTCGTAGATCGATGCTGTAAAATTTTGAGACGAAATTTATTTTAAGGGGGGGGGGGGAGAATTGCAACACCCTTATGTTCGGTAGTGCGTTCTACTGTTCCGGTGACCAGTGTTGTCTGGACAGCTAGGATGCCTAGAACTACACTTAGATATGGATGAGGAGACATAAAATAATGAAATACAAGAAAAGAAAATACAAGAAAAACAAAGAAAAAAATAATAGCAATGAAATGTAACCAAGTTAAACGAGCCGAGAACCATAGCGATGGTTGACCGCACCGGGAAGTTGCGGCGTGGACTGTTAACTAGCCCTGGACTGCAGGGAACCCTGGAAAATATTTTTAGGGCTGAAATAAATGTCTATTGAAGCATAAATACCATTAGAAATATCAAAGAAAAATTAATTAATTAGTACAAAGAAAAGTGAGAAATCGAGAAAACGACAAAATTCGATGTTACCGAAAAATTGGGAATGCAACCTGAACAGGGGCAATGTGGTCATTTGACACCCCGAGTTGCCTTTTGACTTAAATTTCCATTAAAAATACATGATATTACACTTGGAAAATGTCATGAAAAATTAAATTGTTGGTACCTAATTCAAATAGCAAAAGATAGGAGCTTAATGTGGGAATAAGGAAACTTTAGAATAAACAAATGTTATAACCTTCACTTAGTGCTCCACCAACCCCTAAAGTGGACCACTACACCTTCATTTGGATAGCAGAAACCCATATTCTCCAACAATTCCAAAACCAGCCGAAAATGGTGAAGAATAATCCTCCATTGCCATCCCACTTTGAACCTTCATCCACCCATGATCCAACCATGGAAACCTCAAGCTTCCTTCACTAAAATTGCTCTACACCACTTGGGCAGTAGATAGGCAGCAAGAAGATCAAGTTTTGGTGAAGTTTTGAAGAGTTTCCAAAGTGGTAAGTGGGTATTTTTAATGCTTGCTTCATTAAAGTTTGTGTGGATGTTATGGGTAGTTGAATTGTGGAAAGATTTTTGGAGTTTGATGTTTTAAGGGAGATGTATATTTTTGGCAGCCATGGAAACTCCATAAAGACAGTTTATCCTTGCATGTAAATGGTAGATTAAAGTGTTGATGAAGTGTTTATATGTGTAGGAATAAATTGGATGATGTATACTAAATGTATATGTGAATGTACACTTGACTTTGGAAGCTTGGAAAGCTAATTGAAGAAGATTACAATTCGGCAATTTGAAGTGTGGACCAAAATATGTTATTTCATGGTTTGGTTTATGGAATTATATTATTGAATTATGGTGCTTGTTATGGCAGCTTGTATATGTGTATAAGAGTTTGAATGTGGACATGTAAATGAGCTATATTATGTAGTTAAATTGTGTGTAATTTGGACTTGGTAAATTCTTCACTATAAGGTACATATTGAGTGTGGTTACAAGCTGCCAAATGACCAAAAATGTATTGTGAAATGTGTTAATGGTAAGGTACAAAACAGAAATGACATGAAAGAGTTAACTTGGTAGGCATAGGATGTGTATTTGATGAATGATGAATAATAAATAGCTGGGCAGTGTGTGTTTTGGCTTAGAACCTTAAGTTTGTGGCTCCAATTAGTATGAGACCAATTGGAGGTGAAACTAGGCACAAAAAGTGCCAACTTTCATGAACGAAGATTACAAAATTCTACTTAGAAGGTAACTTGAAAAATGACCAAATTCGGATTAGTGCATTTAAGGCCTGAAAATTGACCATTTGGGCAGCAGTTAGTGTTTTGGCCATAACTCACTCAAAACAGGTCCAATTGACCTGAAATTTTTACCATGAATAGTTGAGA
The DNA here is from genome assembly GCF_030052815.1 of Hevea brasiliensis. NCBI lineage: Eukaryota > Viridiplantae > Streptophyta > Magnoliopsida > Malpighiales > Euphorbiaceae > Hevea > Hevea brasiliensis. The sequence goes on along the minus strand of NC_079495.1, from coordinate 30,524,076 downwards.
CATATATATACAAGTCTTATGAAGACACCAAAGCCCATAAATGACCATAAACAAGACAAATAGCTTGCACAATTTCGGGTCCAAAAACTGGCTGAACCAAAAGTGACCTAAAAATGACCTAAAATGACCATTTTAGTACATTCTGACCAGTAGTAGTAAAATGACCATAACTTGGTCTACATAACTCAGAATCACCTGAAATTTTTCCCCACGTGCATTAAGACATAGATCTACAAGTTTTTAGTTTTGACCAAAACCCGAAAACCTAGGGAACTAGGTCATCCGGTTAGGTCAAATTAGTATACCGGAATCCGACAAATTGCAATAAAATGCACTATACATGAAAATAAATTGGGTAACATGTACCAACACTAAAAGGCTATTAAACATGATACATTGATAACATTAAAACCTAATTCACCTTGAATGCATCGAGAGTCAACATCTTAGGTTGACCAAGGAAATAATAGAATTCAATAAACTAAGTGTTAAGCCTTATTCTTAGAGACAGTTTAAATAAGTACTGAAACACTTCAAATTGTGTTTTTCAGTTAGCAAAGACTCAGAGAAGGGGAAGGAAACACTGAGTCAGAGCCAAGAGACAGTTATCAAAGGTTTGTGCATAACAGTTATTTCTTTTGAATTTTTCAAACGAAATAAATTATGATTATTTGTATATTATTGTTTTAAATTGTGGAAATGTGTTTGAATGGATACTTATTGCTTGAAAAGCATTGTAAATGGTTTGAAACTGTGAAAAATTGTTTGAATGATATTTGATGGATACTTATTGATTAAAAAGCATTGTAAATGGTTTGAAACCACAGCTATCATTTATATTGATTGAATTCCTCGCTAACTTGTCTAGTGGGACAAATTGAATTCCCTCTCTGGCTGAAGTGTTAAGGTGTGTGCCTGTTGAGGATGAATAGAATGAGTACTCATATTTTTGCTAGCTAGCTATGTTATTCCTCATTAGCCATCTGCTTTTGGCGTCGGGCCATATGAGGTTATGTAGAGAGTGGGTCCGTTGCATATCATTTGGCACTACCTCCAGAGTTAGAGAAGATACATAATGTCTTCCATGTGTCCATGTTGAGGAGGTATCGATCAGACCCATCTCATGTACTACCAGTAGAAGAAATTGAAGTGAATCCAGACCTCACATATGAGGAAGAACCCATAGAGATTCTGGCTTATGAGGTGAAGCAGCTACGGAACAAGCAGATACCATTGGTAAAAGTGCTGTGGAACCATCATTCGGGTCAAGAGGCTACTTGGGAATGAGAGGAAGACATGAGGAGACAGCACCCACAACTGTTCAGAGACTAAGTACCAGGTAAAATTTCGAGACAAAATTTATTTTAAGGGGGAGAGAATTGTAACACCCCTATTTACATAGCCTGGTATATTTCACTATTCCGGTGACCAGTTTCGGTCTGGATGATTAAGGGGATTAGAACCACACCTAAGACAACTAGATAAGACCTGAACACAAATAATTAGTAATTGTCAATTAGTTGAGTATAAATAAAAAAAACAGAACATAAGAAGTTAAATGAGCTGAGAGTCACAGCGATGGGTGACCTTCTCGAGAAGGACTGCGAAGTCGATTTAAACTCAAATTTTGAACCGTAAAATGTGACGCTGCGGTCCTTAGGACTATTGTGAACATAGTGGAAAAGAGAAAATCACGAAATAGAATTGTTAAGTCGGTCAAACAATTAAGTCAGAGATCCAGAAGAAATATTGAATTATTTGCAAACCGGGTCGAACCGGCGAGGGGCAATTTGGTCAATTGACCCCTAAAGCTGACTCCTGACCTAACTGTCAAATAAAATAAGAGAAAAAAAAATTTCAGAATCGAGAATTAAATTAAAGAAGTACTGTGCTATGTTTATTAAATTCTTTGACAAAAATTGTGCTATAATGAGTTTTGATAATTTGTGAAATATTTAAATTGTGATTTATCAATGAATGTTTTAAGTACTGTAAATCAAATTTTTTTTGTGCACCACTGAGTATTTTTATACTCAGCGATAGCTTATTTTGTTGTCGCAGATAAGGCAAGGAAAAAGCAACAGGGTGAGCTGCTGAATTGACAACGACTTCACTTATCTTTTTGTATGGGTATTTGTTTATACCCTTATAGTTATTTGATGTAAATATTGTAATGTCTTATGTATTAATAAAAAGTTGAGCAGTTGTACAGTAAATTGTAATATTGTTATTTTGGATTTTCTTTTTATAAATTAAGATCTGTATTTGTAAATTAAGTACTATATGCAATGTGAATGAATTTGTGAAGTATTTTGAGATGATAAATTTTTGGTTGAGTTGTGGAATTAAATTGAACTGTGTTGACTTGAGTTGATTTGGGTTGGGAGTTGCGAAACAATTATTGGAAGTGTTTTTTTTTCCAGGTATTTGAAGAACTATTTTCTCAAAATATAGACGGCACTCTGCCGAAATTTTTCCAAAAATTATGTAAAAATAAAAATAGACAAAAATTTTTACTAGTTTTGAAACTTCAATTAAATGTTTTTAATTCCTACCAAAATGCTCACCACTTCCAAAATGTAAGAAAATAGTTTTAAAATCCCTTGTATTGTGCTTAATAAGTTATCGGTAGGTGAAGTTCGGTAGTTCAATAGGTATTCTACGGGATCATGTCATGCTTTACAGAGGGGTAAGGTGTGACATGTTTTAGTGGTATCAGATCATGGTTTTGTAATGAATTTTGACTATGTATGTGAATATTTCTTGATAAGTACAAATGCTCAAGTGTCTTTAATTGATACATATGACATATTTACATCATGAATATGCACTAACGGAGGTCAACCTACTTGTGTTTGGTCTCAGGAAGTAGAAATTTTTAGGAAACGGAATGGAAGAGGGAGATCATTCCGTGGAGCTATCTATCGAGGCCGAGGTTTAAGGGGAAGCCCTAGCACTCCAGAATGTGAGTGGGTTAGCCACTTCGGTTCCTGCTCTAGCACTGCAGTTTCCTGCTTAGTTTGCATAGCAGATGGCTGTCTTTTTCTAACAAATGGCGAGAAATGTGCCACCTCAAGCTCAGATGCAAGCACCTGCAGCACAACCACAGGCCTCGGCTTGGCAATATGAAAAATTAATGAAATTTGGGGCCACTGAGTTTAAAGGCACTATGGATCCACTAGAAGCAGAATAATGGTTAGAGAGAATGGAACAAGTTTTTAGAAAGTTGCAGTGTGTAGAAGAGCTGAAGTTCGAGTACTCTGTTTCTCTATTGCAAGGGGATGCATATGAATGGTGGAAGACCATCCCCCACAGCCTGGTTGAGCCACCTGTGCTTACTTGGACAGACTTCCTGAGGCAATTCAAGCAGAAATGGGTTCCCGATGGTTATGTAGATATGAAATTGCAAGAATTCTTGAGCTTGAAACAAGGGGACAGAATAATAGTAGAGTATAAGCAGGACTTTTCAAGGCTAAGTCATTATGCTGGAAGCTTAGTCTCCACCCCCAGAGACAGATATAAGAGGTTTGAGGATGGGTTGAGGCCTAGCTTAAGAATGCAAGTTATGGGATTCAGACACCAGAATTTTTCTGAGCTGATTTCACAAGCCCTGAAACTAGAAAAGATAGAATCAGAAGGGGTAGTGAAGAAGGGCACTCAAAAGAAACAAAAGATTGAAAAGGCTATGGGTCAGGCTACTGAGAGTGGTTCTGGGAAGAGGAAACAATTTGGAGGATCCAGCTCTTGCAGATCTGCTAGCAGATACTCTGGCCAAAGACCACTCTGGTCTAGTTAGCAGACCCAGCAGGCATTTCGAGGAGCTTTATCAGTCCAGAAGTGTGAGACTTGTGGTAGAACACACGGTAGGACGTGTTTCAAGGCCATCGGTGCATGTTTCAACTATGGAGGGAGTGGACATTTTACTAAAGATTGTACTAGTCCATGCCGATCTGGACCTTCTGCTATATCTGAAGGATCAACCCAAGTCTCTGCACCTAGAGGGTCACAACCAGCTGGTCGAGGTAGACGCAGAGGTAGGGGTCCTAGTAGCACTCATGGAAGTCAGAGTACTATTAACCAGCCAGAACCAAGTGGTGCACCAGCTAGAGTCTATACCATGAAACAAAGAGAGGAGGCTGAAACATTAGATGTAGTAGCTGATATTTTCTCTATCCTTGACCAAGATGCATATGTGTTGTTTGATCCTGGCTCCACACATTCATATGTCAGTGCTAGTGTGATGTGTTCTACTGTTATCTAGTGTGTACAAATGGGCTATGATGTGTTAGTAACTAGTCCATTAGGTCAGGAGGTTAGGGTCAACAGAATCTATAGAGACTGTCCTTTAGTGATCCAAGGACATGTTTTTCTGTCAGATTTGATTGAAATGCCCTTCAGAGATTATGATATTATCTTGGGCATGGATTGGTTAGCCAGGCGTCATGCAATGATTGATTGCAGATTGAAGACAGTCACTTTTAGTCTCCCTCAATATGGTGATGTAGTAATACATGGGGAGAAGCAGTTATTACCGTCAAATATCATTTCAACTGCATTGGCCAGAAAAATGATTTGGAAGGGGTGTGAGGCGTACTTGGCACATGTGATAGACACCCAAGTGGGTAGTCCAGCATTGAGGGACATCCCCACAGTATGTGACTTTCTGGATGTTTTCCCTGATGAATTGCTAGGATTACCTCCGAAAGAGAGGTGCAGTTTGAGATTGATGTTATACCTGGTGTGGACCCAATCTCCATAACACCATACAGAATGGCACCAGCAAAACTAAAAGAATTGAAAGTGCAGTTGTAAGAGCAGCTTGATAAGGGCTTCATCCGCCCTAGTGTGTCACCTTGGGGAGTGCCAGTGTTGTTTGTAAAAAAGAAGGATGGCACTTTCTGGTTATGCATTGACTCTCGGCAGTTGAATAAGGTGACAATAAAGAATAGATACCCATTGCTCCACATTCATGGCTTGTTTGATCAGTTGAGGGGTACAACTGTGTTCTCCAAAATTGACCTGAGATCAGGTTATTATCAGCTGAAAGTACAAGAGTAGAGTATTCCTAAAACTGCCTTTAAAACCCGTTATGGCCATTATGAGTTCTTGGTTATGCCATTCGGGTTAACTAATGCTCTGGCTACTTTTATGGATCTGATGAACACTATCTTTAGACCATATCTCGATTAGTTTGTAGTTGTGTTTATAGATGATATATTGGTTTATTTGAGGAGTGCAGAAGAGCATGATAGACACCTACGCATTGTACTACAAACTTTGAGGGAGAAACAACTATACGCCAAATTGTCGAAGTGTGAATTTTGGCTGAAGGAGATATCCTATTTAGGGCACATAGTATTAGCAAAAAGTATTAAGGTAGATCCTAGCAAGATAGAAGCTGTCCTTAATTGGAAGCCACCCAGAAATATCATAAAAATTTGTAGTTTTCTAGGGTTAGCTGAAGAGATTCTCCATATTGGCATCTCCATTGACTAAATTACTTTGAAAATATGTGAAATTTTAGTGGACTGATAAATGCTAGCAGAGTTTTGATGAATTGAAGAGGTGTTTGACTAAGGCTCCAATCCTGACTTTAACTATACCGGGTAAAGAATATACAGTTTATAGTGATGCTTCTCACAATGGGTTAGGCTGTGTACTGATACAAGATCGGAATGTTATTGCTTATGCATCACGCTAGCTAAAACTGCATGAGAGGAACTATCCGACACATGATTTGGAGCTTGCAGCTATAGTGTTGGCTCTTAAGATCTGGAGACACTATTTGTATGGGGAGAAGTGCTACATCTACACATATCATAAGAGTTTGAAGTATTTGGGCACTCAAAAGGAGTTGAATTTGAGACAGAAGAGATGGTTAGAGTTGATAAAGGACTATGATTGTCTGATAGACTATCATTCAGAGAAAGCTAATGTTGTGGCTGATTACTTAAGTCGCAAGACTATGGCAAGTCTATGGGTTACTCCTTTGTCTATGGTACATGAGTTGAGATCATTACATGCCAGCTTAGAGATTAGTGATGAGGGCTAGACAGCAGTTGCATGGCATGTACAGCCAGTGTTGATTGATCAGATCAGAATGGCTGCTCAGAATGATCAGAAGTATCAGAAGCTGTTAGAAGAATTCCGGCAGGGCAAGAAGCCAGAATTCTCAATAAGAGATGACGGTCTACTGCTACACTAGGGCAAAATGTGCGTTCCTAATGACGTTGACTTGAGACATATCATTTTGAAGGAAGCACATGAGTCTTCTTTTGCTATGCACCCTGGTGGCACAAAAATGTATAGAGGGCTAAAAGAGCATTACTGGTGGATGGTTATGAAAAGAGACATGGCAGAATTTATTTCCAAATGCCTAACTTGTCAGCAAGTGAAGGCAGAGCATCAAGTACCAGCTGGGTTGTTACATCCACTACCAGTACCAGAATGGAAATGGGAGAGAATAACAATACATTTTGTGATGGGACTTTCGAGGACACAGAAGAGTCATGATGCAGTATGGGCCATTATTGACAGACTGACCAAGTCTGCTCATTTTCTGCTAGTTTAGATGGACTACAGTTTAGAAAAATTGGCCAAGTTGTACATTGATGAGATTGTAAGACTGCATAGAGTGCCAGTATCAATTGTGTCAGATAGAGATCCTAGGTTCACTTCTAGATTCTGGGGTAGTCTTCAGAGAGCCCTAAGAACTAGATTGAACTTCAGCATGGCATTCCATCCATAGACAGATGGCCAGTCTGAGAGGGTAATTTAGATCTTGGAGGATATGCCACGGGCTTATGTGATTGAATTTGAGGGCAGTTGGGACACACACTTGCCTTTGATTGAGTTTGCTTACAACAACAGCTACCAATCAAGCATTGGGATGCCTCCATATGAAGCTTTGTATGGCAAAAAATGCAGAACACCCCTGTGCTGGGATGAGGTAGGTGAAAGGAAGATGATTGGGCCTGAAATTATTCAGCAGACCGAGGAGAAGATCAGGTTGATCAGAGATCGACTTAAGACTGCATCAGACCATCAAAAGTCCTATATTGATTTAAAGAGAAGGGATATTGAGTATGTAGTGGGTGAAAAAGTATTCCTCAAGGTTTCTCCTTGGAAGAATATTATGAGATTCGGCAGAAAGGGGAAACTGAGTCCTCATTTCATCAAGCCATATGAGGTTATGGAGAGAGTGGGTCCTTTGGCATATCTTTTGGCACTACCTCCAGAGTTAGAGAAGATACATAATGTCTTCCATGTGTCCATGTTAAGGAGGTATCGATCAGACCCATCTCATGTACTACTAGTAGAAGAAATTGAAGTGAATCCAGACCTCACATATGAGGAAGAACCCATAGAGATTCTGGCTTATGAGGTGAAGCAGCTATAGAACAAGCAGATACCGTTAGTAAAAGTGTTGTGGAACCATCATTCGAGTCAGGAGGCTACTTGGGAACGAGAGGAGGACATGAGGAGACAGCACCCACAACTGTTCAGAGACTGAGTACCAGGTAAAATTTGGAGACGAAATTTATTTTAAGGGGGGGAGAATTATAACACCCCTATTTACATAGCCTGGTATATTTCACTATTCCGGTGACCAGTGTCGGTCCGGATGATTAAGGGGATTAGAACCACACCTAAGACAACTAGATAAGACCTGAACACAAATAATTAGTAATTGTCAATTAGTTAAGTATAAATAAAAAAAAAACAGAACATAAGAAGTTAAATGAGCCGAGAGTCACAATGATGGGTGACCTTCTAGGGAAGGACTGCGAGGTCGATTTAAACTCAAATTTTGAATCGTAAAATGTGACACTGCGGTCCTTAGGACTATTGTGAACATAGTGGAAAAGAGAAAATCACGAAAAAGAATTGTTAAGTCGGTCAAAAAATTAGGTCAGGGATCTGGAAGAAATATTGAATTATTTGCAAATCGGGTCGAACCGGCAAGGGGCAATTTGGTCAAATGACCCCTAGAGTTGACTCATGACCTAACTGTCAAATAAAATCAGAGAAAAAAAAAATTTTCAGAATCGAGAATTAAATTAAAAGAAGTATGGGAAAAATAAAAGAACAAGAAAAGAAGAAATGGAAATTAGATTAATGACATCACATAAATGACATCATGCATGACTTCATAATTCATTTTAATTTAATTACATAAATTGACTAAGTCAAATTATGGATAAATATACACAAATGAAAAAAAAAAAAAAGAAAATCATTTTAGTCTTCTTCTTCCATTCTTGCCGTCCCTCTCTCTCTCACAAAATTCCTCCATGAAAGCTTATTCTTAAGCTTTCTAAACACCAAATTTCCCTATAAATCCTTTAATTTTCTTGAAGAAAAATTATAAGTAAACCTTGGAAAGAAGATTAAAGGAGAAAGAAAGAAGAAAAAGTTGAAGAAATTGAAGATTGAAAAGCTATACCAAGGTTAGTAAGCTAAACTTTGTATTTCTAGTTTAATTATTATGTTTATAGTTGAATAAACTTAGAAATTATGAAAAGTGGAAAAGAAAACAATTGTTGGAGGACTATATGTGAATTTCGGCCAGCCTATGTAGGGGAATGATTTGCATGAGTTTGATTGAATTAACATGTTAGAAAGCTTGAATGAGTTGAGAAATTATGTTTATATATTTTGATTTAGTAAAATGTAACAAAATTAGTGAGTTAGGGTTTTAGACCTAGGATTTTGTGAGACAAAATTTTGAGAATTGGTCTAATGGTGTATTTAACCTTGTTTGAGCTGAAAAATAGTTATGTATGACCAATTGTGGTATGTTGGAAGTGTTGGAATCAAATGGAAATTCGGATTGGATATGGTCATTATGCAGGCAGCATGACCAAGGTCCCTTTCAGGGACCAAAACTGAAAATTTACCAACCCAATTGGTGTGAGGTCAATTGAGAATGAAACTAGACACAAAATGGCACATTTTTCATTTAGGAATCATGCCCAAAAAGTAACCATAGCATAGTGAACAAATTGGCCAAATCCGGAATTGGGTGTTCTGCCCTGTACAAAAATGACCAAATAAATAGTGTTTGTTCATTTGGCCATAACTTGGGCTAGGCAGGTCCAAATGACCTGAAATTTTACCTGTAGAAAGCTGAGATATAGACCTACAACCTTCATGAAGAAACAAACCCAAATTATGCACTTAACCAAGTCATTTAGCCACCCAAATTTAGTGACCTAAACCTGCCAGAACCAGTTTTGGTGCCCAGAAAATCTGGGTTAGGCCAATTCGGCCAGCCATGTTCAAATTTCTATAACTTGAGCTAAAAAAACTCTAAATGGAGTGATTTAAAAAGGAAAATAAATTTAAGACAATAAAGAATAATTTCTATGAAGAAAACTTAGCCAAATTCTAATAGCAACATGACCAATGGAACAATGCAAAATAGGTCACCAAAACTAAAAATTTGAAAGTTTGCTTAAAAGACTTAAGTTTTGAGAAAATGACCAAAACCAATAAGTTAGGTAACCAAAATGTGGTATGTGGGTATAATTGGATTTTCTATACCTATTAAGCATAAGAAAGTCAATATTTTGACTTGAATAATACCATGAATAGTAACCCTAACATGAAAATTTTCAAAAATGTAAGTTGAAGCATATTGGGATTAATTATTGGAATTATTGTGAGGCAAAGATACTGAGATACTATAAATTTTGTGTTTCAGTTGAAAAAGACCCGAAAGGTCTAAGAGACCGAGTCAAGGCCTAGAAGCGACTTACGTCAGGTTTGTGCACAATAAACCTTATTTCATCATTTTCTTATTACTGATTTAATTGGGTATGATTTATGAAAATTTGGTGTTAATCATGAATTGTGTTGCCACTTTGTGAATAAAACTATGACTTTGGAAATTTATCGGATTTTTCATGAATTATTTGAATAAAATGTTTGAAATTGATTTCTGATTCACACTTAGCATGATAGTGCCTTATTATTCCTCCTCCATTTATGGGGTTGAGATCGATTATTTTCCTCCCTCTCTGGTTTACCAGTTGAGGTTGTAGATCGGATGAGTGCTCATTATCTAGCTAGCCACCTTGTTGCATTGATCAAAAATTTTGTGTCGTGGGTTAAGTTGTGTATGAATTGGCAACACTATGTTTATTAAATTGTTTGATCAAAATTGTGCTATAATGAGTTTTGATAATTAGTGAAATATTTAAATTGTGATTTATCAATGAATGTTTTAAGTATTGTATTTTGAATTTTTATTATGCACCATTGAGTATTTTTATACTTAGCGATAGCTTATTTTGCTGTCGCAGATAAGGGTAAGGAAAAAGCAACAGGGTGAGCTGCTGAATTGACAAGGACTTCACTAATCTTTTTGTACGGGTATTTATTTATACCCTTATAGTTATTTGATGTAAATATTGTAATGTCTTATGTATTAATAAAAAGTTGAGCAGTTGTACAGTAAATTGTAATATTGTTATTCTGGATTTTCTTTTTATAAATTAAGATATGTATTTGTAAATTAAGTACTATATGCATTGTGAATGAATTTGTGAAGTATTTTGAGATGACAAATTTTTGGTTGAGTTGTGGAATTAAATTGAACTGTGTTGACTTGAGTTGATTTGGGTTGGGATTTGTGAAACAATTATTGGAAGTGTTTTTTTTTTTTTCAGGTATTTGAAGAACTGTTTTCTCAAAATATAGACGACACTCTACCAAAATTTTTCCCAAAATTACGTAAAAATAAAAATGAACAAAAATTTTTACTAGTTTTGAAACTTCAATTAAATGTTTTTAATTCTTACCAAAATGCTCACCACTTCCAAAATGAAAGAAAATGGTTTTAAAATCCCTTGTAGTGTGCTTAATGAGTTATCGGTAGGTGAAGTTCGGTAGTTCATTAGGTATTCTACGGGATCATGTCATGCCTTACAGAGGGGTAAGTTGTGACATGTTTTAGTGGTATCAGAGCATGGTTTTGTAATGAATTTTGACTATGTATGTGAATATTTCTTGATAAGTACAACTACTCAAGTGTCTTTAATTGATACATATGACATATTTACATCATCAATATGCACTAATGGAGGTCAACCTACTTGTGTTTGATCTCAGGAAGTAGAAATTTTTAGGAAACGAAATGGAAGAGGGAGATTATTTTGTGGAGGAATCTGTCGAGGCTGAGGTCCAAGGGGAAGCCCCAGCACTCTAGAACGTGAGTGGGTCAGCCACCCGGCTCCTACTCCAACACCGCAGTTTCCTGCTTGTTTGCACAGCAGATCGCTGTGTTTTTCCAACAAATGGCGGGAAATGTGCCACCAAGCACCTACAGCACAACCACAGCCCTCAGCTCAGCAATATGAAAAATCAATGAAATTTGGGGCCACCGAGTTTAAGGGCACTGTGGATCCACTAGAGGCAGAACAATGGTTAGAGAGAATGGAATGGGTTTTCAAAAAGTTATAGTGTGTAAAAGAGCTGAAGTTCGAGTACTCTGTTTCTCTATTGCAAGGGGATGTATATGAATGGTGGAAGACCATCCCCCATAGCCACCTGTGCTTACTTGGACAGACTTCCTGAGGGAATTCAGGCAAAAATGGGTTCCCGATGCTTATGTAGATATGAAATTGCAAGAATTCTTGAGTTTGAAACAAGGGGACAGAACAATAGCAGAGTATGAGCGGGACTTTTCAAGGCTAAGTCATTATGCTGTCATCATATGTCTATCATGCAGATGTCATCAGAGTTTGAGCGGGACTTTTCAATTCTTGACCTTAAGGTCTGCAGTACAATCCGCAGATGTCTATCATGCTCCTCTGCACTCCTCGAATAAACTAATATGTCATCAATGAATACCACCACAAACTGATTGAGGTATGGCCTAAAAATAGTGTTCATCAAATCCATAAATGCAGCTGGAGCATTAGTTAACCCGAATGGCATGAACAGGAACTCATAATGGCCATATCGGGTTCTAAAGGCAGTTTTAGGGATACTCTGCTCTTGCACCTTTAGCTGATAATAAACTGATCTCAGGTCAATTTTGGAGAACACAGCTACACCCCTCAACTAATCAAACAAGTCATCAATGCGGGGCAATGGGTATCTATTCTTTATTGTCACCTTATTCAACTGCCGATAGTCAATACATAAGCAGAGAGTGTCATCCTTCTTCTTAATAAACAACACTGGCGCTCCCCAAGGTGACATACTAGGGCGGATAAAGCCCTTGTCAAGCAGCTCTTGCAACTACACTTTCAATTCTTTCAGTTCTGCTGGTGCCATTCTATATGATATTATGGAGATTGGGTCCATACCAGGCATGACATCAATCTCAAACTGCACCTCTCTTTTTAGAGGTAATCCTGGCAACTCATCAGGAAACACATCCAAAAGGTCACATACTGTAGGGATGTCCCTCAATGCTGGACTCCCCACTTAGGTGTCTATCACATGTGCCAAGTATGCTTCACAACCTTTTTTTATCATCTTCCTGGCTAGTGCAGTCGAAATGATGTTTGATGGCAATAATTGCCTCTCTCTGTGTATTACCACATCACCATATAGAGGGAGACTAAAAGTGACTGTCTTCAATCTATAGTCAATTATGGCGTGATTCCTGGCTAACCAATCCATGCCCAAGATGATATCATAATCTCTGAAAAGCATTTCAATCAAATCTGACAGAAAAACATGTCCTTGGATCACCAAAGGACAATATCTATACATTCTGTTGACTCTGACCTCTTGTCCTATTGGACTTGTTACTAGCACTTCAAAACCCATCTTGACACACAAAACAGCAAGGGAACTGACTATGCTAGCACAAACATACAAATGGATTGAACCTGGATCAAACAATACAAAGACATCTTGAACAGAGATAGAGAAAGTACCGGCTACAATATCGAAAGTCTCAACCTCTTCCTGCAGTCTCATCATGTAAACTCTAGCCAGAGCACTCCCTTGTTCTGATTGGTTAATGGTACCCTAACTGCTAGAAGCATTACCTCTACCTCTGCCTCTTTCTCTGCTAACCGGTTGTGAACCTCTGGTAGTAGAACTCTGAATGGATCCTTCTGTAGTGGTAGGAGCTGGCCCAAATCTACGGGCACTAGTGCAGTCCTTAGCAAGATGGCCTGTGCCTCCACAGTTAAAACAAGCTCCTGTAGCCTAATAACAAACACCACTATGGGTCTTGCCACATGTCTCACCAGGGCGGGGAGGGTGAGAACTCCTAGATGTCTGCTGACCAGACCAAAGGGGTCTTTGTCCAGAAAATCTACCTCTACTAGACCTTCCACCTCTGCCTGATCCCCCAAATTCTTTCTTTTTCCAGTATTGCCACTGGAACTTTGATCTACTGCCTTTCCATTTTATCTTTTTCTGATTTCTCTGTCTTTTCTGTTTTCTCTTTCACTTGTGTCACTTTTGACTCAATTCGTTCTAATTTAAGTGCCTGAGAGATGAGCTTAGAGAAGTAACTGTGTCTGAATCCCACTACTTGTATCCTCAAACTGGGCTTCAAACTGGTTTCAAATCTCTTGCACCTTTTTCTGCTGGTAGATCGGAGACTCCCTGCATAGTGGCTTAAGCAGGAGAACTCCTTTTCATACTCTGTCACTGATCTATTGCCTTGCTTCTGACTTAAAAATTCTTGCAATTTCTGATCCACATATGTATATGGGACATATTTCTATCTGAACTCTCTAATAAAGTCGTCCCCGGTTAGTACTGGAGGTTACACCAAGCTGTGAGGGATGGTCTTCCACCAATCATATGCATCCCCTTAAAGTAGTGACACTGAATACTCATATTTCAGTTCATCCGAGTAGTACAGTTTCTTGAATACTCTGTCCATTCTCTCCAGCCACTGCTCTGCCTCTAGAGTGTCTACTGTACCTTTGAATTATGTAGCTCCATATTTCAATAGCTTGTCATATTGTCTGGCTGGAGCCTAAGGTTGCACCATAGGAGTCTGAAGTGGAGCTTGAACAGGCATACTTCCAGCCATCTGTTGGAACATAGCAGCCATCTGCTGGGCGAATTGGTGGCATTTGTGGGGCCGGTGCCACTGAACCACTAACATTTTGGAGAGCTGGGGCTTCCTCTTGTGCCTCAGCCTCTACAGATTGCTCAACTGAGCAGTCCCCTTCTTCCATTATAATTTGGGGGTAGGATATCTTCTAGACAAAAAACACAAGGAGATTTCCCTCCATTAGTTCATATTTATAATGTAATGCACTGTATGTAACAAATAAGGACATTGAGCAGTTGTACTTATCAAAGAAATAGACAAATTCACAAGTCAAAATATACTTTAAAAATTACTCTGATACCATTAAAACATGTCACACCTTATCCCTCTGTAAGACATAACATGATCCTGTAGTATACCTAATGAATTACCAACTCCGTCTACCGATAACCTATTAAATACACTATAAGTGATTTTAAAATAATTTTCTTACTTTTTGAAAGTGGTGAGGTTTTATAGTAGGTATTAAAAACATTTACTTGAAGTTTTAAGACTAGTTAAAATTTTTGTCCATTTTTATTTTTTCGCAAATTTTGGAAAAATTTCGGCAAAGTGCCAGCTGTATTTGAGAATAATAAAAAATTTTACCTGTAGAAAATAATTCTAAATATATCACTTCAACCAATCTCAACCACCATTACAACTCAAGTCAATACAAATTAGCTCAACTCCCATAATTCAAATCAAAATTTCACAACTCAAGAATTTCAATTCAAATATTTCTGAAAATAGAGATAATTAGTTTCATACATATTGCATTAAAGAAAAATTAATTTACATTTATCAGTCCATAATTTACATCAGAAAATCTAAAATAATATTATTACAAAATCTGTACAACTGCTCATGACCAATTTACAAATGTACATACAGTTAATTACATCAAAATAAACATGTACAATCAGGGTATAAGATTATACCCGACAAAAGGTCTAGAAGTAGCTCTGAAATTCTCAGCAGCTCACTCTACTGCTCTACTAGTCTCTCTATCTGCGACAGTAATGAAAAGCTATCACTGAGTACAATGTCTCAGTGGTGCACAACATAACAAAAATACAATTTTATGTATAAATCAAATCACATTTATTCAATTATGGTACTGAAAAGGAAAAGCAGATATAAAATACAATTTATACTTTTAGTCAAACCTTCTCATTTTGGAAGTCACAAAACAATTTCATAAAAACACACAGTTATATCATGCCATCAGTACAATGTTCATCTCAATAGCCAGAGGCTTATGAGGAATCTCAAGGCTAGCTAGCTCAATCTATGGGTACCCATTTTATTTCTTCCTCTACTGGCACACACCTCAACACTTCAGCCAGAAAGAGAATCAAAATTCAAAACTAATTCCTCCCATTAGTCATGCTAGTGAGGCATTCAGATATATGGTCATGACACTGTTGTTTCAAAACTATCTTAACATTTTACAAAACATTTATTGATAATTCAAACACATACAATTAAATTTCTAACAATTTAAGTCAAAAGTATGATATTCATTTCATTCACAATTTTGCAATAAAAATAAATCACAATTTAGTCATCAAAACAAATTGTCAAGAGAATTTACAGAAAAAAATTTATGTTGTGCACAAACCTTGTGCGAGTCATCTCTAGGCCATGACTCGATGTCTCAAATTCTTTCCCGGTATTCTTTTCAACTAAAACACATAATTTTACAGTGTTTTAGTATCATAACGTATCATAAATTCAACAATAATTTCACAATTACTTATTTCTAACCCTAAGATGCTTAAATTGATGTTCTTAAAAATTTGTAATTCGGGGTTACTATTCATGATACTATTCAAGTCAAAATATTGACTTTCTTATACTTAATAGATATGGGAATTTCAATTACACCCACATACAACATTTTAGGGGCCTAATTTGTTGGTTTTGATTATTTCTTCAAATTTTAAGTCTCCTAAGCACAATTTCAAATTTTCAGTTTTGATGTCCTATTTTGCACTATTCTATTGGTTATGTTGCTATGAAAATTTGGCAAAGTGTTCTTCATAAAAGTTGTTTCTTATTGTCTTATCTTTAATTTACTTTTTGAATCACTCCATTTGGAGCTTTGTAGCCCAAGTTATGACCATTTGAACATGGCTGGCCAGATTGGTCTAACCCAGATTTCTGGGCACCTACTTTGGTTCTGGCAGTTTTGGATTCTAACGGCGAAATGACTTAGTTATGGGCAGAATTTGGGTTGGTTTCTTCATGAAAGTTGTATTTCTGTGTCATAACTTTCCAATGCCACAAAAATCAGGTCATTTGGACCTGTATAGCCCAAGTTATGGCCAAATGAACAAATACTGTTCATTTGATCATTTTGGTACAGTGGCAGTGCACTACACCTGGGTTTGACTTAATTATTCACTATGTTAATGTCATTTTCTGGGCATAGTTCCTGAATGAAAAATGTGCCATTATGTGTCTATTTTTATTCCTAATTGGCCTCACATCAATTGGGTTGGTAAAGTTTCAGTTTTAGTATCTGAAAGAGACCTAGGTCAAGCTGCCAGAATAGTGACCCTAACCTATCCGAATTGCACTTAGTTTCTACTAATTCAAACATACCACAAATGGTCCCGATTGACCATTTCTCACTTCAATTAGGGTCATTTGCACCAATTGACTAATTCCTTAATTTTTCCCAAATTTTCAAGAGGGTTAAAAATCCTAATTACACAATTTTGAAATCTAATGCAATTGAAATTATTATTCAACATGTACCCATATATTTCAACTCAATTATGCTTTTTAATTCATCAAAATCATGCAATCTCTACTCCCTTAAGGGCTAGCTGAAATTCACAATTGGTCCTCCATATTTGATTTGTTTTATTTTATACAATTCTAACTTAAGGGAAGTGCCTAAGCATGATCATGAGAAAGAGTGAAAGAATTCTTACTAACCTATTGTAGCTTTTCAAATCATCACTTTTCTACTTCCCTTTTTAAATTCTTACTTCACCAATCTTCTTACCAAGGTCAAATTTCAAGTTTTAATTAGGAGAACTAAGGGTTTTAGGGCTAGTTTAGGGGGTTGTTCAAGCTCAAGATTGAGCTATAATGAAGTTTGGGAGTGAGAGAGAGGAAAGAGATGAGAGAGCTAAGAGAGGTGTTTGGGACGGCCAAGAAAGAAGACCACTTTTTAAATTTCTTTTTTTTTAATTAATAATTATCTCTTTTTTTTTCTAATTTTAATAATTTGACTTTGTTGAATCATCCATGACATCATAATTTATATATATATATTTTTTCTTTTCTTTTCTTTCCTTAACCTCTTTAATTTAAATCCATCTTTCATAATTTTAATTTCTCACATTTTATTGGATATTTAGGTCATGAGTCACCTCTAAGGGTGAATTGACCAAATTGCCCCTCACCGGTCTGATCCGGTTTGCAAATTATTCGATATTTTTTCTAGATCCCTGACCTAATTATTTGACCTGCTTAACAATTCTTTTCTGTGATTTCCTCTTTTCCACTGTGTTCGCAATAGTCCTACGGACCGCGACATCACATTTTTCGGTTCAAAATTTGAGTTACAATGGCCTTCGCAGTCACTTCCTGGGAAGGTCACCCATCGCTGTGACTACTGGCTCATTTAACCTTTTATATTTTGTTTTTCTTATTTATACTTAACTATTTGGCAATCACTAATTATTTGCGTTCAGGGCTTATCTAGGTGTCTTAACTGTGGTTCTAATCCCCTTAATTGTTCATACCGACACTGGTCACCGGAACAGTAAAATATACCAGGTTATGCAAATAGGGGTATTACAAATTTCTACAGAATTGCTCCGTGAATAGTAAATTTTATAGAATTTGCCTTATAAACAGTATCACTTTCCTTCAATTCTACAAAATTGTAATTTTAACACAACAACAAACTCCCACATGATGGTAGTACACTCTCATTTTGAAAACAAATATGCCAAAAATCCAAAATCTCACTAAACCAAATGAAAAACAAAAAATAAGCATTTTCACAATCCGAATTCAAACCCAAGCACATCAAAATCAGAATTTGCATATTTATCAATCCTCAAATTGCACAAATTAATCAATCACTCAACTCCTCAGTCCAAGCACATATCTCATCACAAAATAAATATGAAAGAGATAAATTTAGGACATCGCTATAACCACTCATTTAAATTTTTGACAGTAAAAGATTAGAAAACTCATAATAACTCCTCAACTTGCTGCGTAATTATCAAAATTCTACATTATGCCAAATGAAACTAAATCAGATTTGAAATATTGAAATTCACTCATATAAAGAATGAAATACTCCCTAATGTTGCAGTTTCTCCTCTTCCATTTCATAGGCATCTGTGCAAGATAAAGTGAGACAATTATCAAAAATTGAATTTAGGGGTGATTGAAAACAAAGTAAAGTAAAGCAAAGAAAATAAAATTAACTAAAACAAAATAAAAGAACTTGAGGTGCCTTCTAAGAGTGCTAAGTTAAGGTCATTAGCTTAACCCTTGCCTTGTTTTATGGTGGCTGGAATGGAAAATTGTTGCCTCTATGTAACATCCTGAATTTATTAAAAAAAAAAAATCCCATAAATGGCAAACTAAGTGGGTGTGCACTTGCTTCCTTTCAAACCTAGGAAGTTGGCCACTAAGAATTAGAGGAATAAAGTAAACTAATCAATAAGTTAAGGGGTAATAAAAGGTTGGAGGACTACTTTGAATAGATTATAAAGTTTCGGAGAAAATTTAGAAATAATAGAAAACACCTTATGGACTAATAGGTAAAGGGATGAAGAACCAATAAGTAAAGGGGAGATAAAATTCTGCCTTATCTTTTCTCTCCCATCTAGCAGGCCAACACCCATCCATTTTCTCTCTTTTTTTTTTCTTGTTTTTCAATAGCCAACTTACTCTCATTTGAAAGAAGAATGACCAAGGAAAAACTCTAGCATCATAGCTCGAAAATCTCTCTTCATATCACCTTTGAAACCAAAAGCAAGGAAGCAATAAGAACCAGTGATTCAAGCTTGAAGGAGTCTACTTTCCTTGAGGGATTTGGTAGAGGCTTGAAAAGAAAGGGATAGTAGCTAGTTTTCCCTTAAGATTATCGCTATAACCTTTATTATTTTTTTTTTATCAAGTTTGAGTAAGGATATCACTAGTGGTAAGGGGGAAATATAAGATAGTGAGAAAGATAGTTGGTAGGATGGAACCCTGGTTCTACCAATAGGCTTACAGGATTAATCATATTTAAAAATTCATAAGTTGAGCTAGGAAAGTTAGATTTCTGTGATCTTTATGTTTATGAAAACCTTGACGAATACTCTAAAACTTTGTAGTTTCATGCCAAACCTAATTCCCCTGTTAAGATGATGTTTAAAGGCAAAACTTTTAATTGCTCAAATCTAGAAAACTAACCAGATGATTTCCAAAAGTAGGACAACCAACTTTAAAAATTCATAACTTATGCTACAGAACTTGAAATAAGGTGATTGTTAAACTTTTGGAAACCTTAATGAATACCCTGAAACTTTATAGTTATGACTAAAAATTGAATTTGTTAGCTGCATATTAAAATTCTTGCATTTCCTATTACTACTCTGATTATGACTAGAGTCTAAAACAGTTTGTACATTTTCATTTATAACTTGAGATGTAGACCTGATTTTGATATAATTCAAATTGGAGATTGAAATGGACATATGAAAGTTCATATCTAGAAAAGGTGCAATGAAACACTTGTTGCTAGAATTTTTGGTGGAATTTTAACTTTGCTACCATGTTTACTTGAATTAACTAGAAATTTTAATTTTGTGTGTTTGTTCTTTTGGGGCAGCCACTTTAGTAAATTAAATTGGCATTTGATGAATGTTTTTGGTTGGTTTCGAATGCAGGATTTAAGTACTTTTGATAGAAAATACAAAGGTATTTTCTAGGGGTCCGAAAAACAAAGGAAACTAATTCATTTTGGCATGCGAATTTTGCACATCAAGTGTTTGATAAAACGCCTAAATGAACTTTTTATTATGTGAGGAAAGTAACCAATTAGCTAAAGAATTGATTATGGCCTTTGATATCTTGAGAAAATTTATAAGAATTTTATATAAAATTTAAATGGATGCGATGTGAAAATATGATAATGGAAAAAGTTTTTGTGCATACAAGTATTGTTGATTACATCATGTAAAAATAAAATGATAATTACCTTATTAAGCCCGAGTAAACCTCGACAGTGAATCATAAGTTTGGATAGATTGGTATTCCAATAAAGGACATGATTAGCAGTACTACATTAATTATTTTAATAGATTGATGAATGTCTATTAGAGGCACTAAGTGCACAGTTAGTGATTTTTATCCATGGCTTTTAGTGCTAAATTTTATTAAGCTTCATGTTGATAGTTATATAGAGGCACTGAGTGCCCATTGTTAAATTGTTCAGATAAAGGAATGGAAGCGTGAAAAACAGAAGTTTATGCCATTGAATTCAAAAATGTTCACCTAGGGTCACATGCATCATGCAAGATTTATTTTTATCTATTTGATTTTAATGATAAACAACATATTAAAACTCTTTTAATATGTTTTTGGATCTATATTTTCTATTTAAGATTTTAAAATTAATCAGATTAATTTTAGAACCCTAGATTAAATCAAGAACAAACACACTAACCTCTTGATGCACTGCAGCGTGTCTGCGCCTTTGAGATTTGTCTTTAGGACACCAAATGTTGTCCCTCTAGCTTGTCCACACCAAGAACACCTATGGCAGCCCTTGAACAGCTTCTAAAGCTTTTTCTATTAATTATAAATTCAACTTCTGCCTTTCAAGAGATTAAAGATGTAAACAGGACACTAGAAACAATTTCTAGTGTTCTTAATTCAAGAGATTGATGGCTAATATCTTTGAATTGATGAGAGATGAAGAAGAATAGATGGAGAGCCTCAAAATGGCGTGACAAAGGAGGAGTGGCTGCTGGTTGCTTTTCTTTTTTCATAATAACATTTATATAACTAGGTTAACACATTAAACCCTTGCCACATGTCACCCTTTGAGTAGCTCTAGGTTTAAGTGAACCAATCACATTGTGCCAAATGTCAAACCTATATTTAATCTTAATATTAATCATATTACATGATTAAAAACATTTGGCAAGCTTATGTGTAATCCCATGTGTCACCATCTCATGGTGCCACGTGTTACACTGTGAAATGACCAAAATGCCCCTGTGTCTTAATTTTGAGTTCTCAACCCAAAATAATTATTTCTCTTCTTCTAATCAATTTATATCAAATATAAATTAATTAATTAATCTCTATTAATTAATTTCTCATTAATTAAATTCATATTTAAACACTTTAAATATAAATTTAACTTATACTACACATCCAATAATCTAGATTTGGTTTCAAGTCATGCTAGGGACTTTGCAATCTAATTGCAAACCAAACCTATTTAATTAATCAATTAAACTCTTTAATTAATTAATTAAATCATATTTAATTAGGTGATAACTTGTGTATGTGTGTCACTTACTAGGCTCATCACTAATTGGCAATGAGATATGATATCAACTCTTAATATCATCAGAACTCTTTCTTACCATAAATGATTTCTCTAAATCATTTTATGAACCTCATAGACCATGGTTAACACCTAGCATAGCATGCCATGGCCACCCAATTAGTAATAAGGTTTGCCTTAAATGAACCTATAATCATATGTTACCATGCACTAGAATCTCTCTGTTACAAAATCCCAACTCAAGCTGGAGTCATGGTTTATGTCAAACACCATTTGCTATGAATATTATGTTCTCTTTTAATTCCAATTCTTGATTAAAAAGATTTTTCTCATCAGAAACTCTTTTCTGAATAAATCTATCTGTCCTAGCCAGGAACTTGAAACATCAAGAACAATTAAATGAACATAGGATTTTATCTCTATTTACTTAGAGGAACAGATTCCATCTTGATCAACACCTACCTCCATATATAACTAGTAGGAGCCAACACATGCCCATATACCCATACACAGTACAAGTATAAAAGCAGTATCAAACTCAAACTACCTATATACAAGATAATTGTGCTATCTCAGGTCTAAAGATTATATGCACTGATATGATTTATGACAAAACATTGACAAGAGTAAACTCCATGTGCTTGTCATAAGTGTCACTGGTTCGGCCTACTTATCATTTATAAGTGCCTATCATGTTTGTCATATGGCATGAGACTCACCATTCCATCTTATTTATATCTCATATAAATAACTTGGTAACAAACATGAATACAATCTTTCTGGATAAGTCATATCCTTATTATGAAGTATCCTCTATTGTGAACCTAGTTATGATACTTTATGCGAGAAATACTGTCACTCATATTCTTAACAACTTAAGAATAATATTTCTAACAAAATATCAATGGACCTTTTCTATTACGCATAAATATATTATGTAAACGGAAAAGTGGAAATGCCTTTTATTAATAAAAATATGTACAAGATACATACTAAGTGATTTGCTCTAGGGCATACTACTAACAATCTTCCACTAGCAATAGAGCCATTCATTACAATATCTTAGACCTATCTTCTCAAGATGTCGATCTAGCTGAGCTTGTGACAAAGGCTTAGTGAATGAATCAGCTGGATTTTCAGCTGATGCTATTTTCTGCATGGCTATATCGCCTTGCCCAACTATTTCTCTGATAATGTGGTAGCGCCTTTCTATGTATTTGGATTTTGGGTGAGACCTTAGTTCCTTAGCCCGTATGACTGCTCCATTATTGTCACAGTATAGTGGAAATGCTGACTCAATGGAAGGAACTACTGTAAGTTCTGTCATGAACTTCTTTATGCAAATAGCTTCCTTTGCAGCATCTGATGCAGCAATATACTCAGCCTCCATAGTGGAATCTGCAGTCGTGCTCTGTTTGGAACTCTTCCAGCTGACTGCACCTCCATTACAAATGAACACATCCAGAGGTAGACTTTCTAACATCGATATCTGATTGGAAGTCAGAATCAGTATAACCATCCAATTGCAAGTCTCCACCTCCATAAATCAAGAATAAATCCCTAGTTCTTCTCAAGTACTTAAGGATATTCTTGACAGCTATCCAGTGTTCCAAACCTGGATTGGATTGATACCTGCTAGTCAAACTGTGTATTTGACAACCATACCTTTATAGTTATTCACATAACTGTGTCATTACCCATCAATAGTATGTCATCCACATATAAGATAAGGAAAGTGATAGCACTGTCACTAACCTTCTTATATACACATGGCTCATCCTCATTTTTTATAAAACCAAAGGATTTAATGGCTTCATCAAAATGGATGTTCCAACTCCTCGAAGCTTGCTTCAACCCATAAATGGATCGCTTTAACTTGCATACCTAGGAACCATCTTGGGATTCAAAACCCCTAGGTTATTCCATGAAAATGTTTTCTTCAATGTATCCATTGAGAAAAGCTGTTTTAACATCCATCTGCCAAATCTCATAATCATAGTATGCAGCTATTGCTAATAAAATCCTAATTGATTTAAGCATGGCAACAGGAGAGAAAGTCTCCTCATAGTTAACTCCTTGCCTTTAGCAAAACCCTTTCGCTACTAGCCTTGCCTTATAGGTCTCTACCTTTCCATCAGATCCAATTTTCTTCTTGAAAACCCATTTGTTCCCTATAGGTACAATACCTTCAGGTGGGTCAACAAGATCCCAAACTTGATTCTTATACATGGAATGAATCTCGGATTTCATAGTATTAATCCATTTTGAAGAGTCTATATCTAATATAGCTTCTTCATAGGCAAGTGGATCATCTCCATGATCTACTTCTTCATAAGTAGACAACTCTTGTTCTTCTTCATGAAGGAAACCATATCGCACTGGTGGGTGAGATACCCTGGTTGTTCTACGAGGAATAGTTGTAGATGTTTCATCAATGGATATAGGTTGACTAGATGGATCTATATCCATCTGATCTGTTGGTTGGTCAGAATTCTCCAATTCTAACTCTATTTGCCTTCCTTTGCCTTCTTCTTGAACAAACTGTTGTTCAATAAATGTGGCATCTCTACTTATCATAACCTTTTGTGAAGTAGGTAAATAAAAATAATATCCAAAACTATCTTTTGGATATCCAACAAATCGACCTTTTTCTGATCTAGTCTCCAATTTATCAGTGTTCAGCTTTTTGATATAGGCTGGACAACCCCAAATCTTAACATGCTTAAGACTTGGTTTTCTTCCATGCCATATCTCATAAGGTGTGGAAGAAACTGATTTTGATGGAATCCTATTCAGAATATACAAAGCTGATTCTAATGCAAATCCCCAAAAGGAGATTGGCATATCAGTATAGCTCATCATACTACGTACCATATCCAATAGGATACGATTTCTCCTTTCAGATACACCATTCAGCTATGGCGTTCCTGGAGGAGTCAGCTGGGAAACAATGCCATGCTCTCTCAAGTATTCATCAAATTCAGTACTCAAATATTCACCTCTACGATCTGATCGAAGAGCTTTAATACTCTTTCCTGTTTGATTTTCTACTTCAGATTTAAATTCTTTGAACTTTTCAAAGGATTCATGTTTGTATTTCATTAAATACAAATGCCCAAATCTGGATTTATCATCAGTAAAGGTAATAAAATAATGAAAGCCCCCTCTAGCCATTTCTTTAAATGGACCACATACATCACTATGTATTAGCTCCAAAATATTTTCAGCTCTTAGCCCTTGTCCAACAAAGGGTGATCTAGTCATTTTGCCCTGAAGGCAAGATTCACAAATTGGAGTAGGCTCAGAGCCCAATGAGGATAGAATCCCCATTTTCTCCAATTTTGCAATCCTATCTTCTGCAACATGACATAACCTTAAGTGCCAAATATATTTTGAACTTGAGTTGGTTTTCACCATGGCATTGCATTCTTTTAAATCACTATACTCTAGGCAGTGGAAACACTTTCTTACTGGCAATGGAAACACTTTCCTGTTGGTAATGGAAACACTTTCCTGTTGGCAGTGGAAACACTTTCCTGTTGGCAGTGGAAACACTTTCCTGTGCCTTCGTCAGCTTTGGTCTTCCTTTTCTGTTTAGCTATTTTCTTGGAAGGACCAGGAATTTGAGGTTTCTTTTTCTTATTACCCTTCTTCATGTTGGACTTTCCAGTAAAAGAAGATGCAATCAAAGCTACCTCTTTTCCTTTATTG
Source organism: Hevea brasiliensis (assembly GCF_030052815.1). NCBI lineage: Eukaryota > Viridiplantae > Streptophyta > Magnoliopsida > Malpighiales > Euphorbiaceae > Hevea > Hevea brasiliensis. The sequence goes on along the minus strand of NC_079495.1, from coordinate 30,498,802 downwards.
CCCGGTATATTCTTTTGGGCAATAACCAGCATGTTGAGTAAACCAGCTAAGATGCATTCCTGTTTAGTCATATGGAAATTTGTCACAAAATTCCCAAAAGACTCAAGAAGGGACTGAAGGATCAAATCCATCTGTAGTTGGAAATCCATGTTGAAGTCAAGATGTTCCAACTGCTCAATCAGCCGAATCATCTTGTGGACATGATCCCCAACATTCTGTCCCTTAGACATCCTCACACGGAATAGCTATCTAGATATCTCATACCTAGCATTCTTGCTGTGCTCACCATATAACTCTTATAGGTGAAGGAGGATCTCACTCGCACTCTGCATGTTCTTATGCTGCTTTTGTAACTCATTACTCATGGAAGCAAGCATGTAACACTTAGCTCTCATATCATGCTCCTTCCACTTGTCCAAAGTTTCATATTCCTCTAGAGTGGCCTCTGGAGGTAAGGGACCAAGAACATTTGACTCTAGAACATATCCTATATGTTCAAGGTTCAAGACAAGTTTCAAATTTCTTAGCCAATCAAAGAGATTAGGTCCTGTCAATCTATTGCGATCAAGTATGCTTGTAAGGATATTGGATGGTGGTGGTTATTCTGTGCTCATTATTCTCAGAAAATTAATTGCAAAAAATAACCAGATTAATTAGTAAATGTATCAAGTAATTAATCAAAATGATTATGGTCTTTTAATCAAATTAGTCCTCCCACTAACTTAGCGAATCCTACACTTCCAAAGTAGAAAACGGAAATCCTAGTTGGATGGATTTCTAGTGAGTGATTGAATTCTTATAATTCTATTTATCATCCTCAGGTACATCTGTTATTGGAATTACAATAAACTATAAGTGAGCAACTCCTTGCCCATCACATCTCATGTGAGGTTCAATCCTTTACCTAGCCCCTAATGCTCAAAATCTCAGGTACATCCATTATTGACTTATCTTGCATTAGTTAAGTTGATCCCATTGAGCGAGTAATTATGTAAATAATTTTAATGTCCTCAGGTACATCCAATATTGGCCACCAAACTATTTACATATTTACAACATCTCATGCTTAATAATTATTCTTAAGAAAATCTCTTAAATTAATTGCATCTTATGCAACTATTTAAAATTTCTTAAAATAATTGCCCCAATGGAGGGCCTATGTTATAATTACTTTAATTATAGCATTTCCAACTTAATCATTTGTTTGGAAGATTTTATAGTTATCCTAATTACTATTAAGGTCTCACTTTGCACATTATCCATTTAGCATGCATATATCATATAATTGCATACATTCCCATACATCTTATGCATTCATGGATAAGCAGTAAATATGGTATGATCATGGACTTTCTAAGGGATTCAATTCTGAGCCACCAAGAATTGAATCAGGGCATTCCTAGGTGCATTTCATTCATTCATTTTATAAGAGTTGCTGAAGGAATACATAATCAACACTTGATCTTGAATTCCTCCCACTGGTCCCACCAATGCTCTTGACCTCCTTGAACTTCTTGCAATCCAATTACATAGTAATCCTTGGCATACCAAGGCGAATTTACAAGAACTTAAATAAATGAAATTACAATCCAAAAATTATTACAAACTTAATAATACATGCCCAAAATAAATTAAAATAAATTAATTAATTTACAATCCCAAAGAAACATAAAAGAAATAAATCCAATCACATTGGTCTTTTATAGTCCATGATCATCCATCATGCATATCACTATTTAACAATTAAATAAAACCTACATACTTAAATTAAATTGAATATCTTATATTCAACTTAAGAATCCAGATTTGAATATGATTTAAATAAATTTAAAAATTCAGATTTGAATCTCATTCAAACAAATTTAAAAATTCAGATTTGAATCACATTCAAACAACCTTAAAAATTCAAATTTGAATCACATTCAAATATTTTTTAAAAAATCAGATTTGAATCACATTCAAACATTTTTTTAAAAAATCAGATCTGAATATTATTCAATCAACTTTAAAAAATCAAATTTAAATATGATTCAAACAACTTTAAAAATTCAGATTTGAATCACACTCAAACAACTTTTAAAATTCAGATTCGAATCACATTCAAACAATTTTTAAAATTCTGATTTGAATCATAATTTGTGTCATTAAAACTACTAATTAAACACTTTAATTAGTCAAAGAATAGGCCTTAGATCATACAACAATTGCAGAATTAAAAGCCAAACCTTGAACCACCAATGGAAGCCAAACCATGCGCACCATTGATGGTGCTTTTCAAGCATGCCGCCACACCTCCATTGCAACCAGCAATGGATAAATCATCTCATGATCAAAGCACACAATTAATTATATAATCAACAATCTAAATGGCAAATATAGTGGCTCTGATACCAATTGAAGGAACGGAAGCGTGAAAAACAGAAGTTTATACCATTGAATTCAAAAATTTTCACCTAGGGTCACATGCATCATGCAAGATTTATTTTTATTTATTTGATTTCAATGATAAACAACATATTAAAACTCTTTTAATATGTTTTTAGATCTGTATTTGCCATTTAAGATTTTAAAATTAACCAGATTAATTTTAGAACCCTAGATTAAATCAAGAACAAACACACTAACCTCTTGATGCACTACAGCGTATCTGCACCTTTGAGATTTGTCTTCAGGATACCAAATGTTATCCCTCTAGCTTGTCCACACCAAGAACACCTATGGCAGCCCTTGAACAGCTTCTAAAGCTTTTTCTATTAATTAGAAATTCAAGTTCTACCTTTTAAGAGATTAAAGATGTAAACAAGACATTAGAAACAATTTCTAGTGTTCTTAATTCAAGAGATTGATGGCTAATATCTTTGAATTGATGAGAGATGAAGAAGAATAGATGGAGAGCCTCAAAATGGCATGACAAAGGAGGAGTGGCTGTTGGTTGCTTTTCTTTTTTCATAACAACACTTATATAGCTAGGTTAACACATCAAACCCTTGCCACATGTCACCCTTTGATTAGCTCTAGGTTTAAGTGACCCAATCACATTGTGTCTAGTGTCAAACCTATATTTAATCTTAATATTAATCATCTCACATGATTAAAAAAATTTGGTAAGCTTATGTGTAATCCCATGTGTCACCATCTCATGGTGCCACGTGTCATACTGTGAAATGACTAAAATGCCCCTTTGTCTTAATTTTGAGTTCTCAACCCAAAATAATTATTTCTCTTCTTCTAATCAATTTATATCAAATATAAATTAATTAATTAATCTCTATTAATTAATTTTTCATTAATTAAATTCATATTTAAACACTTTAAATATAAATTTAACTTATACTACACATCCAATAATCTAGATTTGGTTTCAAGTCATGCTAGGGACTTTGCAATCTAATTGCAAACCAAACCTATTTAGTTAATCAATTAAACTCTTTAATTAATTAATTAAATCATATTTAATTAGGTGATAACTTGTGTATGTGTGTCACTTACTAGGCTCATCACTAATTGGCAATGAGACATGATATCAACTCTTAATATCATCAGAACTCTTTCTTACCATAAATGATTTCTCTAAATCATTTTATGAACCTCATAGACCATGGTTAACACCTAGCATAGCATGCCATGGCCACCCAATTAGTAATAAGGTTTACCTTAAATGAACCTATAATCATATATTACCATGCACTAGAATCTCTCAGTTACAAAATCCCAACTCAAGTTGGAGTCATGGTTTATGTCAAACTCCATTTGCTATGAATATTATGTTCTCTTTTAATTCCAGTTCTTGATTAAAAAGATTTTTCTCATCAGAAACTCTTTTCTGAATAAATCTATCTATCCTGGCCAGGAACTTGAAACATCAAGAACAATTAAATGAACATAGGATTTTATCTCTATTTACTTAGAGGAACAGATTCCATCTTGATCAATACCTACCTCCATATATAAGTAGTAGGAGCCAACACATGCCCATATACCCATACACAGTACAAGTATAAAAGCAGTATTACACTCAAACTACCTATATACAAGATAACTTTGCTATCTCAGGTCTAAAGATTATATGCACTGATATGATTTATGACAAAACATTAACAAGAGTAAACTCCATGTGCTTGTCATAAGTGTCACTGGTTCGACCTACTTATCATTTATAAGTGCCTATCATGTTTGTCATATGGCATGAGACTCACCATTCCATCTTATTTATATCTCATATAAATAATTTGGTAACAAACATGAATACAATCTTTCTGGATAAGTCATGTCCTTATTATGAAGTATCCTCGATTGTGAACCTATTAATGATACTTTATGCTAGAAATACTGTCACTCATATTCTTAACGACTTAAGAATAATATTTCTAACAAAATATCAATGGACCTTTTCTATTACGCATAAATATATTATGTAAACAGAAAAGTGGAAATGCCTTTTATTAATAAAAATATGTACAAGATACATACTAAATGATATGCTCTAGGGCATACTGCTAACATCAGAAACACCGAGTGTTCAGTATTGGGAGTTTATATTGACAATTATATAGAGGCACCAAGTGCCCATTATTAAACCTGTCAGAGACACCGAGTGTTCAATACCAGGAGCCCCATATCCAGTCCATACAGTTCTATCATAGGTTACTGTGGGCACATAACAAATCTTAAAATGTGATTTAATTAAGAAAATGTACACAAATATAATGAGAATTATGTTAGACCTTAAACTTTAAAGATTTCATATAATCATTGTATCATTTAATTGATTTAGTATGTTTGTATTCGGAAATAGTCATAGATTTGATATTTTGTATTTTCTTTATTTTTGAATATTATTTATAAAATCTCTTACAAAATGTATGCAAGTTTTGCTTTTATTTCTTTTTTTAATTAAGATTGCACCTCTAAGCTATAAAGCTTAGCACGTAGGTTTTTCCTCGTGCATGTACAGAAGGTAAGGAGTGATAGTCAGACAGGAGAGGAGAGAATAGATCTGCAGGAAAGTCCGAAGTCACCTCATTCTTGGACTTTGTGGTAGATGCACTACCAAGACTAGATGTATCTTGTCACTCATTTTTGTATGCCTATTTGTCATGTACTAAAAACACATGATGTAAATTTATTTTGGATGACTATAAATTTAAGCATAAACATATTTTGTTGCATTTACAGGTTTATAAACTTATATATTTAATTAAAGGATGTCTGAATATATATTATGTTAATATTTGCATATGATGAAGAAATGAAGTTGAATACAAATATGAAGAGAATTGATTGTCAATATTGTTGCAATTGGAAATTATAAATATTATTATTAACAGGTGGATGTTAAATGTTTAAGGGAAAATCTTACAGTTTTTCATTTAAAATTATTAAAAATAAAAAGTAAACATTAAGAAAGAAAACTTTTCTAAGACAAATTTAGGTGCTCCATACACAGAATGTGGCATTCCTTTACGTGCTTTCACTGTAGGTTGGGTAGGGGGGTGTTACATTTTGTAGTATCAGAGCTTTAGTTTTGGCATTCCTAAACCTAGATAGATAGAAAGACATGATATGTGTGTGATCATGCATTGCATCTATAGGTAATTGAGGTGACATTTATGTAGATCTACTATCCTATCTAGTTTAGGTTAAGGAATGGAGTCAGAGACACAGAGGGCTATTAGTGAGGAGATAGAAAGTCATGCCCCTGGTAGTAGGGGTGACAGAGGCATGAGAGATCTAGCTACACAGGCATTTGGACAGCCTGCACAGCCACAGTAGTTCTTTTTCCAGCAGGTGGCTGATATCTTTTGACAGATGACAAGAGCCATCCCACAGGCTCAGCCTTCACAGAAGTTCCCCCTGGAGAAGCTTAGGAAATATGGGGCAGTAGATTTTAAGGGAAAGAAAAAAAATGATCTAGCAGCTGCTGAATATTGGTTGGAAAGGACAAAGAGGATTCTTCAACAGTTGCATTGTACTCCTGAGCAGAGTTTAGAGTGTGCAATTTCATTACTTCAGGAAGATGCATATCAGTGGTGGGACACAGTATCACACGTGGTCTAGCCCACTGAGTTGACATGAGATTTCTTTCTGGCTGAGTTCAGGAAGAAATATATCAGTCATATCTATCTTAAGGATAGGAGGAGAGAATTCATTAATTTAAGGCAGAGACATCTCACTCTAACAGAGTATGAGAGGGAGTTTATTCGGCTGGGCAGATATGCTAAGGAGATTGTACCCACAGAGGCTGACAGATGCAGGAGGTTTACAGAGGGTCTTAATGATAACATTAAGCTCTACATCATAGCACTATAGATTAAGGACTTCATTCAGCTAGTTATTACAGCTATGAATGCCGAGCGGGTTAGAGATATTGAGTAGAGCAAGAAGACTTGAGATCAGTAAAAGAGAGGTCTTGGGTAGTCTAGTTCCACCTATACAACTAGTAAGAGGCCCAAGGGAGCACAAAGACAGGCACAGTCCCAGAGATAGAGACAAAGGTCTACATTTAGGAGGGGTCAGCCAGTAGCTTCAGTGGCTAGTGCTCCAAGGTCTACAGTGAGGGAACCATCCCCAGCCACATGTAGCCATTGTGGGAAGAGGAATATAGGCAAGTGTTGGGGACTAATTGGAGCCTGTTACAAATGTGGTGCCACTGATCATTTTCATAGAGATTGCCTCAGGAGGAGGACTACCTCTATACCATCGATAAAGAGGTCCATTCCTACAGCATAGAGGGGTTGGAGACCTAGTAGATTTGAGATAGCTTAGGGTACTCAGAGAGCTGCATCTGAGACAGTAGAGAAACCTGACACCCGAACACCAGCATGTGCCTATGCCATCAGAGCCTATGAGGAGTAGGATACACCAGATGTGATTATTGGTATATTTACTCTCTTTGACTCCTTATTACATGTATTAATAGAACTAGGATCTACACATTCATAAATTTGCACCACTATACCAGAAGAGAGAGGTTTACAAAAAGGTATAATTGAGCAAGATATTCTAGTCACAAACATTTTAGGCCATAGTGTGATAGTGAACAGGGTCTATAGGGATTGTCCTTTAAGAATTCAATAACATGAGTTTCCAGCTGATTTGATGGCATTAACTTTTCATGAGTTTGATGTGATTTTGGGGATGGATTGTTTGTCAAAACACCAAGTTATTGTGGATTGTTGCCTAAAAAAAATCACATTGAGAATTTCTGATAATGAAGAGGTAACAGCTGCGGGTGAGAGAACATATTATCTCTCTAATGTCATATCAGCCATTACAGTATGGAAATTGATAAGGAAGGGTTATGAAGCTTACTGAGCTAGTATGGTTGATACTAGGAAGGCAGGGCCTAGTATTTATGACACACCCACAGTGTGTGATTTTTCGAGTGTATTTCCTGAGGAATTGCCTGGGTTGCCACTAGAGAGAGAGGTGGAGTTCGCTATTAATGTGATGCCTAGTACAGCACCAATATTTATTGCTACTTATAGGATAGCACCCACTTAGTTGAAGGAGTTGAAAATACAGTTGTAGGAGTTGCTTGATAAAGGGTTTATACGCTCTAGTGTGTCACCCTGAGGAGCACCGATGTTATTTGTGAAGAAGAAAGACGGGACACTTAAATTATGTATTAATTACAGGCAACTAAATAAGGTGACTGTGAAGAACAAATATCCCTTACCTAGGATAGATGATTAGTTTGATCAGCTGAAGGGAACAGGCATCTTTTCCAAGATTGATCTTAGATCCAGGTATTACCAGTTGAGAGTAAAGGTGTCTGATGTACCGAAGACAGCCTTCAGAACCTGCTATGGGCATTATGAGTTCTTGGTGATGCCATTTGGGCTAACTAATGCACTAGCGGCTTTCATGGACCTCATTGATGACATTTTGGTGTATTATAAGAATCAGGAGGAACATGATGAACATTTGAGGATTGTACTGCAGACATTGAGGGAGAAAAAGCTATATGCTAAGTTGTCCAATTGTGGGTTCTGGCTAAATGAGATCTCTTTCCTTGGGCATATAGTGTCAGCTGATAGGATTAGGGTTGATCCCAAAAAGATAGAAGCCATCGTGAAGTGGAAACCGCCTAAGAATGCGACAGAAGTTAGAAGCTTATTAGGGTTGACAGGTTACTATAGGAGATTTGTGAAGGGGTTCTCACTCATTGCAACTCCATTAACCAGATTATTGCATAAGAATGTCAAGTTTGAATGGAATGATAAATGTCAAGCAAGCTTTATGAAGTTTAAGTCAATGCTTACAGAAGCACCCATTCTTATACAGCCAGTGTCGGAAAAAGACTTTGTGATCTACAGTGATGCCTCACACAATGGGCTGGGGTGTGTGCTAATATAAGAAGGGAAAGTGGTTGCTTATGCTTCCAGGCAACTTAAGCCACATGAAAAGAATTACCCAACTCATGATTTAGAACTTACAACAATTGTGTTTGCATTAAAGATATGGAGACATTATCTATATGGGGAGAAGTGCTACATCTATACAGATCACAAAAGTCTCAAATACTTGCCAACTCAGAAGGAACTCAATTTGAGGCAAAGAAGATGGATTGAATTCTTCAAAGATTATAATTGCATAATTAATTACCACCTTAGGAAGGCAAATGTAGTAGCTAATGCTTTAAGTAGGAAATCTCTGACAGCTTTGAGAGCCATGAATGCTCGCCTGACTATAGCACCAGATGGAGCTGTTGTAATTGAGTTAAAAGTGCCAAGTTTATTGCAACAAATTCAAGAAGCTCAAAAGCTGGATGAGAAATTGGTAACTATTATTAGACAAATCCAAGAAGGGAAGGACAGTGAGTATGAGATCAAAAGAGATGATCACTTATATTACAAGGGGAAGATGTATGTTCCAAATGACGAAGAACTTAAGAGGAGCATTCTTAAAGAGGCACATAGCAGCTTTTATGCCATGCATTCAGGAAGCACCAAGATGTAAACAGACTTGAAGACTCATTATTGCTGGCCTGGTATGAAGAAAGACATTGCCAATTATGTGACAAAATACCTGACATGTCAACAAGTTAAAACCGAACATCGAGTTCCATTGGGTTTGTTGCAACCAATCACAATACCTGAGTGGAAATGGGATTGCATCACAATGGACTTTGTCATTGGTCTACTTCTTACACATAAGAAGCATGATGTAGTATGGGTGATAGTTGACAAGTTAACCAAGTCTGCTCACTTTTTACCTGTCAGAACCGACTACTCATTAGAAGCAGTGTTATACATAAATGAGATAGTTTGGTTATATGGAGTGCCCTCATCCATCATATCTGATAGAGACCCGAGGTTCACATCTACCAAGTTGAATTTTAGCATAGCTTTCCACCCTCAAACAAATGGTCAGTCAGAAAGAGTGATCCAGGTTCTTGATGATATGCTTAGAAGTTGCATTATTAATTTTGGAGGGAGCTAGGATAGGTACCTCTCATTGATAGAATTTGAATACAATAATAGTTACCAATCAAGCATAAAGATGGCACCATATGAGGCTCTATTTGAAAGAAAATATAGAACACGTCTATGTTGGACTGAGCACAATGAAGATAAGTTAATAGGACAAGACTTGGTGAAATAAACTAAGAAAAAAGTAAAGATCATCAAGGATAGTTTGAAAGCCACCTCAAATAGATAGGAGTCTTATTCAGATTTGAAGAGGAAAGATATTGAGTATCAGGTTGGTGATAAGGTCTTCTTAAAGGTGTCACCATGGAATAAGGTGCTCAAATTTAGGAAGAAAGGTAAGTTGAGCCCTAGGTTTATCAGTCCATACAAGATCATTGAACGTGTGGGTAGCCTATAAGCTAGCATTACCACTAGAGCTGGACAAGATTCATAATGTATTTCATGTCTCAATGCTAAGGAGATGCAGATCAAATCCCTCACATGTCTTATTGATGAAGAGCATTGATATACAACTTGATTTGACATATGAGGAAGAACCAATAAAGATCTTAACATGAGAAATCAAAGAACTAAGGAATAAAAGAATTCCATTGGTCAAAGTACTTTAGAGAAACCACAAAGTGGAGGAAGCAACGTGGGAGAGCAAAGAGATTATAAGATAATAACATCCATAGTAATTTGAACCAAGTAAATTTCAAGGATGAAAAATATCTTAAGTGGGGGAGAGTTGTAACATCCTGAATTTATTCAAACAAAAAAAAAATATTCCCATAAATGGCAAACTAAGTGGGCGTGCACTTGCTTCCTTTCATACCTAGAAAGTTGGCCACTAAGAGTTAGAGGACTGAAGTGAACTAATCAATAAGTTAAGGGGTAAATAAAAGGTTAGAGGACTATCTTGAATAGATTATAAAGTTTTGAAAAAAAATTTAGAAATAATAGAAAATACCTTATGGACCAATGGATAAAGGGATGAAGGACTAATGGGTAAAGGGGAGATAAAATTCTACCTTATCTTTTCTCTCCCATCCAGCCAACACTTATCCATTTTCTCTTTTTCTTTTTATTTTTCAATAGCCAAATTACTCTCATTTGAAAGAAGAAAGACCAAGGAAAAACCCTAGCATCATAGCTCTAAATTCTTTCTTCCATATAACCATTGAAATCAAAGCAAGGAAGCAAGAATAACTAGTGATTCAAGCTTGAAGGAGTCTACTTTCCTTGAGGGATTTGATGGAGGCTTGAAGGGAAAGGGATAGTAGCTAGTTTTCCCTTAAATTTAGTGCTATAACCTTTATTTTGATCAAGTTTGAGTAAAGGTATCACTAGGGATAAGGGGGAAATATAAGATAGTGAGAAACATAGTTGGTAGGGGTGATGGAACCTTGGTTCTGCCAATAGGCTTGCAGGATCAGTCAAGTTTAAAAATTCATTACTTGATCTAGGAATTTAGATTTCTATGTTCTTTATGTCTATGAAAACCTTGATGAATGCTCTAAAACTTTATAGTTTTATGCCAGACCTAATTCCCCTGTTAAGATGAAGTTTGAGGGCAAAACTTTTTATTGCCAAATTTGGAAAACTAACCTTATGATTTCCAAAAGTAGGACAACCAACTTTAAAAATTTATAACTCATGCTACAAAACTTGAAATAGGGTGATTTTTGAATTGTTGGAAAGCTTAATGAATGCCCTGAAATTTGGTAGTTATGACCAAATATTGATTTTATTGGCTATATATTGAAATTCTTACATTTCCTATTACTGCTCTGACTGTGACTGGAATCTAGAACAGTTTGCACATTTTCATTTATAACTTGAGATGTAGATCTGATTTTGATATGATTCAAATTGGAGATTGAAATGGACATATGAAAGTTCAATTCTAGAAAAGATACCATAAAATCCTTGTTGCTAGAATTTTTGGAGGAATTTTAACTTTGCTGCCCTTTTTATTTGAATTGACTAGAAATTTTAATTATGTGTGTGTTTGTTCTTTTGGGGTAGCCACTTTGGTAAATTAAATTGGTATTGAATGAATGTTTGTCGGTTGGTTCCAAATGCAAGATTTAAGTACTTTTGATAAAAAATACTAAGGTATTTTCTGGGGGTCCAAAAAACAAAGGAAACTAATTTATTTTGGCATGCGAATTTTGCACACCAAGTGTTTGATAAAACGTCTAAATGAACTTGTTATTATGTGAGGAAAGTAACCAATTAGCTAAAGAATTGATTATGGCCTTTGATAACTTGAGAAAATTTATAAGAATTTTGTATGAAATTTAAATGCATGCGATGTGAAAATATGGCAATGACAAAAGTTTTTGTGCGTACAAGTATTGTTGATTACATCAAGTAAAAATAAAAATGATAATTACCTTATTAAGCCCGGGTAAACCTAGATAGTGAATCATAGGTTTGGATAGATTGGCATGCCAATGGGAGACATCATTAGTAGTACTGCATTAATTATATTAATGGATTGATGAATGTCTATTAGAGGCGCCGAGTGCCCAGTTAGTGATTCTTTATTCTTGGCTTTTAGTGTCGAATTTTATTATGGTTCATGTTGATAGTTATATAGAGGCACCGAGTGCTCATTGTTTAACTGGTCAGAGACACCCAGTGTTCAGTACTGGGAGTCTATGTTGATAGTTATATAGAAGCACCAAGTGCCCATTGTTAAACCCGTTAGAGACACCGAATGTGCAGTACTAGGAGCCCCATATCCAGTCCATAAAGTTCTGTCATAGGTTACTGTGGGCACATAACAAATCTTAAAATGTGATTTAATTAAGAAAATATAGACAAATATAATGAGAATTATGTTAGACCTTGAACTTTAAAGATTTCATATAATCATTGTATCATTTAATCGATTTAGTATGTTTGTATTTGGAAATGGTCATAGATTTGATATTTTGTATTTTCTTTATTTTTGAACTTTATTTATAAAATCTCTTACAGTATGTATGCAAGTTTTGCTTTCATTTTTTTTTTTAAATTAAGAGTGCACCACTAAGCTATAAAGCTTAGTGTGTAGATTTTTTCTCGTGCAGGTACAGATGCTAAGGAGCAGATAGTCAGACAGGAGAGGAGAGAGTGGATCTACAGGAAAGTCCAAAGTCACCTCATACCTGGACTTTGTGGTAGATGCACTACCAACACTAGATGCATTTTGTCACTCATTTTTGTATGCCCATTTGTCATGTACTAAAAACACATAATGTAAATTTTTTTTGGATGATTGTAAATTTAAGTATAAACATATTTTGTTACATTTATTGGTTTATAAACTTATATATTTAACCAAAGGATGTCTGAATATATGTTATATTAATATTTGCATTCCTTAGTTAAGGCTACAGTCTCATAATCTTCAAGTCCCCTCTTTTTTGAGAGCAACACTTCGAGGAAGTTTTCAAATTGCTTATCCAATCTGACCTTTTGAAATCTTTGTGAAAAAGGAAGTTATGGCTTCTAAGGCTTTGGAGGTATGTACTTCTCCTCTTTCTCTTTAGTATTCTCTTTGCCTTTTCTGACACTCCCTTTCTTTTCACTCTCTTGTTTTTCATTTTCCTCAACATCTTCCTCATTTTCTCTCTTCTCACTTTTTTCACTCTTCTCATTATGCACTATTTCACCACTTTTTAGTGTAATAGTAAGACATTGCTCCTTTGGGTTTTTTGTCTGACAAGGAAGTTTCTGTAACACCCCTATATTCGGTAGTGCGTTCTAATGTTCTTGTGACTAGTGTTGTCCGGACAGCTAGGATGCCTAGAACTACAATTAGATATTGATGAGGAGACATAAAATAATGAAATACAAGAAAAGAAAATATAAGAAAAATAAAGAAAAAATAATAGCAATGAAATGTAACCAAGTTAAACAAGCCGAGAATCCTAGCGATGGGTGACCGCACCGGGAAGTCACGGCGTGGACAGTTGATTAGCCCTGGACTGCGGGGAACCCTGGAAAATATTTTTAGGACTTAAATAAATGTCTATTGAAGTATAAATATCATTAGAAATATCAAAGAAAAATTAATTGATTAGTACAAAAAAAACGGGAAATCGAGAAAACGACAAAAATCGGTGTTACCGAAAAATTTGAAATGCAAACCGAAAAGGGGCATTTTGGTCATTTGACGCCTAGAGTGGGCTTTTGACCTAAATGTCCATGAAAAATAAGTGGTATTACATTTTGAAAATTTAATGAGAAATGAAATTGAAGATAAAATGTAATTTAAGGAAAGTTGAGGGCAAAAGTGCAATTAAAAGAAATCTTAAATTAAACCAATTTTTAATTAACATAATGGAGCACCACGTGGGACATTTAGTGGCCATATAAAGCCACCTTTGGACAGCACAAACTTCATCATCTTCTTCATTTTTTTTCACTAGCCGAATTGCTCTCCCATAGAAACCTCCATTGATGTTCCCAAACTAAGCTCCTTGCATCCATTTTCAAGCCATTTTCCACATGATTTCCTTCATTAAATTTAGTCTACACAGCTTGGGAAGTGTTATGGCAGCAAAAAGAAGCACGATTGGTGAGGTTTTAGCAAGCTCCAACAAGAGGTAAGTGTCCATTTTCTTCCCTTGCTTAATTAAAACTTGTGTTGAGGTTGTGGGTAGTATTTTGGTTGAAAAATTGAAAGAATTACTTGAATAATTATTGGGTGTAACTTTTGGCAGCCATGGAAAGGAAAGGTGAGCAGATTATTCTCACTTGTAATTGATGTTAATTGATGAGAATTAGTAGGGATTAAAGTGCTTAAATGTATAAGAGCTTAATTACCATGTGTATGTGTGAATTGTGCATTGAAAATGAGGTTAGGAAGTCAATATGGGAGATTGAAGTATATGTGTAAATTGGGCAGCCTTGATGTGCTTAGGAAGGGCTTAAATTCATGTATATTTAATGTTGATTTAAGAACAATGAGATGTATGTTATTGATCTTGGTTAGTTGGATTAAGTTTGAGCAATTAAATTATTGTTAGACATGGATTTGATAAATTGAGTGTGATGGAGAATTACTTGAGTTGAATTTGTATTTGGACATTGATTAAATTGCTGGATATTTGATCACATATATTGTGTCTGGATATTGGTTGTAGTATATTGATGTTGGACAATTGACCTAAGTATAAAGTGCATAATGTCTATTAGAATTGCAAAAATTTGCAATGCAAAGTGTGTTAGTAAAAACAGTGTATATTTTATGCTCTAAATGGAATTGTGTGACTCCAATTGGTATGAGACCAATTGGAGGTGAAACTAGGCACAAAAAGTGCCAACTTTCATGAAGGAAGCTTACCAAAATTTTTCTTGTAAGGTAACTTGAAAAATGACCAAATCCGGATTAGTGCAATTAAGGCCTGAAAATTGACCATTTGGGCAGCAGTTAGTGTTTTGGCCATAACTCACTCAAAACAGGTCCAATTGACCTGAAATTTTGACAATGAATAGTTAAGACATATATCTAAAAGTCTTATGAAGACAAAAAAAAGCCCAAAAATGACCATAAGTAAGTCAAACAGCTTGCACAAGTTCGGGTCCAAAAACTGGCCGAATCTAAAATGACCTAAAATGACCTAAAGTGACCAATTGTGATACATTTTGACCAGCAATAGTAAAATGACCATAACTTGGTCTACGTAACTCAGAATGACCTGAAATTTTGCCCCGCGTGCAATAAGACATAGATCCATAAGTTTGTAGTTTTGACCGAAACCTGAAAATCGAGGGAACTAGGTCGTCCTGCTAGGTCAAACTAGTATCCCGAAATCCAGCAAATTGCAAGAAAACACAATATACATGGAAATGAATTGGGTAACATGTACCAACCCTAAAAGACTATTGAATGTGACATATTGGTAACATTAAAACCTAATTCACCTAGAATGCATCGAGGGTCGACATCTTAGGTTGACTAACGAAATAATAGAATTCAGTGAATTAATTATCAAGCATTATCGTTAGAGACAGTTTAAATGAGTACTGAAACACTTCAAATTGTGTGTTTCAGTTAGCAAAGACTCAAGGAAGGGGAAGGAAACACTTAGTCAGAGCCAAGAGACAGTTATCAGAGGTTTGTGCACAACTAGTTTTTAACTGATTTTGTTTTGAATATTTCATATGATTAAATGACATATTTTTTCTTATGTATTATGTTTAACAAGCATTGGATTTAATTCAATAATTATTAAAATTGTTATAGTATGTATGAATTTAGCTTTGTGAAATGATATTTCCACAAGTATTAAGCATTGTTATGGATTGAATAAATTATGTTTTGGAAAATTGTGATAGAACATGTTTTGAATTGTGATGGTAATTTTCATGGAAAAATGCAAATTTATGATTTGAATTGTGATGAGCATAAAAATTATTGGATATTGGAATTGAATTTGAATCGAATTATATTGTGATTTATGCTCACTAAAAGTATTGTGATATTGTTTTATATCTCACTATAGATGATTAACTAGGTTATTACCCGTCTCTCTCATTTATTGAGAAGACAATGGAGTTAGTTGTGTTTTGATTACCATGGTATGTGCACAGGCTTAGATTTTCCTCTGATTTGAGGTTAGATCTAAGTTTTTTTTATCGTTATGGCCCTTTCGGAATATTCATTATTGTGATGTATACTGTGCACGATGATTTGACCTCCCTGACCATAGGGAGTTAGAATCCGATTCGACCTCCCCGACCATAGGGAGTTAGAATCACCCCGAAGATGGCCCTCTCGGATTAGTCTTGCATAGTTAGTGAGATAAAGAATGGCTTTTGAGATGCAGCATGATTTTTGAGATACAACATGATTTTTGAGATACAACATGGTTTTTGAGATACAGCGTGGTTTTTGAGATACAACATGATTTTTGAGACACAGAATGTTTTTGAATAGTAAAGAATTGTGATTTCAGTTATGATTTATGTATAATTGATTTTGTTGGAATTACCTTAAATGGTTAGTCATGATTTGATAAATTGAATTTCGTGATCAAAGTCATTTCATACAGATAATTTACATTATTGGCAATGAATATTTTGAGTTTTGGAATTTGATGAATATTCAGATTTCCAAATTATTTGCTGTAAATTTTGTCAATGTATATTGTACTATGTTTTAAATTATAGTTGTGCACCACTGAGTTCACCACTCAGCGATAGCTTTTCATTGTTGTCGCAGGTAGACAGACGGACAAGGCAGCAGACTAGGCTGCTAGTACTACACTGAGAGATCATCGGGTATATTGAGTATACCATATTTTGCATTTTATATTGTAATGTATGTTCACTGTATGTATATAGTGTTCTTGGTTTTGAGCAGTTGTAAATTAAAATTGTACATTGAAGTTGTAAAATAAATTGTAAATTATTTTGGTTTGTAAATATTGTGATATATTTCTTTTATCTCAGCCTTTGAAAATACTGAAAAATTATTGTGGATTTTGAGTTGACTAAATGTTGAAGTTTGAGATTGAGAAATATATTTGAAGTGATTTTTATAGGTTTTTGAAGAACTGCTTTATTAAAAATACAAATGACACTCTGCCAAAATTTTTACTAAAATTATTATTTCTTCAAATGTGTTAGCTATTTCACTTCAGTTCAAAAAAGTTTTTAACACCTGTAAATAGTGCTCACCACTGTAAAAAGAAGTAAGAAAAGTTTTAAAATCCCTTATAGTGTATTTAATGAGTTATCAGTAGACGAAGTGGTAATTCATTAGGTATACTACGGGATCATGTTATACCTTACAGAGGGGTAGGGTGTGACAGTTTCCCCATTGATCTGGTTCCTATGGAGCTTGCTTATAGTGCAATCTAATTTTCAAGCATCCTATTGTATGGTTGCATTTGTTCCATCCTTACCTTTTGAAGGAAAAGAAGCGTGAAAAACACAAGATTATACCATTGAATTCAAAAATTTTCACCTAGGGTCACATGCACCATGCAAGATTTATTTTTATCTATTTGATTTCAATGATAAACAACATATTAAAACTCTTTTAATATGTTTTTGGATCTGTATTTGCCATTTAAGATTTTAAAATTAATCAAATTAATTTTAGAACCCTAGATTAAATCAAGAACGATTACACTAACCAGATGTTATCCCTCTAGCTTGTCCACACCAAGAACACCTATGGCAGCCCTTGAACAGCTTCTAAAGCCTTTTCTATTAATTAGAAATTCAAGTTCTGCCTTTTAAGAGATTAGAGATGTAAACAGGACACTAGAAACAATTTCTAGCGTTCTTAATTCAAGAGATTGATGGATAATCTCTTTGAATTGATGAGAGATGAAGAGAAATAGCTGAAGAGGCTCAAAGTGGCGTGACAATTGAGAGGAGAGGCTGCTGGTTATGTTTTCTTTCATAACCACACTTAAATAGCTAGGTTAACACATTAAACCCTAGCCACATGTCACCTTTGATTAGCTCTAGGTTTAAGTGACCCAATCACATTGTGCCAAGTGTCAAACCTATATTTAATCTTGATTTTAATCATCTTACATGATTAAAAACATTTGGCAAGCTTATGTGTTATGCCATGTGTCACCATCTCATGGTGCCACGTGTCACAACGTGAAATGACCAAAATGCCCGTGTCTTAATTTTGAGTTCTTAACCCAAAATAATTATTTTCTTCTTCTAATTAATTTATATCAAATATAAATTAATTAATTAATCTCTATTAATTAATTTTCATCAATTAAATTCATATTTAAACACTTTAAATATAAATTTAACTTATACTACACATCCAATAATCTAGATTTGGTTTCAAGTCATGCTAGGACTTTGCAATTTAATTACAAACCAAATCTATTTAATTAATCGATTAAACTCTTTAATTAATTAATTAAATCATATTTAAATAGGTGATAACTTGTGTATGTGTGTGACTTACTAGGCTCATCACTAATTGGCAATGAGACATGATATCAACTCTTAATATCATCGAACTCTTTCTTACCATAAATGATTTCTCTAAATCATTTTATGAACCTCATAGACCATGGTTAACACCTAGCATAGCATGCCATGGCCACCCAATTAGTAATAAGGTTTACCTTAAATGAACCTATAATCATATGTTACCATGCACTAAAATCTCTCAAATCCCAACTCGAGTCATGGTTTATGTCAAACTCCATTTGCTATGAATATTATGTTCTCTTTTAATTCCAGCTTGATTAAAAGATTTTTCTCATCAACTCTTTTCTCAATAAATCTATCTGAACTTGAAACATCAAGAACAATTAAATGAACATAGGATTTTAACTCTATTTACTTAGAGGAACAGATTCCATCTTGATCAACACCTACCTCCATATATAACTAGCAGAGCCAACACATGCCCATATACCCATACATAGTACAAGTATGAAAGCAGATCAAACTCAAACTACCTATATACAAGATAAATCTCTCTAAAGATTATATGCAATGATAAGATATATTACAAAACAAAGAAAAGAGTAAACTACAAGTGCTTCTCATAAGTGTCACAGGTTCGTCATACTAATCATTTATAAGTGCCTATCATGTTTGTTATATGGCATGAGACTCACCATTCCATCTTATTTATATCTCATATAAATATCTTGGGAACAAATATGAATACAATCTTTCTGGATAAGTCATGTCCTTATTATGAAGTATCCTCGATTGTGAACCTATTTATGATACTTTGTGCTAGAAATATTGTCACTCATATTCTTAACAACTTAAGAATAATATTTTTAACAAAATATCAATGGACCTTTTCTATTACACATAAATATATTATGTAAACGGAAAAGTGGAAATGCCTTTTATTATTAAAAATATGTACAAGATACATACTAAATGATATGCTCTAGGGCATACTACTAACAATCTCCCCCTAGCACTAGAGCCAGTCATTACAATATCTTAGACCTATCTTCTCAAGATGTGACATAGGCTTAGTGAATGGATCACCGGATTTTCACCGATGCTATTTTCGCATGGCTACATCGCCGCCCAACTATTTCTCCGATAATGTGGTAGCGCCTTTCTATGTGTTTGGATTTCGTGAGACCTTGGTTCCTTAGCTCAGAGATCGCTCCATTGTTGTCACTAATGGAAACTCAATGGAAGGAACTACCGTAAGTTCTCACGAACTTCTTTATCCAAACAGCTTCATTTATATACTCCTGTTTGGAACTCTTCCAATCGATCCACCTCCATTACAAATGAACACATATCCAGATGTAGACTTTCTATCATCGATATCCGATTGGAAATCGTAATCGTGATAACCATCCAATTGCAAGTCTCCACTTCCATAAATCAAGAATAAATCCTTAGTTCTTCTCAAGTACTTAAGGATATTCTGTTCCAAACATTGGATTGATACCGCTAGTCAAACTAACAACATATGCGATATCCGCCTAGTACACAACATTGCATACATTAAACTTCCAATAGCCAAGCATATGGAATCGCCATCTTATCTCTTTCTTCAGTGTCTTTGGAGACATCTCTTTAGAAAGGTGGATACCATGTCTCACTGGTAACAATCCTCTCTTGGAATCAAGCATGTTAAACCTCTTTAACACCTTTTCCAAGTATAGACTTTGGGATAAACCATTATTTTTTTTGCTCTATCTCTATAGATGCGAATCCCAAGAATATAGGTTGCCTCCCCTAAGTCTTTCATGGAGAATGTATTTGACAACCATACCTTTATAAACATACCGTATCATTACCCATCAACATGTCATCCACATATAAGACAAGGAAAGTGATAACTAACCTTCTTATATACACATGGCTCATCCTCATTTTTGATAAAACCAAAAGATTTAATGGCTTCATCAAAACGGATGTTCCAACTCCTCGAAGCTTGTTTCAACCCATAAATGGATCGCTTTAGCTTGCATACCTTGGAACCATCTTGGGATTCAAATCCCTTAGGTTGTTCCATGAAAATGTTTTCTTCAATGTATCCATTGAGAAAAGTCGCTTTGACATCCATCCGCCAAATCTCATAATCATAGTATGCACTATTGCTAATAAAATCCTAATTGATTTAAGCATGGCGAAAGTCTCCTCATAGTCTATTCCTTGCCTTTGGCGAAACCCTTCGCTACTAGCCTTGCCTTATAGGTCTCTACCTTTCCATCGTAACCAATTTTCTTATTGAAAACCCATTTGTTCCCTATAGGTACAATACCTTCAGTGGGTCAACAAGATCCCAAACTTGATTCTTATACATGGAATCAATCTATTTCATAGCATCAATCCATTTTGAAGAGTCTATATCCGATATAGCTTTTCATAGGTAAGTGGATCATCTCCATGATCTACTTCTTCATGAGTAGACAACTCTTGTTCTTCTTCATGAAGAAAACCATATCTCACCGGTGGGTGAGATATTGTTCTACGAGGGATGTTTCATCAATGGGTATAGGTTGACTAGATGGATCTATATCCATATTCTCCAATTCTAACTCTATTTGCCTTCCTTTGCCTTCTTCTTGAACAAACTGTTCAAGAAATGTGGCATCTCTACTTATCACAACCTTTTGTGAAGTAGGCAAATAAAAATAATATCCAAAACTATCTTTGGATATCCAACAAATCGACCTCTTTCTGATCTGGTCTCCAATTTATCAGTGTTCAGCTTTTTGATATAAGGACAACCCCAAATCTTAACATGCTTAAGACTTGGTTTTCTTCCATGCCATATCTCATAAGGTGTGGAAGAAACTGATTTTGATGGAATCCTATTCGAATATATAAAGTCGATTCTAATGCAAATCCCCAAAAGGAGATTGGCATATCAAGATAGCTCATCATACTACGTACCATATCCAATAGGGTACGATTTCTCCGATACACCATTCGAGAAACAATACCATGCTCTCTCAAGTATTCATCAAATTCAAGATTCAAATATTCACCTCCACGATCTAATCGAAGAGCTTTAATACTTTTTCCTGTTTGATATTCTACTTCATATTTAAATTCCTTAAACTTTTCAAATGATTCATGTTTGTATTTCATCAAATACAAATACCCAAACATTGATTTATCATCAAGAAAGGTAATAAAATAATGAAAGCCCTCTAGCCATTTCTTTAAACGGACCACATACATCACTATGTATTAGTTCCAAAATATTTTCACTCTTAGCCCTTGTCCAACAAAGGGTGATCTAGTCATTTTGACCTGAAGGCAAGGTTCACAAGTTTGAGTAGGCTCAGAGCCCAATGAGGATAGAATCCACATTTTCTCCAATTTTGCAATCCTATCGTCTGCAACATGACATAACCTTAAGTGCCAAATATATTTTGAACTTGAGTTGGTTTTCACCATGGCATTGTATTCTTTTAGATTGCTATACTTGGAAACACTTTCGCAATGGAAACACTTTCCTATTGGCAATGGAAACACTTTCCGAAACACTTTCCTTTGCCTTTATCGCCTTTAGTCTTCCTTTTAGCTATTTTCTTGAAGGACCAGAACTGAGGTTTCTTTTTCTTATTGCCCTTCTTCTTGTTGGACTTTCCAGTAAGAAGATGCAACCAAAGCTACCTCTTTTCCTTTATTGCATATTCTTTTGGGCAATAACATGTTGAGTAATTCACTAAGGTGCATTCCTGTTTAGTCATATGGAAATTTGTCACAAAATTCCCAAAAGACTCGAGGAAGGGGAAGGATCAAATCCGTTTGTAGTTGGAAATCCATGTTGAAGTCAAGATGTTCCAACCGCCAATCACCAATCATCTTGTGGACATGATCCCCAACATTCCCTCGGACATCCTCATACAGATATCTCATACCTAGCATTCGTGTGCTCACCATACAACTCTTGTAGGTGAAGGAGGATCTCACTCGCACTGCATGTTCTCATGTTGACTCATTACTCATGGAAGCAAGCATGTAACACTTAGCTCTCATATCATGCTCCTTCCACTTGTCCAAAGTTTCATGTTCCTCTTGTGTGGCCTCCGGAGGTAAGGGACCAGAACATTTGAATCTAGAACATATCCTATATGTTCAAGGTTCAGACAAGTTTCAAATTTCTTAGCCAATCGCATTAGGTCCTGTCAACTCACAGATCAAGTATGCTTGCAAGGATATTGGATGGTGGTGGTTGTTTTGTGCTCATTTTTATCGTAAAATTAAAAATAACCAGATTAATTAGTAAATATATCATGTAATTAACCAAAATGATTATGGCCTTTTAATCAAATTGGTCCTCCCACTAACTTAGCGAATCCTATACTTCCAAAGTAGATAACGGAAATCCTGGTTGGATGAATTTCTAGTGGGTGATTGAATTCTTATGATTCTATTGATCATCCTCAGGTACATCTATTATTGGAATTACAATAAACTATAAGTGAGCAACTCCTTGCCCATCACATCTCATGTGAGGTTCAATCCTTTACCTAGCCCCTATTTCTCAAAATCTCAGGTACATCCATTATTGACTTATCTTGCATTAGTTAAGTTGATCCCATTGAGCCAGTAATTATGCAAATAATTTTAATGTCCTCAGGTACATCCAATATTGGCCACCAAACCATTTACATATTTACAACATCTCATGCTTAACAATTATTCTTAAGAAAATCTCTTAAATTAATTGCATCTCATGCAACTATTTAAAATTTCTTAAAATAATTGCCCCAATGGAGGGCTTATGTTATAATTACTTTAATTATAGCATTTCCAACTTAATCATTTGTTTGGAAGATTTTATAGCCATCCTAATTACTATTAAGGTCTCACTTTGCACATTATCCATTTAGCATGCATATATCATATAATTGCATACATTCCATACATCTCATGCATTCATGGATAAGCAGTAAATATGGTATGATCATGGACTTTCTAAGGGATTCAATTCTGAGCCACCAAGAATTGAATCAGGGCATTCCTAGGTGCATTTCATTCATTCATTTTACAAGAGTTGCTGAAGGAGTACATAATCAACACTTGATATTGAATTCCTCCCAGTCCCACCAATGCTCTTGACCTCCTTGAACTTCTTGCAATCCAATATTACAGAGTAATCCTTGGCATACCAAGGCGAATTTACAAGAACTTAAATAAATGAAATTACAACCCAAAAAATATTACAAACTTAATAATACATGCCCAAAATAAATTAAAATAAAATAATTAATTTACAATCCCAAAGAAACATAAAAGAAATAAATCCAATCACATTGGTCTTTTATAGTCCATGATCATCCATCATGCATATCACTATTTAACAATTAAATAAAACATACATACTTAAATTAAATTGAATATCTCATATTCAACTTAAAAATCCAGATTTAAATATGATTCAAATAAATTTAAAAATTCAGATTTGAATCTCATTCAAACAAATTTAAAAATTCAGATTTGAATCACATTCAAACAACTTCAAAAATTCAGATTTGAATCACATTCAAACATTTTTTAAAAAATCAGATTTGAATCACATTCAAATATTTTTTAAAAAATCAGATCTGAATTTTATTGTATCAATTTTAAAAAATCAAATTTAAATATGATTCAAACAACTTTAAAAATTCAGATTTGAATCACATTCAAACAACTTTTAAAATTCAGATTTGAATCACATTCAAACAATTTTTTAAAATTCTGATTTGAATCATAATTTAATTGTGTGATTAAAACAACTAATTAAACACTTTAATTAGTCAAAGAATAGGCCTTAGATCATACAACAATTGCAGAATTAAAAGCCAAACCTTGAACCACCCAAGGAACCATTGTTGCCGCCACCAATGGTGGCTTTACCATGTGTGACGCCACATCTCATGATCCAACCAGCAATGAATCTCTTGATCTCATGATCAAACACACAATTAAATTATATAATCAACAATCTAAATGGCAAATATAGTGGCTCTGATACCAATTGAAGGAACAGAAGCGTGAAAAACACAAGATTATACCATTGAATTCAAAAATTTTCACCTAGGGTCACATGCACCATGCAAGATTTATTTTTATCTATTTGATTTCAATGATAAACAACATATTAAAACTCTTTTAATATGTTTTTGGATCTGTATTTGCCATTTAAGATTTTAAAATTAATCAAATTAATTTTAGAACCCTAGATTAAATCAAGAACGATTACACTAACCTCTTGATGTTTTGAGATTCGACACCGATGTTGTCCTCTAGCTTGTCCACACCAAGAACACCTATGGCAGCCCTTGAACAGCTTCTAAAGCCTTTTCTATTAATTAGAAATTCAAGTTCTGCCTTTTAAGAGATTAGAGATGTAAACAGGACACTAGAAACAATTTCTAGCGTTCTTAATTCAAGAGATTGATGGATAATCTCTTTGAATTGATGAGAGATGAAGAGAAATAGCTGAAGAGGCTCAAAGTGGCGTGACAATTGAGAGGAGAGGCTGCTGGTTATGTTTTCTTTTCATAACCACACTTAAATAGCTAGGTTAACACATTAAACCCTAGCCACATGTCACCTTTTGATTAGCTCTAGGTTTAAGTGACCCAATCACATTGTGCCAAGTGTCAAACCTATATTTAATCTTGATTTTAATCATCTTACATGATTAAAAAACATTTGGCAAGCTTATGTGTTATGCCATGTGTCACCATCTCATGGTGCCACGTGTCACACTGTGAAATGACCAAAATGCCCCTGTGTCTTAATTTTGAGTTCTTAACCCAAAATAATTATTTTCTTCTTCTAATTAATTTATATCAAATATAAATTAATTAATTAATCTCTATTAATTAATTTCTCATCAATTAAATTCATATTTAAACACTTTAAATATAAATTTAATTTATACTATACATCCAATAATCTAGATTTGGTTTCAAGTCATGCTAGGGACTTTGCAATTTAATTGCAAACCAAATCTATTTAATTAATCGATTAAACTCTTTAATTAATTAATTAAATCATATTTAAATAGGTGATAACTTGTGTATGTGTGTGACTTACTAGGCTCATCACTAATTGGCAATGAGACATGATATCAACTCTTAATATCATCGAACTCTTTCTTACCATAAATGATTTCTCTAAATCATTTTATGAACCTCATAGACCATGGTTAACACCTAGCATAGCATGCCATGGCCACCCAATTAGTAATAAGGTTTACCTTAAATGAACCTATAATCATATGTTACCATGCACTAAAATCTCTCAAAATCCCAACTCAGTCATGGTTTATGTCAAACTCCATTTGCTATGAATATTATGTTCTTTTAATTCCATTCTTGATTAAAAGATTTTTCTCATCGTAAACTCTTTCTCAATAAATCTATCTGTCTGCCAGAACTTGAAACATCAAGAACAATTAAATGAACATAGGATTTTAACTCTATTTACTTAGAGGAATGATTCCATCTTGATCAACACCTACCTCCATATATAACTAGTGAGCCAACACATGCCCATATACCCATACATAGTACAAGTATGAAAGCAGATCAAACTCAAACTACCTATATACAAGATAATATCTCAGTCAAAAGATAATATGCAATGATAAGATTTATGACAAAATATTGACAAGATTAAACACAAAGTGCTTGTCATAAGTGTCACTGGATCGGAATACTTATCATTTATAAGTGCATATCATGTTAGTTATATGGCATTAGACACACCATTCCATCTTATTTATATCTCATATAAATAACTTGGGAACAAACATGAATACAATCTTTCTGGATAAGTCATGTCCTTATTATGAAGTATCCTCGATTGTGAACCTATTTATGATACTTTGTGCTAGAAATATTGTCACTCATATTCTTAACAACTTAAGAATAATATTTCTAACAAAATATCAATGGACCTTTTCTATTACACATAAATATATTATGTAAACGGAAAAGTGGAAATGCCTTTTATTATTAAAAATATGTACAAGATACATACTAAATGATATGCTCTAGGGCATACTACTAACACCTTTATCTCTCTCATCTCTTCATCATGCTTAGCTTGATCAGCAAGAATTTGTTGAAATAAAGCCTCTATGGTAGAACCTTATTGTTGTTGTCTAGGTGGAGGTGGAGGATTTGTATCCCTTTGTTGAAAACCAGGAGGTGGATGCCTAGGTTGCTGATACTGATTCCCTTGCTATTGTAGTGGAATGTTCTGAGTTGAAGCTTGATTTTGTTGATTTTCCCATGAAAAATTAGGATGATTCTTCCAAACATATGAAGGATAATCCACTCCACAACTCATTGTTCCTTCTACATAAGCAACTTATTGAGAACTTCCAGAAGATGATGATGAATTGACTAGCATACTTAGATCTTCCATCTTTATTGCTAAGACATTTGTAAGTGCATCAAATTTGGCATTGATCATATTAAATGGATCAAGATCATACATTCTAGGACCTTGTTTCTTTTGAGTTAGAGCTGGACCTCTTGTATTACTCCAAAAATCAGTATTCTTTGCAATTTTCCCCAAACGTTCATAAGCTTCATCTTCATGCTTAATGATGAATTCCCCTCCAGTTTGAGTATCAATGATTCCTCTGATAGCAGGAGTAACATTTGTGTAAAAATTCTGATTATCATCCATTTTGGAATGGCATGATGTGGACATTATCTCTCCAATTCCTTCCATCTCATCCATGACTCATAGAGGGTCTCATCTTCTCTTGGCCTAAAAGCCATCACTTGATTCCTTAATTCTTGAGTTTTTCTACGTGGAAAATACTATGCTAGAAATGCATCAGTGAGTTGCTCCCAATTTGTAATAGAATTATGAGATAGAGAATCAAGCCAATCCAATGCTCTATCCTTCAAAGAGAATGGAAATAGCTTCAACCTTGCTGCATCATCAGATACTCTAGTTTGCTTTTGCAGGTCACAGATCATAGCAAACTTCTTAAGATGGGTGTGTTGATTTTCTGAAGGATGACCCCTAAATTGAGAATTCTGAATCATCTGAAGTACTCCAAAATCCATCTTATAGCTATTTGCATCAATCCTTGGTCTTGCAATGCTCTCTCTCAAATCATCAAAACGAGAGAATGCATGATCCATCATACTCTCCCTAGGCACATTAGTATTGACAACTTCTTTTCCACGAGCTTCATTCTCATTATTTTGATTGTTTCCACTATTACCACAAATTCTAACTCCTTCCTTAGCCATTTCTTTTTCAACTTCAGCTGCTTTCAAAGCTTCTTTTCTTCTTCTGGTTTCTTTCTTGTTGGCTCTATAAAACTTCTCAATTTCAGAATTGTATAAGAGAGATGTGTCACTTGTGCTTTTGGATCTTCTCATAAAAGATCAAAAGGTACTTCAAAAGAACAATCAAACACAAACTAAAAACATAGTATAAAATAAAAATCTAAAAATAACTAAAGTAACAAAAAATTCAATCTTAAACAAACAACACCCTAGTAACGGTGCCCAAAACTTGATGTGGCCCAATCATAAATGCATGGGTCGTTCAAGTAATATAGATAAAGATATCATTTCCTTGAAGAGTTGTGTTAATGATTGAATTTTTGATATAAAAGTTTACTAATCTAAACTAAACTTGGACTATGAGTAATTAAATGAAGAATTTGGAAATGTAAAATATATATGTGCAATTTCAATAAAGAAGTTAATTGAATGGCAAGTATCACTAAATTGTAAGAAATACATGTAGTA
Organism: Hevea brasiliensis; assembly: GCF_030052815.1. Taxonomy (NCBI): domain Eukaryota; kingdom Viridiplantae; phylum Streptophyta; class Magnoliopsida; order Malpighiales; family Euphorbiaceae; genus Hevea; species Hevea brasiliensis. The sequence goes on along the minus strand of NC_079495.1, from coordinate 30,470,676 downwards.
AAATGAAACATGACAAAAATCAAAGTAATAGGTAATAAAAATCAATTAAAAATTTAACAATAATAAAAGGATGATTCCAGAGTTTAGAGGCTCATATTCAAGCTATTTTGGGATTTTAGATTGATTATCCAAACACATGGAAATCATTGGTTTCAAGGAGATTAATTCTTAAATCCTATTGTGACACTCCTTACCCGACTACAGTGTAGCCGAGCAAGTTATGCCACTCAGTGTGCCGGAGCACTCTATTTTATCTTAATTCATTTTTATCATAGTTTTCAAAATAATTTGTGAAATATAATTAATTTATTGAAATTGTAATTTATTTGAGGTTCCGAAAATTTTTTATAGAAAATCCGGCGGAGTACCGGCTAAAAATGGAGAACACAGTTATTCGGAACCTGTGAAAAACACTTCCTATGATCATATTCAATCAATCCCAACTCCAATTATCAACAAAGTCTCAGAATAATTTCATCAATTTCATTTATTTCTCAATCATTCATCTCATGGTACTCATATACAATTCACATTTTGTATCACATCAAGTTACAGCAATTTCTTAACGATTCCTCTATTTGTCATTTCACATCATCATTAGACTCAAATCATAAATAAATTCTCACATGTGATTTATAATCACAAATTACAAGTACTTACATTAATACAAAATTATATTACATTTGTTCAAATACATATGATAAAATAAGAGTTTAATTACCAAATTTACAAAAATCTCAAAATACAAGATGGGACCTAGTGTCCTACCAATGCACTGTAGTCTGTGAGGTGACACGGACGCTATGCAGAACTGTGAATGGCCTTACCCAATCTGTGGTCTACCGGGCCCTCTGTCCAAATCTTCAGTACCTACGCGTTGCAAAAGCGACGCGCTAAGCATAAAGCTTAGTGGTGCCAATAATACAAGAAAATATAATATGCTAATAAAAATCATAATTTCTTAGCCATTGTGTTCATAAGAACTGAATAATTACCAACTTAATGTTTAGTCGAGGGCTAATTACGTTTTATGATATTAACTTCTTCATGCATTTTGTTAATTATTTTCTTCATGATCTTGAGTTTCTTTGTATTCTATCATAATCATTCCTGATATTTAATTTTTGTATTTTCTTTAACAATCAGTTCAATTACAGTTATACTTTTCCATGCCCAAGTAACCTATACTGAACGACTAGACTGGATAACGGGTCGTTGGCACTGGACATCGCGGTGCCTCGGGCCGTCATACCATGGGACGCAGAACGTCAACCACGTATGCAGTCAGTATGGCTAAAAAGCCATGATATCACATAATCAGCATAAAAGCCATGAATACGGGCATAAAAGCCATGAATAAGGACATAAAGCCATGAATACAGGCATAAAGCCTTTCGCAGTACTGCTAAAACAATACCCTATTGGCATGCCAAACTATCCAAACCAATCACATTAGGCCTACTAGGGCATTTTGCATTTTTAAGTTTCACATTTTTGAATTTCAAGTTTTGGTGTCACTATTCATTTCATTGGTCAACAAGAAAGTTGACTTTTGCATAGAGAATATGTACACTGACTTTGGCACTTCAAACATACCACATTTTACATTTAAAACTTGTTGGAATAAGTCACCAAATCCATTTCCAAGCTTAGCACTAAGGGGCAGAAATTTCAGAATTTGTACCATAACTTTACTATTCCATTAGGGACTGTTACAGTGGAAATTTGAGGAAATGGTAAACATGAAAGTTGTTCCTTATTTTGTCTAGTTGAATTTCTTTTTTTGAATCACTCCATTTGGAGTTTTGTAGCTCAAGTTATGGCCAAAATAAGTTTACTGTTCACGTGCAATCGCTCATGCCGAGATTTTGGTTCTGGCAGATTTTGATCCAACTTTGGTCAGTAATTTGATCAAGTTAAGTTCATAATTTGGTCTAACTTTCTTCATATGAAATGTTCTACCATGCCTTAGGTTTCCATCGGTTCAAGAATCGCCTAAATCCGAGTTTTCTAGAGAGAGTTATAGCCATCCAAACATTACTGCTCAAGTGAAAATCTGCAGAGTTGCAGGTTTGATAACTTAACTTTGCTCAATAATTTGAATGGGTTAATGGCATAATTTGGGGTGATGTTCTTCATGAAAGTTGTTTGTCTATATCATATCTTGTTACTGTAAAACTTTCAGGTCAATTTGACCATTCTACAGTGAGTTATGGCCAAATGAACAGTTACTATTCATTTGGTCATTCTGCAGGGGCTGTTTGCAGGGTATCCGGATTGCGGCCAACTTTTGGTCCTCTTGCTTTGGTCTTTTGGGCATGGTTTCTTTAGCAAAAATGTGCCATTATAAGCCTAGTTTCATGTCCAATTGGCCAAACACCAATTGAACCTACACAGCCAAAGTTATGGCAGTCCAAGTGGACTGAAATTTCACCACTGCTTTGTCCTTAGGCAGCCTACACATTCACTTGGCCATGCTATATTTTAGTCCAAATTGTGGTCAACTTACCTAAAATGGTCACTAATTGACCATTAAAATGTTCTCTAACAATTTCATAAGCTAAATCCAAGTTTCACTCCCAAACCCTAGTTCATATTCAAGGTTTACTCCCATTTACCTTAGTTAGCACACCAATTCATTATACATGTATATATGTACCTTAAATATCATCTTTAGTCCACTCTAAGTCCATCAAAACAGTCACCCTTATCCCTTCCTTAGGGCTGCCGAAATTTCAAGGAGTATATACACATGAGTTTAGTCCATTTAATTTATCATTTCTTAGCAATTTCAAGTTCCTAACATGAAATAAAAGAAACACTTGCATAAATAAGCACTAACCTCTTTAATGGCAGAATTTTCCAAGATTAAACTTCACTTTCCTTCACTTTCTAGGCTGCCAAACACTTCCCCAAGAGGTATGGACAAGTTTTAATGAAAGGTGTCTAGGGTTTAGTAGTGAAAATTCATGGGAAATGGAGGAAATGAAAGAAAATTTTCATGGAGGGAGGAAGAAGAGAAACTCACGTTTTTGGCTGAAGAGAAGGCAGCTGGTATTTTAATTCCTTTAGCCATGTTTATCTCTTTTATGTGTTAATTAATAGGTTGTTTAAATATGATTGGTTAGAACTTTTAAATGACATCATAAAGATGTCATAATAGGCCTTTTTCGTCATTTTCTTTTCCTTTCTTCACTACTCATTTTCAATTTAATTTCTAGTAATGTTTATTCATATTTTATGTCATATTAATTATTTACTCAACTGGAAAAGTCGGCCAAAAATCACCTCTGAAGGCGAAATGACCAAAATGCCCTGCGTTTGGCTTAACGGGTCAAAATTGTCTGTACCGATTGAAAAATTTTTCTAAATATTTTCTTGGCATTCTAATGCCATAGGAACCTTAATGACCCTTCTCTGGAGTCTCAAAAATTATTTTATAATTTTTCCTCCGGGTCTAGGGCTCCTCGTTGCGAGAACCGCAACTTCCCTCTGGTTACCCATCGCTTGGGCACCGGCTCATTTAACTTGGTTGTATTTTATTTCTAAAATTTTTACTATATTTTTCTTATTAATATTTGAGTTAATTTTGGTCCCTCACTTTAGTTTAAATATTTTTTCGGACGTTCTAGTTGTCCGTACCGACACCGGTCACCGGAACAGTAGAATGTACGGAGTTGCTACCGGGAGGGTGTTACAACTCTTCCCCTCTAATTTAAATTTCGTCCTCGAAATTTACCCAATGTAAATAGCCAAGGAGCTAATACCTCTTTATTTCTTCACCTTTCCGTGTTATCCTACTTCACTTTCTCCTTAGTCTCAATCCTATCCTCAAACAGTTATGTACTCATCCTTTTTCATCTTAAATACAGTCTCCTTCTCATCTCCATTCACTATCTCATTGTCTCTTCACTCTCTTATTCCATACCTTAACCTAAAATAAACAAGAAATACAGATCTGCAATAGTGTCACCTCGACTCATATGAATGCAATGCATGATATGCAATCTATCTAGGTCCAGAAACGCCTAAACCGCGCTCTGATACCACTAAATGTGACACCCCTTACCCGACTACAGTGTAGCCGAGCAAGTTATGCCACTCAGTGTGCCGGAGCACTCTATTTTATCTTAATTCATTTTTATCATAGTTTTCAAAATAACTTGTGAAATATAATTAATTTATTGAAATTATAATTTATTTGAGGTTCCGAAAATTTCTTATAGAAAATCCGGCGGAGTACCGGCTAAAAATGGAGAACACAGTTATTCGGAACCTATGAAAAACACTTCCTATGATCATATTCAATCAATCCCAACTCCAATTATCAACAAAGTCTCAGAATAATTTCATCAATTTCATTTATTTCTCAATCATTCATCTCATGGTACTCATATACAATTCACATTTTGTATCACATCAAGTTACAACAATTTCTTAATGATTCCTCTATTTGTCATTTCACATCATCATTAGACTCAAATCATAAATAAATTCTCACATGTGATTTATAATCACAAATTACAAGTACTTATATTAATACAAAATTATATTACATTTGTTCAAACACATATGATAAAATAAGAGTTTAATTACCAAATTTACAAAAATCTCAAAATACAAGATAGGACCTAGTGTCCTACCAATGCACTGTAGTCTGTGAGGTGACACGGACGCTATGCAGAACTGTGAATGGCCTTACCCAATCTGTGGTCTACCGGGCCCTCTGTCCAAATCTTCAGTACCTACGCGTTGTAAAAGCGACGCGCTAAGCATAAAGCTTAGTGGTGCCAATAATACAAGAAAATATAATATGCTAATAAAAATCATAATTTCTTAGCCATTGTGTTCATAAGAACTGAATAATTACCAACTTAATGTTTAGTCGAGGGCTAATTACGTTTTATGATATTAACTTCTTCATGCATTTTGTTAATTATTTTCTTCATGATCTTGAGTTTCTTCGTATTCTATCATAATCATTCCTGATATTTAATTTTTGTATTTTCTTTAACAATCAGTTCAATTACAGTTATACTTTTCCATGCCCAAGTAACCTATACTGAACGACTGGACTGGATAACGGGTCGTTGGCACTGGACATCGCGGTGCCTCGGGCCGTCATATCATGGGACGCAGAACGTCAACCACGTATGCAGTCAGTATGGCTAAAAAGCCATGATATCACATAATCGGCATAAAAGCCATGAATACGGGCATAAAAGCCATGAATACGGGCATAAAGCCATGAATACGGGCATAAAGCCATTTCGCAGTACTGCTAAAATAATACCCTATTGGCATGCCAAACTATCCAAACCAATCACATTAGGCCTACTAGGGCATTTTGCATTTTTAAGTTTCACATTTTTGAATTTCAAGTTTTGGTGTCACTATTCATTTCATTGGTCAACAAGAAAGTTGACTTTTGCATAGAGAATATGTACACTGACTTTGGCACTTCAAACATACCACATTTTACATTTAAAACTTGTTGGAATAAGTCACCAAATCCATTTCCAAGCTTAGCACTAAGGGGCAGAAATTTCAGAATTTGTACCATAACTTTACTATTCCATTAGGGACTGTTACAGTGGAAATTTGAGGAAATGGTAAACATGAAAGTTGTTCCTTATTTTGTCTAGTTGAATTTCTTTTTTTGAATCACTCCATTTGGAGTTTTGTAGCTCAAGTTATGGCCAAAATAAGTTTACTGTTCACGTGCACTGTTCATGCTGAGATTTTGGGTTCTGGCAGATTTTGATCCAACTTTGGTCAGTAATTTGATCAAGTTAAGTTCATAATTTGGTCTAACTTTCTTCATATGAAATGTTCTACCATGCCTTAGGTTTCCATCGGTTCAAGAATCGCCTAAATCCGAGTTTTCTAGAGAGAGTTATAGCCATCCAAACATTACTGCTCAAGTGAAAATCTGCAGAGTTGCAGGTTTGATAACTTAACTTTGCTCAATAATTTGAATGGGTTAATGGCATAATTTGGGGTGATGTTCTTCATGAAAGTTGTTTGTCTATATCATATCTTGTTACTGTAAATATTTCAGGTCAATTTGACCATTCTACAGTGAGTTATGGCCAAATGAACAGTTACTGTTCATTTGGTCATTCTGCAGGGGCTGTTTGCAGGGTATCCGGATTGCGGCCAACTTTTGGTCCTCTTGCTTTGGTCTTTTGGGCATGGTTTCTTCAGCAAAAATGTGCCATTATAAGCCTAGTTTCATGTCCAATTGGCCAAACACCAATTGAACCTACACAGCCAAAGTTATGGCAGTCCAAGTGGACTGAAATTTCAGTCACTCTCATTGTCCTTAGGCAGCCTACACATTCACTTGGCCATGCTATATTTCAGTCCAAATTGTGGTCAACTTACCTAAAATGGTCACTAATTGACCATTAAAATGTTCTCTAACAATTTCATAAGCTAAATCCAAGTTTCACTCCCAAACCCTAGTTCATATTCAAGGTTTACTCCCATTTACCTTAGTTAGCACACCAATTCATTATACATGCATATATGTACCTTAAATATCATCTTTAGTCCACTCTAAGTCCATCAAAACAGTCACCCTTATCCCTTCCTTAGGGCTGCCGAAATTTCAAGGAGTATATACACATGAGTTTAGTCCATTTAATTTATTATTTCTTAGCAATTTCAAGTTCCTAACATGAAATAAAAGAAACACTTGCATAAATAAGCACTAACCTCTTTAATGGCAGAATTTTCCAAGATTAAACTTCACTTTCCTTCACTTTCTAGGCTGCCAAACACTTCCCCAAGAGGTATAGACAAGTTTTAATGAAAGGTGTCTAGGGTTTAGTAGTGAAAATTCATGGGAAATGGAGGAAATGAAAGAAAATTTTCATGGAGGGAGGAAGAAGAGAAACTCACGTTTTTGGCTGAAGAGAAGGCAGCTGGTATTTTAATTCCTTTGGCCATGTTTATCTCTTTTATGTGTTAATTAATAGGTTGTTTAAATATGATTGGTTAGAACTTTTAAATGACATCATAAAGATGTCATAATGGGCCTTTTTCGTCATTTTCTTTTCCTTTCTTCACTACTCATTTTCAATTTAATTTCTAGTAATGTTTATTCATATTTTATGTCATATTAATTATTTACTCAACTGGAAAAGTCGGCCAAAAATCACCTCTGAAGGCGAAATGACCAAAATGCCCTGCGTTTGGCTTAACGGGTCAAAATTGTCTGTACCGATTGAAAAATTTTTCTAAATATTTTCTTGGCATTCTAATGCCATAGGAACCTCAATGACCCTTCTTTGGAGTCTCAAAAATTATTTTATAATTTTTTCCCCAGGTCTAGGGCTCCTCGTTGCGAGAACCGCAACTTCCCTCTGGTTACCCATCGCTTGGGCACCGGCTCATTTAACTTGGTTGTATTTTATTTCTAAAATTTTTACTATATTTTTTTTATTAATATTTGAGTTAATTTTGGTCCCTCACTTTAGTTTAAATATTTTTTCCGGACGTTCTAGCTGTCCGGACCGACACCGGTCACCGGAACAGTAGAATGTACGGAGTTGCTACCGGGAGGGTGTTACACCTTTGAATACTCTTTCAAATGAGACAAAGAGTATCTTATTTAACTCAATCCTATTTTCATGGAGTTTATTTCTAGGTATAAGTTGATTAAATCCAATTTCTTGATTATATATCACTGGTTTTTCTCCTTTTATTACTTCAACCAATGATTAAGAACAATACTTAATGGGATCCTACACTAAACATGTCATTAGGCATGCAATAAATGGATAAAACCTTGTAACAACTACAAAATCTGGACAAATAAATTCAAATCAACAAAATATCTTAAATATTACATACCTTACTCTAGAATCTTAGAAAATTACTCATAATCCATGTTTAATACAATAGATTTTATATAGAAGAAGAAATAAAACATGAAAAATAAACTAAAACTGAAAAAACCCAATAGATGGCGTGAAGAAATGGTGAAGAAGGAGAAGAATCCAAGCTGTTACAGTCCAAAAATGGCATGTGACTCCCTTTTCTCTCTCTTCTTTCCCCAATCTTTCTCCTTATTCTGCTTCTTCTAGCAAAAAGTGATGCAAGGATGCTTAAATTCCCCTGATAAAAACCCTAGGATAGGCTAAAAATGGGCTGGAATAAAGTCATTACACGTGTGAGAATATTCGCTTCTTCAGCCAATTAATGAGGATGTGACGCCCCTTACCCGTCTACTGTATAGCTAAGTAAGAAGTGTCACATTCGATGCCGGAGCACCCTATCAAGTCTTATCATGTCCATTGTAAACTTTTAATATCATTTAAAAGCATGTAATCCATGTGTAGATTTTTTTTTTTGATAACTTATTTCTGTGGAGACCCGGACAGAACCTCCTCTGTTTTATTAGCATCTGGCGGGTTCCACTAATCACCTGTTAACATGTTCATATTCATTTTACACATTTCCATATCATATTATCTTTTATCATATCATTCATAATTATTTATGAGATCTCAAAAAATATCATCTATTGCATTCATATAGAAATTCATAGATAATAAATTACAAGTTTTCATTTCAATCTCAAAGTTAATTACAAGTCCAAAATGAAATACATCATAAACTAGTAATTACATCATAATTAGACATAATAAACCAAAATGCTAGTCTATACATAGGCCCTACCAAAATACAAATGTCACACCCTAGGCAAATCCCACATCTGCAAAACACGGGAGTGATGCTGGGCCTATAAGTTGGCGGTTCATAACCCCTAGTGACGCGTTTTAAAACCGTGAGGGCTTCGGCCCAGAGCAGACAATATTACTAGTGGGCCGAGTCGTTACATTTGTGGTATCAGAGCCAGGCCCACTAGGGGTTACGAACCGCTAACTTATAAACCCAGTATCTCTCCCGTGTTTTGCCGATGTGGGATTTGCCTAGGGTATTACAACAAAAGACTGGTGAGGTGACTCTGGACGGTGGCAGATCTGGTCAGAGCTCTGTCTGATCACAATTGTGGCGACTGCTGCTGTGGCGGCTGCTGATCTCCAGTGCCTACGCGATGGAAAACCAACGCATTAAGCATAACGCTTACTGGTGCATAATTTATAATAACAATAACTAAACAATTTAAATAATAATTCTATATGGCAAATTTCATAATTTCTAGGTATTTTACATTTTCATTTCACTTTAGAAACAATTTAAATTATTGGGATCTTTTCTATTTACTTATTGTATATTCAGTCTTAATTAATTATTATCAGTGCCCAAGAAGACTATAAAAGCTGGATACACAGGAGTATACAGGTTAGACAATCATATGTCTACCTTGTATACAGCTGTAGGGCACGAGGCCAGCTGTCAGACTTGTAAAGCTAGAAATAGAGTTAGACACAATGGCCAATAAGTTGGCATATAGCCTGTAGAACAATCATACCAGACATATATTATCAGTTCATGATTTTCTCTGTAGGCAGTACTTCTATCTGTAGTCCCTAATTGGTATACCAATCGATCTAAACTAAATAAATAAGTCTAGGTATACTATGGGCAATTACACCTTATTACATATTTATTTGAAATGTTCATATCACTTTATAGTGGGAAAATAGGTCCCACATACCCCTTTCACGTGGTTTAGTGTTTAATGGCTTGTTAGGGTTAAATTCCCTACCATAAGATAATTTATCTCATGGACCCTTCTTTGTTTTCAATTTTTGTGTCTTACTTTTATCTATCCATTTGATCGGCGTGTAGCCACTGTTTGGCCACACTTCCTTCATGGAAATTGTTCCCCTATGTCTTATCTTTATTTTTCCTTTTGAATCATATCAATTTTATTTTTAGAACTCAAGTTATGGTTAGATAACCATAACTGACTCATTTCCATATTCTGGTTCCTTAACTAGGCAGCTTTTGGACTTAGAGTTTACCTAATTAATGGAATATGTTGTAGTCACTTTTAGGCATAGTGATCTTCATAAAAATTATTGCTCTATGTATCATTGAGAAATTTGTATCACAATTTTTCAAGCCTTGTAGAATTATTTATGGCCAATTAACTCATCTGAGCTAATGTACCCTGTGCCAACAAGGGTTCAGTTTAGGACAGTGACTGCAGGTCACTTTTTGAGGTTCTTAAATTCATAATTTGAGGAAGGTTCCTAAAACAAAGCTGTATCCCTGTTTCTCAGATTTTTGAAAGGTATGGCTCATCCCAATTGTATTTTTCTAGTGGGAGTTATGACTAAAAGACTGTTCTGGGGTCAAGTGAAGTTTGGTCAGATTCCAGGTTTTGATGCAGTGACTTATTCTAACTATTTGACCCAGTTCTCTTCATTTCTTGGTTTTGGTCAAAATACCAATTTTGTAGGTCTGTGTCTTATGGACATTTTACCACTAGTTTCATTACATTTAAGTTCTTGTAGACCAAGTTATGACCATTTTGCCAAAACTAGTCAGGTAAGTTTATGTCCAGCAGTTTCTGGACAATCTAATTCTGGGCAGTTTTGTGACCCAAATTAGGCCAGCAATTTGGTTTGGTTTTTGGCATTTCTGGGTTCAGTGGTCTTCATGAAAATTGTAGCCCTATATCTAAGCTTTCCAATGGTATAAAATTCAATTCATTTGGATCAATATAGAGGGAGTTATTACCAAATGAATATGTACTATTCATTTGGTCAATTTTTGGGTTTTATGTAGGGTCATCTGGATTTGGACAGTGTTTAGGTTAAGTTTTGGACAGAATTTGGGCATGGTTTCTTCATAGAAAATGGGCTACTTTGGGTCTAGTTTCACCTCCAATTGGCCTCATACCAATTGGAGTCACATATTTTCAGTTATGGTTTAATAAACACACTGGACTCATTGAGTCCCAACCTGCAGAAAATGGCACTCCCAAAAATTCAACCCCCTCTAACTTTCTTACTTCAATTTGCATACATAGCACTTCAATTAGGCAATAAATAGTCTCAACCAAGTCAATCTCAACAATTACACAAAATCCTCAAATCATGTACACAAATCCTAGTTTCAAACTCAAACAATTCACTCCCTTCACTTCTCATAAATATACTTATATCAATCATCACCCTTAAACTCATTTACATCATTTGAACACATCAAAGCCCAACACACTTCATGGCTGCTGAAATTAGGGACATTATAGGTTCATGGATTTCTTTGAAATTTCTTAAGATTTCTACCTATCTTAAGCCACTTCCAAGGATTAAAAGAAAAGTGAGGGAAGAAAAGCACTAACCTCTTGTGACCCAACTTCAAACTTCCACTTTTCTTCTTTTTATGGGTATCTAAAACTTCCTTATAGAGTGGGGAGTATTTTTAGTGAAGGGTGCTAAAGGTTTTAGTGAGGAAATGGGGTGGGATTCAAGCTCAAAGCTTGAGCAACAATGGTGGAAATGGGGAGAAACCAGTTGGCCAAGAGAGAGGGAGAGAGAAGAAAGAGTAGAGTGGAAAAGAAAGGTTGGTGGGGTTTGTCTCTTATGGTATTTATATATTCTATTTTTTTGTACTTTAATTTTTAAATTTTCTTTTCTTCTTCTTTTCTTTTCTAATTCAATTCATAAGTTTTAATTCATATTAATTATTATAATTCTCTCAAATTTTAAAATTTTGACACTTATGTCAAAATTCACCTCTAGGGGTGAAATGACCAAAATGCCCTTCATGGTGCATATTGGGTTATTTTTATTATTTTTGTACCAATTAATAAATTCTCTAAAATTTTATCTTATTTTCTCTAAATTTTTCCTATATTTTCTTAATATTTATTCCATCAATTTATGCCTCCTCACTATAGTTTAAGTGTAGTTCCAGACATTCTGACTGTCCGAATAGACATTAGTCATCGGAACAGTAGAATGTACGGAGTACCTACGTTGACGGTGTTACAATTCTTCCCCTCCAAATAGAAATTTCATCCTCGAAATTTACCTGATGTGAAGAGCTGAGGGAACTATTGCCTCATCATTTCCTCACTCTCCCATGTCGCTTTTTCTGTGTTGTGGTGTCTCCACAAGACTTTCACTAATGGGATCCTCTTGCTTTTGAGTTCTTTCACTTCCCGTGCCAAGATTCGGACTGGCTTTTCTTCATATGTCAAATCAGGTTGCACAATTATCTCCTCTATTGAAATGACATGTGAAGGATCTGATCTGTATCTCCTGAGCATCGACACATGGAATACATTGTGAATCTTGTCCAGCTTAGGTGGTAAAGCTAGCCTGTAGGCTACTGGACCCACACGTTTAATGACATCATATGGACTAATAAACCTAGGGCTTAACTTACCCTTCTTACCAAACCTTAGCACTTTTTTCCAAGGTGATACCTTGAGAAACACCTTATTGCCAACCTCATACTCTATATCCTTTCTCCTCAGGTCGGCATATGACTTATGTCTGTTTGAGGCAGCTTTCAAATTGTCTCTGATGAGTTTTACTTTTTCCTCAGTCTGCCTCACTAAATCTGGGCCCACTACCTTTTCTTTACCCATTTTTGTCCAACATAAGGGAGTCCTGCATTTCCTCCCATACAATGCTTAATATGGAGCCATTTTTATGCTGGCTTGGTAGCTATTATTGTAAGAAAACTCTACCAAAGGAAGATACTTCTCCCAACTTCCTTCAAAATCAATGATACAGCTTCTTAACATATCCTTCAATACCTATCATACCATATCATTTATGTCATTAGTGTCACATCATTGTTATTATTCCTTAACAATTACAGCAATTCATTAAGTTCTAAGGGTTACCTGAATCACCCTTTCTGATTGTCCATCTGTCTGTGGATGAAAAGCCATACTAAAGTGCAGTTGAGTGCTTAAAGACTCCTATAGCCTCTTCCAAAACCTCAAAGTAAATCTCGAGTCTCAGTCAAATATGATCGATGTGGGCACTCCATGTAGCTGGACTATCTCATCTATGTAAATATCTGCTAACCTCTCCAGTGAGTAGTCGGCTCTAATTAGTAGGAAGTGAGCTGACTTGGTCAACCTATCCTCAATCACCCATATAGTATCATGCTTCCTCTGTGTCAATTGTAGCCCAGTGATAAAATCCATGATGAAGCGGTCCCGTTTCCACTCTGGTATGGATATAGGTTGCAACAACCCTGATGGAACCTGATGCTCAGCCTTAACTTGCTGGCATGTCAAACATTTGGTCACAAAATCACCAATCTCTTTCTTCATTCCAGGCCACCAATAATGTGTTTTTAGGTCTTGGTACATCTTGGTACTTATTGGGTGCATAGCATGGAAGTTACTGTGCGCCTCTTTCAAGATATTCTTCTTTAGTTCCTCATCTCCTGGTATACAGATTATGCCTTTATAATATAGGCACCCATCTCCTTTCAACTCATAATCAGTCTCCTTCTCCTCTTGAGTTCTGCCCATGACAGTTAGCAACTTTTCATCCTTTAACTATGCTTCTTGTATTTGCTGTAGGAAGCTTGGCTTTACAAGTAACTCAGCCAAAAGTACCCCATCCTGTGCTAAAGAAAACCGAGCATTCAGTGCTCTTAAAGCCATCATGGACTTCCTGCTTAGTGCATCAGCCACTACATTTGCCTTTCCTAGGTGATAGTCAATCACACAGTCATAATCTTTAAGGAATTCAATCCATCTCCTCTGTCTCAGATTGAGTTCCTTCGGGGTTGGCAAATACTTCAGACTCTTGTGATCCGTATAGATGTAGCAGTTCTCACTATATAGGTAATGCCTCCATATCTTCAATGCAAATATTATTGTCGCCAATTCCAGATCATGAGTTAGGTAATTCTTTTCATGTGGCCTTAGCTGTCTGGAAGCATAGGTAACTACTTTTCCTTCCTGCATCAGAATACACCCAAGCCTATTATGAGAGGCATCACTGTAGACCATATAGTCTTTCTCTAACTCTGGCTGTGTCAATACTGGAGCTTCTATAAGCATAGCCTTGAGCTTCTCAAAGCTAGTTTGACATTTATCATTCCAGTCAAACCTTGCATTCTTATGCAGTAACTTAGTCAGTGGGGCTGCTATAAGGGAAAATCCCTTCACAAATCTCCTGTAGTATCCAGCTAACCCCAAAAAGCTTCTGACCTCTGTTACATTTCTGGGAGGCTTCCATTCAACTATTGCCTCAATCTTCTTTGGATCTACCTTTATCCCATCTACTGATATAATGTGTCCAAGGAAGGATATCTCATCCAACCAGAAGTCACACTTGGACAACTTGGCATACAACTGCTTTTCCCACAGTGTCTATAGTACTACTCTCAGGTGTTCATCATTCTCTTCCCAGTTCTTAGAATACACCAAGATATCATTTATAAAGGCCACAATAAATTGATTCAAATAGGGATGAAAGATGTAGTTCATTAAGTCCATAAAAGCTGCTAGTGCATTTGTCAGCCCAAATGGCATCACTAGAAACTCATAGTGCCCTTACTGGGTCCTAAAAGCAGACTTAGGAACATCTGTCTCCTTCACTCTCAACTGGTGATAGCTGGATCTGAGATTTATCTTGGAGAATACTCCAGCTCCTCTCAACTAATCAAACAGGTCATTTACCCGAGGTAAAGGGTATTTGTTTTACACAGTCACCTTATTCAGCTACCCATAGTCTATACATAGCCGAAGGGTACTATCCTTCTTCTTCACAAATAGCATTGGTGCTCCCCAGGGTGACACACTAGGGCATATGAAGCCCTTGTCTAGTAGGAACTTTCAACTCTCTCAATTCAGTAGGTGCCATCCTATATGGAGCAATGGACATCGGTGCAGTACCTGGCATAACCTCTATAGCAAACTCAACTTTTCTATCAGGTGGCAAACCTGACAACTCTTTTAGAAACACGTCCGAAAAATCACATACTATGGGGATCTCCTGTATGCTTGGGCTAGTCTTCCTAGTGTCAACCACATGTGCTAAGAAAGTCTCACAACCCTTTCTTATCATTCTTCTAGCTGCTGTGGCTGATATGATAGTAGAAAGATAACCCGTTCCTTCACCCACAACTGTAATCTCATCCCCTTCTGCTGTTTGTAGTGACATCCTCTTTAGCCGATAATCTACCATCGCCTGATAATGTGATAACTAATCCATTCCCAATATCACATCAAACTCATGGAATGATAGCTCAATCAAGTCAGCTGGAAACTCATAACCCTGTATTCTAAGAGGACAACCCTTGTAGACCTTTTTCACCATGACACTATGGCCCAAAGAGTTTGTGACTTGTATGTCCTCCTCTAACTCCTCTATTTATAGCCCTCTATCAACTGGCGGTGTGATACACACATATGAATGTGTGAAACCCAGATCGATCAATGCACATACTAATAGGTCATAAAGAGAAAATGTACCTCTAATGACATCAGCTAGCTCTAGCTCATCTTGAGCTCTCATAGCATAAGCATGAGGTGCTACCCTAGTCTCCTGCCTCTGAACTGTCTCTGCTGTAGGCCTCTGTGATGTACCAGCTGTATCAGGCCTTGCTGGTCTTTTACCCCTCTGTGCTGCTAGGGCAGACCTCTCCATCTGAGGTGGAGCAGTGGGAACACTAGTATTCCTCTATGGACAATCCTTCAGGAAGTGATCCATAGACCCACATCTAAAACATCCACCAATCAACAATCTGCACTCTCTTCTGTTGGGCCTCCCACAATGTGTACAAGCAGGTGGTGGGGCTGATTGTTAGTAGTATGTCCTAGAGCACATTATTTAGTATGTATCTTGTACATATTTTATTAATAAAAGGCATTTTCACTTTTTCATTTACATAATATATTTATGTGTAATAAAAAAGGTCCATTGATATTTTGTTAGAAATTCTATTCATAAGTTGTTAAGAATATGAGTGATAGTATTTCTAACACAAAGTATCATAAATTGGTTCACAGTCGAGGGTACTTCCCAATAAGGACATGACTTATCCAGAAAGATTGTAATCATGTTTGTTCCCAAGTTATATGAGATGTAATTAAGATGGAATGGTGAGTCTCATGCCATATAAGAAACATGATAGGCACTTATGCATGATAAGTAAGCCGAACCAGTGACATTTATGACAAGCATACTAATTGAAGGAGCGGAAGCATGAAAATTATTAGTTTAGAACATTGAATTCAAAAATTTTCTTCTAGGGTTTCATGCATCATGCAAGATTCATTATTTACCTAATTGATTTCAATTGGTATTAGAGCCACTATATTTGCCATTTAGATTGTTCAATATATGATTTAATTGTGTGATTTGATCAAGAGTTGATTGAATCAAAGCTGGTTGGATGTTATTGTGTGGCGGCACATATGATGGAACCACCATCGATGACAGCATCAATGGCACTTCATGGTGCGCAAGGTTTGATTAAGTGTGGGCTTGTTTTCAAGGCCCATAATTAGGCCCATGACTAATTAAAATGTTTAATTAGGAGTTTTAATCACACAATTAAATTTTGATTCAAATCTGAATTTTTAAATTTGTTTGAATGTGATTCAAATATGAATTTTTAAATTTGTTTGAATCATATTCAAATATGGATTTTTAAGTTGAATATGAGATATTCAATTTAATTTAAGTATGTATGTTTTATTTAATTGTTAAATAGTGATATGCATGATGGATGATCATGGACAATAAAAGACCAATGTGATTGGATTTATTTCTTTTATGTTTCTTTGGGTTGTATATTAATTAATTTATTTTAGTGGCATGTATTATAAAGGTTGTAATATTTTTTGGGTTGTAATTTCATTTATTTGGTTCTTGTAAATTCACCTTGGTATGCCAAGGATTACTATGTAATTAGATTGCAAGAAGATCAAGGAGGTCAAGAGCATTGGTGGGACCAGTGGGAGAAATTCAAGATCAAGTGTTGATTATATACTCCTTCAGCAACTCTTGTAATATGAATGAATGAATGAAATTCACCTAGGAATGCCCTGATTCAATTCTTGATGGCTCAGAATTGAATCGCTTAGAAAGTCCATGATCATACCATATTTATTGTTTATCCATGAATGCATGAGATGTATGGGATTGTATGCAAGTATATGATAATGCATGCTAAATGGATAATGAGCAAAGTGAGACCATAATAGTAATTAGGCCGACCACAAAATCTTCCAAACAAATGATTAAGTTGGAAATGGTATAATTAAAGTAATTATAACATGGGCCCTCCATTGAGGGAATTATTTTGAGAAATTTTAAATACTTGCATATGATTTAATTAATTTAAGAGATTTTCTTAAGAATAATTGTTAAGCATGACATGTTGTAAATATGTAAATGGTTTGGTGGCCAATAATGGATGTGCCTGAGGACATTAAAATTATTTGCATGTTTACTGGCTCAATGGGATCAACTTAACTAATGCAAGATAAATCAATAATGGATGTGCCTGAGATTTTGAGCATTAGGGGCTAGGTAAAGGATTGAACCTCACATGAGATGTAATGGGAAAGGAGTTGCTCACTTACAGTTTATTGTAATTCCAATAATGGATGTGCCTGAAGATGATCAATAAGATTATAAGAATTCAATCACCCACTAGAAATCCATCCAACTAGGATTTTTGTTTTCGACTTTGGAAGTATAGGATTCGCTAAGTTAGTGGGAGGACCAATTTGATTAAAAAACCATAATCATTTTGGTTAAATACATGACACATTTACTAATTAATCTGGTTATTTTCTGTAGTTAATTTTCTGATAATAATGAGCACACCACAACCACCACCATCCAATATCCTTGCAAGCATACTTGATCGCAATAGGTTGATAGGACCTAATCTCTCTAATTGGCTAAGAAATTTGAAACTTTTTCTGAACCTTGAACATATAGGATATGCTCTAGACTCAAATGTTTCTGGTCCCTGACCTCCAGAGGCCACTCAAGAGGAACATGAAACTTTGGACAAGTGCAAGGAGCATGATATGAGAGCCAATTGTTACATGCTTGCTTCTATGAGTAATGAGTTACAGAATGTTAGTAGTATGCCCTAGAGCATATCATTTAGTATGTATCTTGTACATGTTTTATTAATAAAAGGCATTTTCACTTTTCTGTTTACATAATATATTTATGTATAATAGAAAAGGTCCATTGATATTTTGTTAGAAATTCTATTCTTAAGTTGTTAAGAAAATGAGTGAGAGTATTTTTAGCACAAAGTATCATAAATAGGTTCACAATCGAGGATACTTCACAATAAGGACATGACTTATCCAAAAAGATTATAATCATGTTTGTTCCCAAGTTATTTATATGAGATGTAAATAAGATGGAATGGTGAGTCTCATGCCATATAACAAACATGATAGGCACTTATACATGATAAGTAGGTTGAACCATTGACATTTATGACAAGCACATGGAGTTTACTCTTGTCAATGTATTGTCATAAATCATATCAGTGCATATAATCTTTAGACCTGAGATAGCATAGTTATCTTGTATATAGGTGGTTTGAGTTTGATACTGCTTTCATACTTGCACTGTGTATGGGTATATGGGCATGTGTTGGCTCCTACTAGTTATATATGGAGGTAGGTGTTGATCAAGATGGAATCTGTTCCTCTAAGTAAATAGGGATAAAATCCTATGTTCATTTAATTGTTCTTGATGTTTCAAGTTCCTGGCCAGGACAGATAGATTTATTCAAAAAAAAGTTTCTAATGAGAAAATCTTTTAATCAAGAACTGGAATTAAAAGAGAACATAATATTCATAGCAAATGGGGTTTGACATAAACCATGACTCCAGCTCGAATTCTGTTTTTGCAACAGAGAGATTCTAGTGCATGGTAACATATGATTATAGGTTCATTTAAGGTAAACCTTATTACTAATTGGGTGGCCATGACATACTATGCTAGGTGTTAACCATGGTCTATGAGGTGCATAAAATGATTTAGAGAAATCATTTATGGCAAGAAAGAGTTCTGAAGATATTAAGAGTTGATATCATGTCTCATTGTCAATTAGTGATGAGCCTAGTAAGTCACACACATACACAAGTAATTACCAAATTAAATATGATTTAATTAATTAATTAAAGAGTTTAATTGATTAATTAAATAGGTTTGGTTTGCAATTAGATTGCAAAGTCCCTAGCATGGCTTGAAACCAAATCTAGATTATTGGATGTATAGTATAAGTTCAATTTATAGTTAAATTGTTTAAATATGAATTTAATTAATGAGAAATTAATTAATAGAGATTAATTAATTAATTTATATTTGATATAAATTGATTAAAAAAAGAGAAATAAATATTTTGGGTTGAGAACTCAAAATTAAGACATAGGGGTATTTTGGTCATTTCACAGGGTGACATGTGGCACCATGAGATGGTGACACATTGCACTACACTTAAGCATTCCATATGTCATTTAATCATGTAAGATGATCAAAGTCAAGATTAAATATAGGTTTGACACTTGGCACAATGTGATTGGGTCAATTAAAATCTAGAGCCAATCAGAAGGTAACTTGTGGCAAGGGTTTTAAGTGATGACCTAGCTATATAAGTGTTGTTATGAAAGACTAAAATGCGTGGGCTGCTATTCTCTCTTTATGCCACCACCCTTGGCTGCCCTCTTCCCTCTTCTTCTTCATCTCTCATCAATTCAAAGAGATTAGCAAACAATCTCTTGAATTAAAAATACTAGAAATTGTTTCTAGTGTCCTGTTTACATCTGTAATATCTCAAAAGGCAAAACTAGATTTTCTAATTCATAGAAAAAGCTTTAGAAGCTGTTCAAGGGCTGCCATAGGTGATCTTGGTGTGGACCTGCTACAGAGACAACATCTGGTGTCCTAAAGACGCATCCCAAAGGTGCCAAACATACTGCAGTGCATCAAAATGTTAGTGCACTTATTCTTAATCTAATCTTGGGTTTTAATGGATTAATCTGTTAATTCTAAAATCTTAAATAGCAAATGTAGATCCAAAAATATATTAAAAGAGTTTTAATATGCTGTTTATCATTGAAATCAAATAGATAAAAATAAATCTTGCATGATGCATGTGACCCTAGATGAAAATTTTTGAATTTCAATGATCTAAACTTGTGTTTTTCATGCTTCTGCTCCTTCAATTGGTATTAGAGCCACTATATTTTCCATTTAAATTGTTGTTTATATGATTTAATTATGTGGTATGATCATAAGATGATAGATCCATTGCTGGTTGCAAAGAAAGGTGGCGGCTTGGTGATGAACACCATTGGTGCGCACACTTTGTGGTCACCAATGGTGTGTGCAAGGTTTGGGTTTTTAATTTACAATTGTTGTATGATATAAAAGCTCATCCTATGTCTAATTAAATTGTTTAATTAGAGTTTAAATCACAAAATTAAATTTTGATTCAAATCTGAATTTTAAAAGTTGTTTGAATGTGATTCAAATCTGAATTTTTAAAGTTGTTTGAATTTGATTCAAATCTGAATTTTAAAAGTTGTTTGAATGTGATTCAAATCTAAATTTTTAAAGTTGATTGAATGTGATTCAAATCTGAATTTTAAAAGTTGTTTGAATGTGATTCAAATCTGAATTTTGAATTTGTTTGAATGTGATTCAAATCTGAATTTTTAAATTTATTTGAATGTGATTCGAATCTGAATTTTTAAATTTGTTTGAATCATATTCAAATATGGATTTTTAAGTTGAATATGAGATATTCAATTTAATTTAAGTATGTATGTTTTATTTAATTATTAAATAGTGATATGCATGATAGATGATCATAGACTATAAAAGACCAATGTGATTGGATTTATTTCTTTTATGTTTCTTTGGGTTGTAAATTAATTAATTTGTTTTAATTTATTTTGGACATGTATTATTAAGGTTATAATAATTTTTGGGTTGTAATTTCTTTTATATAGTTCTTGTAAATTTGCCTTGGTATGCCAAGGATTACTATGTAATTGGATTGCAAGAAGAACAAGGAGGTCAGGAGCATTGGTGGGACCAATGGGAGGAATTCAATATCTAGTGTTGATTATGTACTCCTTCAGCAACTCTTGTAATATGAATGAATGAAATGCACCTAGGAATGCCCTGATTCAATTCTTAGTGGCTCAGAATTGAATCCCTTAGAAAAGTCCATGATCATACCATATTTATTTATTGTCCATGAATGCATAAGATGTATGGGAATGTATGCAAGTACATAATATATGCATGCTAATTGGATAATGTGCAAAGTGAGATCTTAATAGTAATTAGGATGACCATAAAATCTTTTAAACAAATGATTAAGTTGGAAATGCTATAATTAAAGTAATTATAACATGGGCCCTCCATTGAGGCAATTATTGTAAGAAATTTAAAATACTTGCATAAGATGCAATTAATTTAAGAGATTTTCTTAAGAATAATTGTTAAGCATGAGATGTTGTAAATATGTAAATGGTTTGGTGGCCAATATTGGATGTACCTGAGGATATTAAAATTATTTGCATAATTACTGGCTCAATGGGATCAACTTAACTAATGCAAGATAAGTCAATAATGGATGTACCTGAGATTTTGAGCATTAGGGGCTAGGTAAAAGATTGAATCTCACATGAGATGTGATGGGCAAGGAGTTGCTCACTTATTGTTTATTGTAATTCCAATAATGGATGTACCTGAGGATGATCAATAGAATTATAAGAATTCAATCACCTACTAGAAATCCATCCAACTAGGATTTCCGTTTTCTACTTTGGAAATGTAGGATTCGCTAAGTTAGTGGGAGGACCAATTCGATTAAAAGACCATAATCATTTTGGTTAATTACATGATACATTTACTAATTAATCTGGTTATTTTCTACAGTTAAATTTTCTAATAATAATAAGCATAGAACAACCACCACCATCCAATATCCTTGCAAGCATACTTCATCGTAATAGGTTGACAGGACCTAATCTATCTGATTGACTAAGAAATTTGAAACTTGTCCTAAAACTTGAACATATTAGATATGTTCTAGACTCACAGGTTCCTAGTCCCTTACCTCCAGAGGGCACACAAGAGGAACATGAAACTTTGGACAAGTGGAAGGAGCACGATATGAGAGCTAAGTGTTACATGCTTGCTTCTATGAGTAATGAGTTACAGAAGCTGCATGAGAACATGCAGAGTGCGAGTGAGATCCTCCTTCACCTATAAGAATTGTATGGTGAGCTTAGTAGGAATGCTAGGTATGAGATATCTAGGCAGTTGTTCCGCATGAGGATGTCTGAGGGATAGAATGTTGGGGATCATGTCCACAAGATGATTCGGCTGATTGAGCAGCTGGAACATCTTGACTTTAACATGGATTTCCAACTGCAGACGGATTTGATTCTTCAGTCCCTTCCTGAGTCATTTAGGAATTTTGTGACAAATTTCGATATGACTAAACAGGAATGAAACTGCATCTTCTTCTGCTGGAAAGTCTAATAAGAAGAAGGGCAATAAGAAAAAGGAACCTCAGATTCCTGGTCCTTCCAAGTAGATAGCTAAACAGATAGGGAAGACCAAAGCTGACAAAGGCAAAAGGAAAGTTTTTCCACTGCCATAATGATGGGCACAGGAATAGGAATTGCCCAGAGTATAGCCAATAATAGAAGCTATCACATCCTACTTCTCTATAAGATGTAACATGATCCCGTAGTACACCTAATGAATTATCGTACTTCGCCTACCGATAACTCATTAGATATACTATAAGAGATTTTAAAACAATTTTCATGAAATTTAAATCATCGATTAAAATTTGGTGTTATAAATTTTTTTTCAAAATTTCGACAAAGTGCCGGCTGTATTTTGAGAAAATAGTTCTTCAAACTTGAAAAGGAAAACACTCCCCATATGTTTTCTCAAATACAACTCCAATAAACTTCATTTCATCTTACAACTCAATCTCAATAATCAAGTCATTTCATTTTCAAACCAACCTCATCATAAAAGAAACATTTCATTGATTACAAGACTCAAAAATTAATATTACAAAACTATTCAAGTAAATAAAATCTCAAATTTACATTTACAATAATTTACATTTAATTACATACCAAAATATTTTATAAGAGTTTTTATACAACTGCTCAAATAATTTACATACATATTATTACATGCATACATCAAAACCTATGTACATGGGTATACCTATAATATACCTGGAGCTGATCTGAATGTCTTTTCAAAGAAGCTTACTCAATTGCTCTATGCTCTTTTCACCTGCGACAGCATACAAAGCTATCGCTGAGTGGTGAACTCAGTAGTGCACAACTATAATTTAAAACATAGTACAATATACATTGACAAAATTTATAGCAAATAATTTAGAAATCTGAATACTCATCAAATTCCAAAACTTAAAATATTCATTGCCAATAATATAAATCATTTATATAAAATGACTTTGATCACAAAATTCAATTTATCAAATCATAACTAACCATTTAAGGTAATTCCAACAAAATCGATTATACATAAATCATAATTGAAATCATAATTCTTTACTATTTAAAAACCATTCTTTATCTCAAAAACCATTCTTTATCTCACTAACTATGAAAGACTAATCCGAAAGGGCCATCTTCGGGTTGATTCTAACTCCCTATGGTTGGGGTGGTCGAATCGGATTCTAACTCCCTATGGTCGGGGAGGTCAAATCATCGTGCACAGTACACATCACAATAATGAATCTTCCAAACGGGCCATAACATAAAACTTAGATCTAAACTCTAATAAGAGGAGAATCTAAGCCTGTGCACGTACCATGGTAATCAAAACACAACTAATTCCATTGTCTTCTCAACAAATGAGAGAGACAGGTAATAACCTAGTCAAGCATCTATAGTGAGATATAAAACAATATCACAATCCTTTTAATGAGCATAAATCACAATACAATTCGATTCAAATTCAATTCCAATATCCAATAATTTTTATGCTCATCACAATTCAAATCATAAATTTGCATTTTTCTATGCAAATTGCCCATCACAAATTAAAACATATTCTATCACAATTTTTCAAAACATAATTTATTCAATTCACAACAATGCTTAATACTTATGGAAATACCATTTCACAAAGCTAAATTCATACATACTATAACAATTTCAATAATCATTGAATTAAATCCAATGTTTGTTAAACATAATACATAAGAAAAATATGTCATTTAATCATATGAAATATTCAGAATAAAATCAGTTAAAAACTAGTTGTGCACAAACCTCTGATAAATGTCTCTTGGTCCTGACTCAGTGTTTCCTTCCCCTTCCCTGAGTCTTTGCTAACTGAAACACACAATTTGAAGCGTTTCAGTACTCATTTAAACCGTCTCTAACAATAAGGCTTAATAATTAATTTATTGAATTCTATTATTTCCTTAGTCAATGTAACAACCCTATGTTCGGTAGTGCATTCTATTGTTCCAGTGACTAATGTTGTCCGGGCAGCTAGGATGCCTAGAACTACACTTAGATATGAGTGAGGAGACATAAAATAATGAAATACAAGAAAAGAAAATACAAGAAAAATAAAGAAAAAATAATAGCAATGAAATGTAACCAAGTTAAACGAGCCAAGAACCCTAGCGATGGGTGACCGCACCGGGAAGTTACGGCATGGACCGTTGATTAGCCCTGGAACGCGGAAAACCCTGAAAAATATTTTTAGGACTTATATAAAGACCTATTGAAGTATAAATATCATTAGAAATATCAAAGAAAAATTAATTTATTAGTACAAAGAAAAGTGAGAAATTGAGAAAACGGACAAAACTCGGTGTTACTGAAAAATCGAAAATGTAACCCGAACAGGGGCATTGTGGTCATTTGACGTCCTGAGTTATCTTTTGACCTAAATGTTCATTAAAAATATATGATATTACACTTGGAAAATGTCATGAAAAATTAAATTGGTGGTACCTAATGCAAATAACAAAAATTGGGAGTTAAATGTGGGAATTTGGAAATTTAAGATTAAATAAACATTAAACATTACATAGTGCTCCACTAACTCACCTAAGTGGACCACTACCTCTTCATTTGGATAGCAGATCATCTTTTTCCTCACTTCTCCAAGAACCAGCCGAATTGCTCCCAAGAAGAACCTCCATGGCCGCATGGTTTTGGAGCTTCATGCAAGCATGATCCAAGCTTCTTTCCTTGCACTTTCCTTCATTAAAAGTTGTCCATACACCTTGGGCAGTAGATAGGCAGCAAGAAGACCAAGTTTTGGAGAGGTTTTGAAGAGTTTCCAAAGTGGTAAGTAGGTATTTTTGATGCTTGCTTCATTAAAGTTTGTGTGGATGTTATGGGTACTTGGATTGTGGAAAGATTTTTGGAGTTTGATGTGTTAAGGGAGATGTATATTTTTGGCAGCCATGGAAACTCCATAAAAATAGTTTATCCTTGCTTGTAAATGGTAGATTAAAGAGTTGATTAAGTGTTTATGTGTGTAGGAATAAATTGGGTGATGTATATTAGATGTATATGTGAATGTACACTTAACTTTGGAAGCTTGGAAAGCTAATTGATGAAGACTACAATTCGGCAACTTGAAGTGTGAACCCAAAAAAATGTTATTTCATGGTTTGGTTTATGGAATATTATTGTTGAATTGTGGTACTTTTTATGGCAGCTTGTGTATGTGTATGAGGGTTTGAGCTTGGACATGTAAATGAGCTAGGTTATGTAGTTAAATTGTGTATAATTTGGACTTGGTAAATTCTGTACGATAAGGTGCATATTGAGTGTGATTACAAGCTGCCAAAATGACCAACAATGTGAAGTAAAATGTGATTAGGTTATGGTACAAAATAGAAATGGCATGAATGTGTAATTTGGTAAGTGTTAAATGCATCTTTTGATGAGTGATGGACAATGTGCAATAGGGCAGTGTGTATTTTGGCCTAGAACCTTAAGTGTGTGACTCCAATTTGTATGAGACCAATTGGAGGTGAAACTAGGAACAAAAAGTGCCAACTTTCATGAAGGAAGCTTACCAAAATTCTGCTTGGAAGGTAACTTGAAAAATGACCAAATCCGGATTAGTGCATTTAAGGCCTGAAAATTGACTATTTGGGCAGCAGTTAGTGTTTTGGCCATAACTCACTCAAAACAGGTCCAATTGACTTAAAATTTTTACCATGAATATTTGAGACATATATCTGCAAGTCTTATGAAGACACCAAAGCCCAGAAATGACCATAAGCAAGTCAAATAGCTTGCACAAGTTCGGGTCCAAAAACTGCCTGAACCTAAAATGACCTAAAGTGACCAATTTTGATGCATTTTGACCAGCAATAGTAAAATGACTATAACCTGGTCTAGTAAACTAAGAATGACCTAAAATTTTACCCCGCGTGCAATAAGACATAGATCTACAAGTTTTTACTTTTGACCGAAACTCGAAAACTGAGGGAACTAAGTCATCCGATTAGGTCAAATTAGTATACCGAAATCCGACAAATTGCAATAAAATGCAATATACATGGAAATGAATTGGGTAACATGTACCAACCCTAAAAGACTATAAAATGTGACATATTGGTAACATTGAAACCTAGTTCACGTAGACTGCATCGAGGGTCAACATCTTAGGTTGACTAAGGAAATAATAGAATTCAATGAATTAATTATTAAGCATTATCGTTAGAGACAGTTTAAATAAGTACTGAAACACTTCAAATTGTGTTTCTCAGTTAGCAAAGACTCAGAGAAAGGGAAGGAAACACTAAGTCAGAGCTAAGAGACAATTATCAGAGGTTTGTGCACAACATTTATTTCTTTTGAATTTTTCAGTTGAAATAAATTATGACTATTTGTATATTCTTGTTTTAAATTGTGGAAATGTGTTTGAGTGGATACTTATTGCTTGAAAAGCATTGTAAATGATTTGAAACTGTGAAAATTTGTTTGAATGATATTTGATGGATACTTATTGATTGAAAAACATTGTAAATGGTTTGAAACCACAACTATCATGTATATTGATTGAATTCCTCCCTAGCTTGTCTAGTGGGACGAATTGAATTTCCTCTCTGGCTGAAGTGTTGAGGTCTGTCCCTGTTGAGGACTAATAGAATGAATACTCATATTATTGCTAGCTAGCTATGTTATTCCTCATTAGCCATCGACTTTTGGGACGAATTGATTACCTCATTAGCCATCGGCTTTTGGGACGAATTGAACTTTGGAACATGATTAAGCTGTGTGTGATTTATTGATATGTGTTGTGAGATTGTGAAATGGAGTTTAAATTCTTATTGACATTCACTGTCTTTTGAATTTAACCATGTTTTGATTTATTGAGATTCATTGTGATATTGTGAAATAGAGTTTAAATTCTTGTTGACATTCACTGTCTTTTGAATTTAACCATGTTTTGATTTATTGAGATTCATTGTGATATTGTGAAATGAAGTTTAAATTTTTATTGACATTCACTGTCTTTTGAATTTAACCATGTTTTGATTTATTGAGATTCATTGTGATATTGTGAAATGGAGTTTAAATTCTTATTGACATTCACTGTCTTTGAATTTAACTATGGCTTTAAGTATCCACTATTTGTATGAACTATGGTTTTAAGTATCATTTGTGATTTAAAGTTGTATTTGGTTGATGTTGTGCACCACTGAGACATTGTCTCAGCGATAGCTTTTCATTGCTGTCACAGGTAGACAGACTGACAGGGCAGCAGACTAGGCTGCTAGGGCAACACTGAGAGATCATCGGGTATATTGAGTATACCATATTTTGCATTTTGCATTGTAATATATGTTCACTGTATGTATATAGTATTTTTGGTTTTGAGCAGTTGTAAACTAAAATTGTACATTGAAGTTGTAAAATAAATTGTGAATTATTTTGGCTTGTAAAATTTATACTATATTTCTTTTATCTCAATCTTGGAAATATTGAAAAATTATTATGGATTTGAGTTGAGAAACATATTGTGTTGATTAAATGTTGGAGTTTGAGATTGAGAAATATATTTGAAGTGCTTTTTACAGGTTTTTGAAGAACTGTTTTATTCCAAAATACAGATGGCACTCTGCTAAAATTTTTACAGAAATTACTAATAATTCAAATGTGTTAGTTGTTTCACTTCAGTTCAAAAAATTTTTAACACCTGTAATTAGTGCTCACCACTGTAAAAAGAAGTAAGAAAAGTTTTAAAATCCCTTGTAGTGTATTTAATGGGTTATCAGTACACGAAGTTGGTAATTCATTAGGTATACTATGGGATCATGTTGTGCCTTACAGAGGGGTAGGGTGTGACATGTTTTAGTGGTATCAAAGCCAGGTTTTAAATTCTGTTTTCACCTGTAATTTGACTATTCTTTCTTCATAGTACAACTGCTCAATGTCATTGTTTGATACATACAGTACGTTACATTATAAATATGCACTAACGGGAGGAAATCTCCTTGTGTTATCTGTTCAGGAGGTCTAAGATCCTCGAATTGACCATGGAAGAGGGTGATCATTCAGTCGATCAATCTATAGAGGCTGAGGTACAAGGGGATGCCCCAGCCCTACACAATGTCAGTGGTTCAAGAAGACCACCGCAGCATCTGCAGCTTTCTGCTCGATTCAGCAGATGGCTGCATTGTTTCAACAGATGGCTGGTAATGTGCCTACTCAAGTCCCACTACAGACACCAGTGGTACAACCACAGTCTTCTACTAGGAAGTATGACAAATTGATGAAATATGGGGCTACTGAGTTCAAGGGGACAGTAGATCCTCTAGAGGCAAAACAGTGGTTAGAGAGGATGGATAGGGTATTCAATAATCTATATTGTACAGAGGAACTCAGATTTGAATACTCAGTGTCTCTGCTATAAGGGGACGCATATGACTGGTGGAAACCATTCCCCACAGTCTGGTAGAACCTGGAGTACTAACATGGAATGACTTTCTCGGGGAATTCAGACAAAAATATGTCCCTCATGCTTATGTGGACCAGAAGCTGCAAGAGTTCCTAAGTCTGAAACAAGGGAGTAGATCAGTGGCTGAATATGAAAGGGAATTTTCCCCCCTAAGCCATTATGCAGTAAGTCTACTTTCTACCAGCAGGGAGAGATGCAAGAGGTTTGAAACCGGCTTGAAGCCCAGTATCAGATTACAAGTGGTCGAATTCAAACATAACAACTTCTCTAAACTTATTTCTCAAGCCCTAGAGTTAGAAAGAATTGAATCTGAAGCGGCCCCAGAGAAAAAGAAATCAGAGAAGTCAGAAAAAGAGGGAAAGTCAGTAGAACATAGTTCTAGTGGTCCTACTGGAAAGAGGAAGAACCATGGGGGACATAGCAAAGGTGGTAAGAAGTCCAGTAGGGGAAGATATTCAGGACAGAAACCTCCTCTATCTAGTCAGCAGAGTACCAGAACTTCCTACCTTCCCCGCCAATGTGAAACTTATGGAAGAAATCATGGTGGGGTATGCTACAAGGTTATTGGAGCCTGTTATAACTGTGGAGGCACATGACACTTTGCTAAGGACTGCACCAGTACTCACAGAGTTGGACCACCTCCTACTACTGCAGAAGGGTCAGTTCAGAGCCCTGTCACCAGAGGTTCACAACCACCTAGCAGAGGTAGAGGCAGGGGTAGAGGTAGCCTAGCAGGCAGCCAAGGCACTGTGAAACAATCAGAGCAAGACAGTGCTCCGATCAGAGTCTACGCAACGAGACAGAGAGAAGAGGCCGAGACATCTGATGTTGTGGCTGGTACCTTCTCAACTTTTAATCAAGATGTGTTTGTGTTATTTGATCCGGGTTCTACCCATTCTTATGTGAGTGCTAGCATCATTGATTGCATTGTTATTCCATGTACAAAAATGGACTTTGAGGTACTAGTAACAAGTCCATTAGGACTAGAGGTCAGGGTTAATAGAATGTATAGGGATTGTCCATTGGTCATCCAAGGACATACTTTTCTGTCTGATTTCATTGAAATGCCCTTCAGAGATTATGATATCATCTTGGGCATGGATTGGTTAGCCAGGCATCACGCCATGATTGACTGTAGGCTGAAGACAGTCACTTTTGGTCTTGAAGGAACGGAAGCGTGAAAAACACAAGTTTATACCATTGAATTCAAAAATTTTCACCTGGGGTCACATGCATCATGCAAGATTTATTTTTATCTATTTGATTTCAATGATAAACAACATATTAAAACTCTTTTAATATGTTTTTGGATCTGTATTTGCCATTTAAGATTTTAAAATTAATCAGATTAATTTTAGAACCTTAGATTAAATCAAGAACGATTACGCTAACCTCTTGATGCATCGCAATGTGTTCGCGCTTTGAGATTCGTCTTCGTGACACCGATGTTGTCCTCTAGCTTGTCCACACCAAGAACACCTATGGCAGCCCTTGAATAGCTTCTAAAGCTTTTTCTATTAATTAGAAAATCAAGTTCTGCCTTTTAAGAGATTAAAGATGTAAACAGGACACTAGAAATAATTTCTAGTGTTCTTAATTCAAGAGATTGATGGCTAATCTCTTTGAATTGATAAGAGATGAAGAAGAAGAGATAAATACCCTCAAAGTGGCGTGACAAAGGAGTGTGGCTGCTGGTTGTGTTTTATTTTCTCATAACAACACTTAAATAGCTAGGTTAACACATTAAACCCTTGCCACATGTCACCCTTTGATTAGCTCTAGGTTTAAGTGACCCAATCACATTGTGCCAAGTGTCAAACTTATATTTAATCTTGATTTTAATCATCTTACATGATTAAAAAAAAAACATTTGGCAAGCTTATGTGTTATGCCATGTGTCACCATCTCATGGTGCCACGTGTCACACTACAAAATGACCAAAATGCCCTGTTGTCTTAAATTTGAGTTCTTAACCCAAAATAATTATTTTCTTCTTCTAATTAATTTATATCAAATATAAATTAATTAATTAATCTCTATTAATTAATTTCTCATTAATTAAATTCATATTTAAACACTTTCAATATAAATTTAACTTATATTATACATCCAATAATCTAGATTTGGTTTCAAGTCATGCTAGGGACTTTGCAATCTAATTGCAAACCAAACCTATTTAATTAATCAATTAAACTCTTTAATTAATTAATTAAATCATATTTAAATAGGTGATAACTTGTGTATGTGTGTGACTTACTAGGCTCATCACTAATTGGCAATGAGACATGATATCAACTCTTAATATCATTAGAACTCTTTCTTACCATAAATGATTTCTCTAAATCATTTTATGAACCTCATAGACTATGGTTAACACCTAGCATAGCATGCCATGGCCACCCAATTAGTAATAAGGTTTACCTTAAATGAACCTATAATCATATGTTACCATGCACTAGAATCTCTCTCACAAAATCCCAACTCAAGCCGAGTCATGGTTTATGTCAAACTCCATTTGCTATGAATATTATGTTCTTTTAATTCCAGTTCTTGATTAAAAGATTTTCTCATCGTAAACTCTTTTCAATAAATCTATCTGTCTCCTGCCAGAACTTGAAACATCAAGAACAATTAAATGAACATAGGATTTTATCTCTATTTACTTAGAGGAACAGATTCCATCTTGATCAACACCTACCTCCATATATAACTAGTAGGAGCCAACACATGCCCATATACCCATACACAGTACAAGTATGAAAGCAGTATCAAACTCAAACTACCTATATACAAGATAACTGTATATCTCGTGTCTAAAGATTATATGCATCGATATGATTTATGACAAAACATTGACAAGAGTAAACTCCATGTGCTTGTCATAAGTGTCACTGGTTCGGCCTACTTATCATTTATAAGTGCCTATCATGTTTGTTATATGGCATGAGACTCACCATTCCATCTTATTTATATCTCATATAAATTACTTGGGAACAAACATGAATACAATCTTTCTGGATAAGTCATGTCCTTATTATGAAGTATCCTCGATTGTGAACCTATTTATGATACTTTGTGCTAGAAATATTGTCACTCATATTCTTAACAACTTAAGAATAATATTTCTAACAAAATATCAATGGACCTTTTCTATTACACATAAATATATTATATAAACAGAAAAGTGGAAATGCCATTTATTAATAAAATATGTACAAGATACATACTAAATGATATGCTCTAGGGCATACTACTAACAATCTCCCACTAGCACTAGAGCCATTCATTACAATATCTTAGACCTATCTTCTCAAGATGTCGGTCTAACTGAGTCTGTGACATAGGCTTAGTGAATGGATCAGCTGGATTTTCAGCTGATGCTATTTTCTGCATGGCTAAATCGCCTTGCCCAACTATATCTCTGATAATGTGGTAGTGCCTTTCTATGTGTTTGGATTTTGGGTGAGACCTTAGTTCCTTAGCCTGTATGACTACTCCATTGTTGTCACAGTGTAATGGAACTGCTGACTCAATGGAAGGAACTACTGTAAGTTCTGTCACGAACTTTTTAATCCAAATAGCTTCCTTTGCAGCATCTGATGCAGCAATATACTTAGCCTCTGTAGTGGAATCTGCAGTCGTGCTCTGTTTGGAACTCTTCCAACTGACTGCACCTCCATTACAAATGAACACATATCCAGAGGTAGACTTTCTATCATCGATATCTGATTGGAAATCAGAATCAGTATAACCATCCAATTGCAAGTCTCCACCTCCATAAATCAAGAATAAATCCTTAGTTCTTCTCAAGTACTTAAGAATATTCTTGACACTATCCAAATGTTCCAAACTGATTGGATTGATACCTGCTAGTCAAACTAACAGCATATGCGATATCCGACCTAGTACACAACATTGCATACATTAAACTTCCAATAGCCGAAGCACATGGAATCCTGGCCATCTTATCTCTTTCTTCAAGTGTCTTTGGAGACATCTCTTTAGAAAGATGGATACCATGTCTCACTAGTAACAATCCTCTCTTGGAATCAAGCATGTTAAACCTCTTTAACACCTTTTCCAAGTATAGACTTTGGGATAAACCAATTATTCGTTTCGCTCTATCTCTATAGATGCGAAACCCAAGAATATAGGTTGCCTCCCCTAAGTCTTTCATGGAGAATGTATTTGACAACCATACCTTTATAGTCGTCAACATACCTGTGTCATTACCCATCAACAGTATGTCATCCACATATAAGACAAGGAAAGTGATAGCACTGTCACTAACCTTCTTATATACACATGGCTCATCCTCATTTTTGATAAAACCAAAGGATTTAATGGCTTCATCAAAACGTATGTTCCAACTCCTCGAAGCTTGTTTCAACCCATAAATGGATCGCTTTAGCTTGCATACCTTGGAACCATTTTGGGATTCAAAACCCTTAGGTTGTTCCATGAAAATGTTTTCTTCAATGTATCCATTGAGAAAAGCTGTTTTGACATCCATCTGCCAAATCTCATAATCATAGTACGCAGCTATTGCTAATAAAATCCTAATTGATTTAAGCATGGCAACAGGCGAGAAAGTCTCCTCATAGTCGATTCCTTGCCCTTGGCGAAACCCTTTCGCTACTAGCCTTGCTTTATAGGTCTCTACCTTTCCATCAGAACTAATTTTCTTCTTGAAAACCCATTTGTTCCCTATAGGTATAATACCTTCAGGTGGGTCAACAAGATCCCAAACTTGATTCTTATACATGGAATCAATCTCGGATTTCATAGCATCAATCCATTTTGAAGAGTCTATATCTGATATAACTTCTTCATAGGTAAGTGGATCATCTCCACGATCTACTTCTTCATGAGTAGACAACTCTTGTTCTTCTTTATGAAAAAACCATATCTCACTGGTGGGTGAGATACCCTGGTTGTTCTACGAGGAACAGCTGTAGATGTTTCATCAACGGGTTGACTAGATGGATCTATATCCATCTGATCTGTTGGTTGGTCAGAATTCTCCAATTCTAACTCTATTTGCCTTCCTTTGCCTCCTTCTTGGACAAATTGTTGTTCAAGAAATGTGGCATCTCTACTTATCACAACTTTTGTGAAGTAGGCAAATAAAATAATATCCAAAACTATCTTTTGGATATCCAACAAATCGACCTTTTTCTGATCCGTCTCCAATTTATCGTTGTTCACTTTTGATATAAGTCGACAACCCCAAATCTTAATTTGCTTACGACGTGGTTGTCTTCCATGCCAGATATAATAATGTGTGGAAGAAACTGATTTTTATGGAATCCTATTCTAAAATACAAAGTCGATTCTAATGCAAATCCTCAAAAGGAGATTGGCATATCAAGATAGCTCATCATACTACGCACCATATCCAATAGGGTACGATTTCTCCTTTCAGATACACCATTCACCGTATGCCTCTGGAGGAGTCACCGAGAAACAATGCCATGCTCTCTCAAGTATTCATCAAATTCAGACTCAAATATTCACCTCCACGATCCGATCAAGAGCTTTAATATTCTTTCTGTTTGATTTTCTACTTGATTTAAATTCTTTGAACTTTTCAAAAGATTCATGTTTGTATTTCATCAAATACAAATACCCAAACCTTGATTTATCATCAAGAAAGGTAATAAAATAATGAAAGCCCTCTAGCCATTTCTTTAAATGGACCACATACATCACTATGTATTAGCTCCAAAATATTTTCACTCTTAGCCCTGTCCAACAAAGGGTGATCTAGTCATTTTGCCTCAAGGCAAGATTCACAAGTTGGAGTAGGCTCAGAGTCCAATAAGGATAGAATCCCCATTTTCTCTAATTTTGTAATCCTATCTTCTCGCAACATGACATAACCTTAAGTGCCAAATATATTTTGAACTTGAGTTGGTTTTCACCACGGCATTGCATTCATTTAGATTGCTATACTCGCCTGGAAACACTTTCTTCGGCAATGGAAACACTTTCCTATTGGCAATGGAAACACTTTCCTTTGCCTTCATCGACTTTAGTCTTCCTTTCTGCTTAGCTATTTTCTTAGAAGGACCGTGAATCGAGGTTTCTTTTCTTATTGCCCTTCTTCTTGTTGGACTTTCCAAGAGAAGAAGATGCAACCAAAGCTACCTCTTTTCCTTTATTGCAGTATATTCTTTTGGGCAATAACCATCATGTTGAGTAAACCGGCTAAGGTGCATTCTGTCTAGTCATATGGAAATTTGTCACAAAATTCCCAAAAGACTCGTGAAGGGATCAAGGATCAAATTAGTTGGAAATCCATGTTAAAGTCAAGATGTTCCAACTGCTCAATCATCCAAATCATCTTGTGGACATGATCCCCAACATTCTCCCTCGGACTTCCTCATACTGGAATAGTGTCTAGATATCTCATACCTAGCAGTGCTCACCATACAACTCTTGTAGGTGAAGGAGGATCTCACTCGCACTCTGCATGTTCTTATGTAGCTTCTGTAACTCATTACTCATGGAAGCAAGCATGTAACACTTAGCTCTCATATCATGCTCCTTCCACTTGTCCAAAGTTTCATGTTCCTCTTGTGTGGCCTCTGGAGGTAAGGGACCAGGAACATTTGAATCTAGAACATATCCTATATGTTCAAGGTTCAGATAAGTTTCAAATTTCTTAGCCAATCAGATGATTAGGTCCTGTCAACCTATTGTGATCAAGTATGCTTGCAAGGATATTGGATGGTGGTGGTTGTTATGTGCTAATTTTTATCGAAAATTAGCTGAGAAAATAACAGATTAATTAGTAAATGTATCATGTAATTAACCAAAATGATTATGGTCTTTTAATCAAATTGGTCCTCCCACTAACTTAGCGAATCCTACGCTTCCAAAGTAGAAAGCAAATCCTAGTTGGATGGATTTCTAGTGGATGATTGAATTCTTATAATTCTATTGATCATCCTCAGGTACATCCATTATTGGAATTACATTGATCTATAAGTGAGCAACTCTTTGCCCATCACATCTCATGTGAGGTTCAATCCTTTACCTAGCCCCTAATTCTCAAAATCTCTCGTTCATCCATTATTGACTTATCGTGCATTAGTTAAGTTGATCCCATTGAGCGATAATTATGCAAATAATTTTAATGTCCTCAGTACATCCAATATTGGCAACTAAACCATTTACATATTTACAACATCTCATGCTTAACAATTATTCTTAAGAAAATCTCTTAAATAAATTGCATCTTATGCAACTATTTAAAATTTCTTAAAATAATTACCCCAATGGAGGGCCTATGTTATAATTACTTTAATTATAGCATTTCCAACTTAATCATTTGTTTGGAAGATTTTATGGTCATTCTATTTACTATTAAGGTCTCACTTTGCACATTATCCATTTAGCATGCATATATCATATAATTGCATACATTCCCATACATCTCATGCATTCATGGATAAGCAGTAAATATGGTATGATCATGGACTTTCTAAGGAATTCAATTCTGAGCCACCAAGAATTGAATCAGGGCATTCCTAGGTGCATTTCATTCATTTATTTTACAAGAGTTGCTGAAGGAGTACATAATCAACACTTGATCTTGAATTCCTCCCACTGGTCCCACCAATGCTCTTGACCTCCTTGAACTTCTTGCAATCCAATATTACAT
This sequence comes from Hevea brasiliensis, assembly GCF_030052815.1. Taxonomy (NCBI): domain Eukaryota; kingdom Viridiplantae; phylum Streptophyta; class Magnoliopsida; order Malpighiales; family Euphorbiaceae; genus Hevea; species Hevea brasiliensis. The sequence goes on along the minus strand of NC_079495.1, from coordinate 30,434,100 downwards.
AGTAATCCTTGGCATACCAAGGCGAATTTACAAGAACTTAAATAAATGAAATTACAACCCAAAAATTATTACAAACTTAATAATACATGCCCAAAATAAATTAAAATAAATTAATTAATTTACAATCCCAAAGAAACATAAAAGAAATAAATCCAATCACATTGGTATTTTATAGTCCATGATCATCCATCATGCATATCACTATTTAACAATTAAATAAAATATACATACTTAAATTAAATTGAATATCTCATATTCAACTTAAAAATCCAGATTTGAATATGATTCAAATAAATTTAAAAATTCAGATTTGAATCTCATTCAAACAAATTTAAAAATTCAGATTTGAATCACATTCAAACAACTTCAAAAATTCAGATTTGAATCACATTCAAACATTATTTAAAAAATCAGATTTGAATCACATTCAAACATTTTTTAAAAAATCAGATCTGAATTTTATTCAATCAATTTTAAAAAATCAGATTTAAATATGATTCAAACAACTTTAAAAATTCAGATTTGAATCACATTCAAACAACTTTTAAAATTCAGATTTGAATCACATTCAAACAATTTTTAAAATTCTGATTTGAATCATAATTTAATTGTGTGATAAAAACTACTAATTAAACACTTTAATTAGTCAAAGAATAGGCCTTAGATCATACAACAATTGCAGAATTAAAAGCCAAACCATAAACCACCCATGGAAGCCAAACCATGCGCAACATTGATGGTATTTTTTCAAGTATGCCGCCAACTTGCTTTGCAACCAGCAATGAACTTTTGATCTCATGATCAAACACACAATTAAATCATATAATCAACAATCTAAATGGCAAATATAGTGGCTCTGATACCAATTGAAGGAAGGCGTGAAAAACACAAGTTTATACCATTGAATTCAAAAATTTTCACTGGTCACATGCATCATGCAAGATTTATTTTTATCTATTTGATTTCAATGATAAACAACATATTAAAACTCTTTTAATATGTTTTTGGATCTGTATTTGCCATTTAAGATTTTAAAATTAATCAGATTAATTTTAGAACCTTAGATTAAATCAAGAACGATTACGCTAACCTCTTGATGCACTGCAGCGTGTCTGCGCCTTTGAGATTTGTCTTCAGGACACCAGATGTTGTCCCTCTAGCTTGTCCACACCAAGAACACCTATGGCAGCCCTTGAATAGCTTCTAAAGCTTTTTCTATTAATTAGAAAATCAAGTTCTGCCTTTTAAGAGATTAAAGATGTAAACAGGACACTAGAAATAATTTCTAGTGTTCTTAATTCAAGAGATTGATGGCTAATCTCTTTGAATTGATAAGAGATGAAGAAGAAGAGATAAATACCCTCAAAGTGGCGTGACAAAGGAGTGTGGCTGCTGGTTGTGTTTTATTTTCTCATAACAACACTTAAATAGCTAGGTTAACACATTAAACCCTTGCCACATGTCACCCTTTGATTAGCTCTAGGTTTAAGTGACCCAATCACATTGTGCCAAGTGTTAAACTTATATTTAATCTTGATTTTAATCATCTTACATGATTAAAAAAAAAACATTTGGCAAGCTTATGTGTTATGCCATGTGTCACCATCTCATGGTGCCACGTGTCACACTACAAAATGACCAAAATGCCCCTGTGTCTTAATTTTGAGTTCTTAACCCAAAATAATTATTTTCTTCTTCTAATTAATTTATATCAAATATAAATTAATTAATTAATCTCTATTAATTAATTTCTCATTAATTAAATTCATATTTAAACACTTTAAATATAAATTTAACTTATATTATACATCCAATAATCTAGATTTGGTTTCAAGTCATGCTAGGGACTTTGCAATCTAATTGCAAACCAAACCTATTTAATTAATCAATTAAACTCTTTAATTAATTAATTAAATCATATTTAAATAGGTGATAACTTGTGTATGTGTGTGACTTACTAGGCTCATCACTAATTGGCAATGAGACATGATATCAACTCTTAATATCATTAGAACTCTTTCTTACCATAAATGATTTCTCTAAATCATTTTATGAACCTCATAGACTATGGTTAACACCTAGCATAGCATGCCATGGCCACCCAATTAGTAATAAGGTTTACCTTAAATGAACCTATAATCATATGTTACCATGCACTAGAATCTCTTACAAAATCCCAACTCAAGTGGAGTCATGGTTTATGTCAAACTCCATTTGCTATGAATATTATGTTCTCTTTTAATTCCAGTTCTTGATTAAAAGATTTTCTCATCGAAACTCTTTTACGAATAAATCTCTCTGTCCTGGCCAGGAACTTGAAACATCAAGAACAATTAAATGAACATAGGATTTTATCTCTATTTACTTAGAGGAACAGATTCCATCTTGATCAACACCTACCTCCATATATAACTAGTAGGAGCCAACACATGCCCATATACCCATACACAGTACAAGTATGAAAGCGATATCAAACTCAAACTACCTATATACAAGATAACTGTGCTATCTCGTGTCTAAAGATTATATGCATCGATATGATTTATGACAAAACATTGATAAGAGTAAACTCCATGTGCTTGTCATAAGTGTCACTGGTTCGGCCTACTTATCATTTATAAGTGCCTATCATGTTTGTTATATGGCATGAGACTCACCATTCCATCTTATTTATATCTCATATAAATTACTTGGGAACAAACATGAATACAATCTTTCTGGATAAGTCATGTCCTTATTATGAAGTATCCTCGATTGTGAACCTATTTATGATACTTTGTGCTAGAAATATTGTCACTCATATTCTTAACAACTTAAGAATAATATTTCTAACAAAATATCAATGGACCTTTTCTATTACACATAAATATATTATATAAACAGAAAAGTGGAAATGCCATTTATTAATAAAATATGTACAAGATACATACTAAATGATATGCTCTAGGGTATACTACTAACAGGTCTCCCTCAATACAGTGATGTGGTAATACATGGGGAGAGGCAGCTATTGCCATCAAACATCATTTCGGCCACACTACCCAGAAAAATGATCAGAAAGGTGTGTGAACCATACTTAGCACATGTGGTAGACACCCAAGTGAGGAGTCCAGCATTGAGGGACATCCCTATAATATATGACTTTCCAGATGTGTTTCCTGATGAATTGCCAGGATTACCTCCAGAAAGAGAAATGCAGTTTGAAATTAATGTTCTGCCTGGTGTGGATCCAATCTCCATAACACCATACAAAATGGCACCAGCAGAGTTGAAGGAGTTGAACGCACAGTTGCAAGAACTACTTGAAAAGGGCTTCATCCGCCCTAGTGTGTCACCTTGGGGAGTGCCAGTATTGTTTGTTAAGAAGAAGGATGGCACTCTTCGCTTATGTATTGACTACTGGCAGTTGAATAAGGTGACAATAAAGAATAGATATCCATTATCTCGCATTGATGATCTGTTTGATCAGTTGAAGGGTGCAGCTGTATTCTCCAAAATTGATTTGCGATCTGGTTATTATCAATTGAAGGTGCAAGAGCAGAGTATTCCAAAAACTGATTTTAGAACTCGGTATGGCCACTATGAGTTTCTAGTAATGCCATTCGGGTTAAAAAATGCTCCAGCTGCTTTTATGGATCTGATAAACACTATCTTCAGACCATATCTTGACCAAATTGTGGTGGTGTTTATTGATGATATTTTGATATATTCGAGGAATACAGAGGAGCATGACAGGCATCTGCGGATTGTACTGCAGACTTTAAGGGAGAAACAACTACACGCCAAATTGTCGAAATGTGAATTTTGGCTGAAAGAAATCTCCTTTTTGGGACATGTTGTGTCAGCTGAAGGGATCAAGGTAGATTCCAGCAAGGCAGAAGCTATCCTTCATTGGAAGCCACCCAGGAATATCACAGAAATTCGCAGTTTTCTAGGTTTAGCTGGATATTACCATCGGTTTGTGAAAGGGTTTTCTATGCTATCTTCTCCACTGACTAAGCTGCTTCGGAAAGATGTAACATTTCAGTGGACAGATAAATGTCAGTAGAGTTTTGATGAATTGAAGAGGTGTTTGATTGAAGCTCCAGTCCTTACTTTACCTACCCTGGGTAAAGAATACACAGTTTATAGTGATGCTTCTCACAATGGGTTAGGCTGTGTACTGATGCAAGATCGAAATGTCATTGCTTATGCATCACGCCAGCTAAAACCGCATGAGAGAAACTACCCAACACATGATTTGGAGCTAGCAACTATTGTTTTTGCTCCGAAGATCTGGAGACACTATTTATATGGAGAGAAATGCTATATCTACACAGATCACAGGAGCTTGAAGTACTTAGGCACTCAGAAGGAATTGAATTTGAGGCAGAGGAGATGGTTAGAACTGATTAAAGACTATGATTGCTTAATAGACTATCAGCCAGGGAAAGCAAATGTGATGGCTGATGCCTTAAGTCGCAAGACTATGGCAAGTCTTAGAGTTTCTCCTTTGTCCATGGTACATGAATTGAAAGCACAGCATGCCACTTTAGAGATTGATGAAGAGGGACAGACAGTAGTTGCATGGCATGTACAGCCAGTGTTGATTGATCAAATCAGAATGGCTGCTCAGAATGATGAAAAATAATAGAAGCTACTACAAGAAGTCCAGCAGGGCAAGAAACCTGAATTCTTTGTGAGAGATGATGGTTTATTGCTACATCAGGGCAGAATGTGCGTTCCTAGTGATGTGGAATTGAGACAAATCATTATGAAGGAAGCACATGAGTCTCCTTTTGCTATGCACCCTGGTGGAACTAAAATGTACAGAGGGCTAAAAGAGCATTACTGGTGGATGGGTATGAGAGGGATATAGCTGAATTTGTTTCCAAATGTCTAACTTGTCAGCAAGTAAAGACAGAACATCAAGTTCCAGCTGGTTTGTTACATCTTTTGCTACTACCAGAGTGGAAATGGGAACGGATAACCATGGATTTTATTACGGGACTTTCGAGGACACAGAATAGTCATGATGCAGTATGGGTTATTATTGATAGACTGATCAAGTCTGCTCACTTTATGCCAGTTCGGATGGACTATAGCCTGGAATGATTGGCCAGATTGTACATATATGAAATTGTAAAATTGCATGGAGTGCCAGTATCAATTGTATCTGACAGAGATCCTAGGTTCACTTCTAGATTCTGGGGTAGTCTTCAGAGAGCCCTAGGAACTAGATTGAACTTCAGCACAACATTCCACTCACAGACAGATGGCCAGTCTAAAAGAGTAATTCAGATATTGGAGGATATGCTACGGGCTTATGTGATTGAATTTGAAGGTAGTTGGGATACACACTTGCCTTTGATTGAGTTTGCTTATAACAACAGCTACCAATCAAGCATTGAGATGCCTCCATATGAAGCTTTGTATGGCAGAAAGTGCAGAACTCCCCTATGTTGGGATGAAGTTGGTGAAAGAAAGATGATTGGGCCAGAAATTATTCAGTAGACAGAGGAAAAGATCAGATTGATCAGAGATCGACTCAAGGCTGCATCAGACCGTCAGAAGTCCTATGTTGATCTGAAGAGAAGAGACATTGAATATGCAGTGGCTGATAAAGTATTTCTCAAAGTTTCTCCTTGGAAGAGGATTATGAGATTTGGCAGAAAGGGAAAACTGAGTCCTCGTTTTATCGGACCATATGAGGTTTTGGAAAGAGTGGGTCCTTTGGCATATCGGTTGGCATTACCTTCGGAGCTAGAAAAGATACACAGTGTCTTTCATGTGTTCATGTTAAGGAGGTACAGATCTAAACCATCTCATGTACTATCAGTTGAAGAGATTGAGGTAAATCCAGACCTCTCATATGACGAAGAACCCATGGAAATTTTGGCATATGAGGTGAAGCAGCTGAGGAACAAACAGATACACCTAGTTAAAGTGCTGTGGAACCATCATTCAGGCTAGGAAGCTACTTGGGAACGTGAAGAGGATATGAGGAGACAGCACCCACAGCTGTTCAGAAACTGATGCCAGGTAAAATTTCGAAATGAAATTTATTTTAAGGGGGTGAGAATTGTAACACCCCTATGTTCGGTAGTGCGTTCTACTATTCCAGTGACCAGTATTGTCCGGACAGCTAGGATGCCTAAAACTACACTTAGATATGAGTAAAGATACATAAAATAATGAAATACAAGAAAAGAAAATACAAGAAAAATAAAGGAAAAATAATAGCAATGAAATGTAACCAAGTTAAATGAGCCGAGAACCCTAGCGATGGGTGACCGAACAGGGAAGTTGCAGCATGGACCGTTGACAAGCCCTGGACCGCGGGGAACCCTGTAAAATATTTTTGGGACTTAAATAAAGACCTATTGAAGTATAAATATCATTAGAAATATCAAAGAAAAATTAATTTATTAGTACAAAGAAAAGTGAGAAATTGAGAAAACGGACAAAACTCGGTGTTACTAAAAAATCGGGAATGTAACCCAAACAGGGGCATTGTGGTCATTTGACACCCCAAGTTGTCTTTTGACCTAAATGTTCATTAAAAATATATAATATTATACTTGAAAAATGTCATGAAAAATTAAATTGGTGGTACCTTATGTAAATAACAAAAATTGGGAGTTAAATGTGGGAATTTGGAAATTTAAGATTAAATAAACATTAAACATTACATAGTGCTCCACTAACTCACCTAAGTGGACCACTACCTCTTTATTTGGACAGCAGATCATCTTCTTCCTCACTTCTCCAAGAACCAGCTGAATTGCTCCCAAGAAGAACCTCCATGGCCGCATGGTTTTGGAGCTTCATGCAAGCATGATCCAAGCTTCTTTCCTTGCACTTTCCTTCATTAAAAGTTATCCATACACCTTGGGAAGTAGATAGGCAGCAAGAAGACCAAGTTATGGAGGTTTTGAAGAGTTTCCAAAGTGGTAAGTAGGTATTTTTGATGCTTGCTTCATTAAAGTTTGTGTGGATGTTATGGGTACTTGGATTGTGGAAAGATTTTTGGAGTTTGATGTGTTAAGGGAGATGTCTATTTTTGGCAGCCATGGAAACTCCATAAAAGCAGTTTATCCTTGCTTGTAAATGGTAGATTAAAGGGTTGATTAAGTGTTTATATGTGTAGGAATAAATTGGGTGATGTATATTAGATGTATATGTGAATGTACACTTAACTTTGGAAGCTTGGAAAGCTAATTGATGAAGACTACAATTCAACAACTTGAAGTGTGAACCCAAAAAAATGTTATTTCATGGTTTGGTTTATGGAATATTATTGTTGAATTGTGGCACTTGTTATGGCAGCTTGTGTATGTGTATGAGGGTTTGAGTTTGGACATGTAAATGAGCTAGGTTATGTAGTTAAATTGTGTGTAATTTGGACTTGGTAAATTCTGTACTATAAGGTGCATATTGAGTGTGATTACAAGCTACCAAAATGACCAACAATGTGAAGTAAAATGTGTTTAGGTTATGGCACAAAATAGAAATGGCATGAATGTGTAATTTGGTAAGTGTTAAATGCATCCTTTGATTAGTGATGGACAATGTGCAATAGGGCAGTGTGTATTTTGGCCTAGAACCTTAAGTGTGTGACTCTAATTGGTATGAGATCAATTGGAGGTGAAACAAGGCACAAAAAGTGCCAACTTTCATGAAGGAAGCTTACCAAAATTCTGCTTGGAAGGTAACTTGAAAAATGACCAAATCCAGATTAGTGCATTTAAGGCCTGAAAATTGACCATTTGGGCAGTAGTTAGTATTTTGGCCATAACTCACTCAAAACAAGACCAATTAACCTGAAATTTTTACCATGAATATTTAAGACATATATCTACAAGTCTTATGAAGACACCAAACCCCAAAAATGACCATAAGTAAGTCAAATAGCTTGCACAAGTTCGGGTCCAAAAACTGGCCGAACCTAAAATGACTTAAAATGACCTAAAGTGACCAATTTTGATGCATTTTGATGAGCAATAGTAAAATGACCATAACTTGGCCTAGTAAACTCAGAATGACCTGAAATTTTGCCTCGCATGCAATAAGACATAGATCTACAAGTTTGTACTTTTGACCGAAACTTGAAAACTGAGGGAACTAGGTCATCCGGTTAGGTCAAATTAGTATACCGAAATCCGGCAAATTGCAATAAAACGCAATATATATGGAAATAAATTGGGTAACATATACCAACCCTAAAAGACTATAAAATGTGACATATTGGCAATATTGAAACCTAGTTCACCTAGACTGCATCGAGGGTCAACATCTTAGGTTGACTAAGGAAATAATAGAATTCAATGAATTAATTATTAAGCATTATCGTTAGAGACAGTTTAAATGAGCACTGAAACACTTCAAATTGTGTTTCTCAGTTAGAAAAGACTCAGAGAAGGGGAAGGAAACACTGAGTTAGAGCTAAGAGACAGTTATCAGAGGTTTGTGCACAACATTTATTTCTTTTGAATTTTTTAATTGAAATAAATTATGACTATTTATATTTTATTGTTTTAAATTGTGGAAATGTGTTTGAATGGATACTTATTGCTTGAAAAGCATTGTAAATGGTTTGAAACCACAGCTATCATGTATATTGATTGAATTCCTCCCTAGCTTGTCTAGTGGGACGAATTGAATTCCCTCTCTGGCTGAAGTGTTGAGGTGTGTGCCTGTTGAGGACAAATAGAATAGCTAGCTATGTTATTTCTTATTAGCCATCGGCTTTTGAGACAAATTGAATACCTCATTAGCCATCAGCTTTTGGGACGAATTGAACTTTGGAATATGATTAAGCTGTGTGTGATTTATTGATATGTATTGTGAGATTGTGAAATAGAGTTTAAATTCTTATTGACATTTACTGTCTTTTGAATTTAACCATGTTTTGATTTGTTGAGATTCATTGTGATATTGTGAAATGGAGTTTAAATTCTTATCAACATTCACTGTCTTTTGAATTTAACCATGTTTTTATTTATTGAGATTCATTGTGAAATTGTGAAATGGAGTTTAAATTCTTATTGACATTCACTGTCTTTTGAATTTAATCATGTTTTGATTTATTAAGATTCATTGTGATATTGTGAAATGGAGTTTAGATTCTTATTGACATTCACTGTCTTTGAATTTAACTATGGTTTTAAGTATCCACTATTTGTATGAACTATGGTTTTAAGTATCATTTGTGATTTAAAGTTGTATTTAGTTAATGTTGTGCACCACTGAGATATTATCTTAGCGATAGCTTTTCATTGCTGTCGCAGGTAGATAAACTGACAGGGCAGCAGACTAGGCTGCTAGGGCAACACTGAGAGATCATCGAGTATATTGAGTATACCGTATTTTGCATTTTTTTATTGTAATGTATGTTCACTATATGTATATAGTGTTTTTAGTTTTGAGCACTTCTAAACTAAAATTGTACATTGAAGTTGTAAAATAAATTGTGAATTATTTTGGCTTGTAAAATTTATACTATATTTCTTTTATCTCAATCTTGGAAATATTGAAAAATTATTGTGGATTTGAGTTAAGAAACATATTGTGTTGATTAAATGTTGGAGTTTGAGATTGAGAAATATATTTGAAGTGCTTTTTGTAGGTTTTTGAAGAACTATTTTATTCCAAAATACAGATGGCACTCCACCAAAATTTTTACAGAAATTACTAATAATTCAAATGTGTTAGCTGTTTCACTTCAGTTCAAAAAAATTTTAACACCTGTAATTAGTGCTCACCACTGTAAAAAGAAGTAAGAAAGTTTTAAAATCCCTTGTAGTGTATTTAATGGGTTATCAATAGACGAAGTTGGTAATTCATTAGGTATACTACGGGATCATGTTGTGCCTTACAGAGGGGTAGGGTGTGAAAGTCAACCTAAGATGTTGACCCTTGATGCACTCTAAGTGAGTCAATTCCAATGTTACCAATATGTCACATTTTATAGCCCTTTAGTGTTGGTATATGTTACCAAATTCATTTTCAAGTGTATTGCATTTTATTGCAATTTACCGAATTTTGGTGTACTATTTTGACCTAGCCGGACGACCAAGTTCCCTCGGTTTTCGGGTTTCGGTCCAAACTACAAAGTCGTAGGTCTATGCCTTATTGCATGCGGGGAAAAATTTCAGGTCATTTTGAGTTGTGTAGACCAAGTTATGGTCAATTTACCAATGCTAGATAGAATGCACCAAAATGGTAACTTTAGGTCACTTTTGGTTCGCCCAGTTTTGGTACCTGAACTTATGCAAGATATTTGGCTTGGTTCTGGCCATTTCTGGGCTTTGGTGTCTTCATAAGAATTGTAGATATATGTCTAAACTATTCATGGTAAAATTTCAGGTCAATTGGACCTGTTTTCAGTGAGTTATGGCCAAAACACTAACTGCTGCCCAAATGGTCAATTTTCAGGCTTTCAAGTCACTAATCCGGATTTGGTCATTTTTAAGGTCAGTTTCTAGGCAGAATTTTGGCAACATTTCTACATGAAAGTTGGCCTATTTGGTATCTAGTTTCACCTCCCATTGGCCTCATACCAATTGGGTTCACAATTTTGTACTTATAACCTAATTTAGGTACTGCCAACAACACACGACCTGCACAAGACAATTACACTTCCAATTTGACATTCCTTCTCCACCTCATGACTTTATTATTCATTCATAGAATTTCTACAAATACTAAACACAATTCCAACAAACATTTTGGGCAAAACACTCAAGTGTTCAATGCACACAATACACCATTAATATTCAACATGTAAGCCAACCCAAATTTAGTATACATACTCACTAAATTGTCACATACACTCCCATAACAAATACACACATACTGCCCTCAATTCATACTGCCCTCAATTCAACTCCATCATATTTCATGAATAATTTTTATCAATTCACATGCAAATTCAAGGGTTTACAAGATGCCAACCATGGCAGTTTGCCAAGGCTTCCATAATTACTTCCAAAACTCTAAATTCAATTATTCAATCACACATACAAGAGGATTAAATTGCTAGCACTTCAAATTAACTCAACCAACACTAATTCCCATCAATTCCTACCAATTTAATGTAAGAAAAACTCAAGCAAGCTCACCTCCCATAGCTGCCTAAAATGGGCAGATTACAAACTCAACAATTTCTTTCAAAATTTTCAACCAAAATACTCCCCATAACCTCAAAACAAACTTTAGTTAAGTAAGGGAAGAAAATAAGCACTTACCTCTTATTGGAGCTTGCTAAAACTTCTTCAAATCCTTTCCTTTTTACTCCCAATATGCTGCCCAAGAAGTGTAGTTTAACTTTAGTGAAGGAAGATGGGTGAAACCATGGCTTGATCCCTATGAAGGGAGCTTTGCATGAATGGCCATCTATGGTGAATTTGGGAGAAGAAATCGGTTCGGCAATGTTATGGAAATGAAGAAAAAGATGCTGAATGGTTAATAAACATGGCCATTTGAGTATTTAAATATCCCATAGTGCTCCACTTATGTGAATTTAATTATTTAAATAATTAACTTTGATTAATTATAAGTCCACCCTTTAATTTCTCTCTAATTCCACTTCATTCCAATTTCAAATTTTCATGGAATTTTCAAAATTCAACACTACTTATTTTTAATGGACATTTAGGTCAAAAGCCAACTCTAGGTCTCAAAATGACCAAAATGCCCCTTTTCGGGTTGTATTTCCAATTTTTCGGTAACACCGATTTTTGTCGATTTATCAATTTTTCATTTTTCTTTGTACTAATTATTTAATTTTTCTTTGACATTTCTAATATAATTTATTTTTCAATAGATGTTTATTTAAGTCCCAAAAATATTTTCTAGGGTTCCCCACGGTCCAAGGCTAGTCAACGGCCCACGCCGCAACTTCCCAGTGCGGTCACCCATCGCTGCGGTGCTAGCTCGTTTAACTTAGTTTTATTTCATTGCTATTATTTTTCCTTTGTTTTTCTTGTATTTTCCTTTCTTGTATTTCATTATTTTATGTCTCCTCACTAACTTTTAAATGTAGTTCTAGGCATTCTAGCTGTCCGGACAACACTAGTCACTAGAATAGTAGAACGCATTACCGAACATAGGGGTGTTACAGAAGCTTGCAGTAATGAGATGTTAGATTCTGGATTGGCAATGGCTCAACTGCTAAAGCCTTAGCTATAGGATCTAAATCTTTATACATGTGTGGACATGTTTTGTATGTAAATAAGGTTATGCATGTACCTAATGCCTTTTAAGAACATCATTTCTATATCTAGTTTGACTAGAAATGGTTATGAACTTTAGTTCATAAATGATATTTGAAATATTTATTTTGAAAATAAATATGTTAGTTTGGGTTATATGCATGTTGGACTTTATTATCTAGAAAATAATGTTAAATACAAATCTAATGAAAGCAATTTAAAAGAATGCAATACCATGATGAAAATCAACTCAAGTTCAAAATATATTTGGCACTTAAGGTTAGGTCATGTTGCAGAAGATAGGATTGCAAAGCTGGGGAAAATGAGGATTTTATCCTCATTGGGTTTTGGACCTACTCCAACTTGTGAATCCTGCCTTCAGGGCAAAATGACTAGATCGCCCTTTCTTAAGACAAGGACTAAGGGCTAAAAATATTTTGGACCTAATACATAGTGATGTATGTGGTCCATTTAAAGAAATGGCTAGAGGTGGTTTTCATTATTTTATTACCTTTACTGATGATAAATCAAGGTTTGGGTATTTGTATTTGATGAAATACAAACATGAATCCTTTGAAAAGTTTAAAGAATTTAAATCTGAAGTAGAAAATCAAACAGGAAAAAGTATTAAAACTCTTCGATCAGATCATGGAGGTGAATACTTGAGTATTGAATTTGATGAATACATGAAAGAGCATGGCATTGTTTCACAGCTGACTCCTCCAGGAACACCACAACTGAATGGTGTATCTGAAAGGAGAAATCGTACCTTATGGTACGTATTATGATGAGCTATACTGATATGACAATCTCCTTTTGGGGATTTGCATTAGAATCAGCTTTGTATATTCTGAATAGGATTCCATTAAAATCAGTATCTTCCACACCTTATGAGATATGGCATGAAAGAAAACCAAGTCTTAAGCATGTTAAGATTTGGGGTCGTCCAGCTTGTATCAAAAAGTTGAACACTGATAAATTGGAAACCAGATCAGAAAAAGGTCGATTTGTTAGATATCCAAAAAGATAGTTTTAGATATTATTTTTATTTGCCTACATTTCTAGAATAACAGTTTGTTCAAGAAAGAGGCAAAGGAAGGTAAATAGAGTTAGAATTGGAGAATTCTGATTAACCAACAGATCAAATGGATATAGATCCATTTAGTCAACCTACACCTATTGATGAAACATCTACAGCTGTTCCTCGTAGAACAACTAGGGTATCTCACCCACCAATGAGATATGGTTTCCTTCATGAAGAAGAACAAGTTGTCTACTCATGAAGAAGTTGATCATGGAGATGATCCACTTACCTATGAAGAAGCTATATCAGATATAGACTCTTCAAAATGGATTGATGCTATGAAATCTGAAATTGATTCCATGTAGAAGAATCAAGTTTGGGATCTTGTTGACCCACTTGAAGGTATTGTACCTATAGGGAACAAATGGGTTTTTTCAAGAAGAAAATTGGTTCTGATGGAAAGGTAGAGACCTATAAGGCAAGGCTAGTAGTGAAAGGGTTTCGTCAAAGGCAAGGAATCGACTATGAGCAGACTTTCTCGCCTGTTGCCATGCTTAAATCAATTACGATTCTATTAGCAATAGCTGCATAATTTGAATCCCAAGATGGTTCCAAAGTGCGCAAGCTAAAGCGATCTATTTATGGGTTAAAACAATCTTCGAGGAGTTGCAACATCCGTTTTCATGAAGCCATTAAGTCATTTGGTTTTATAAAAAATGACGATGAGCCATGTGTATATAAGAAGGTTAGTGACAGTGTTATCACTTTCCATGTCTTATATGTGGATAATATTCTGTTAATGGGTAATGACACAGGTATGTTGACAACTGTAAAGGTATGGTTGTCAAATACATTCTCCATGAAAGACTTAGGGGAGGCAACCTATATTCTTGGGATTCGCATCTATAGGGATAGAGCGAAAAGAATAAATGGTTTATCCCAAAGTCTATACTTGGAAAAGGAGTTAAAGAGGTTTAACATGCTTGATTCCAAGAGAGAATTGTTACCAATGAGACATGGTATCCACCTTTCTAAAGAGATGTCTCCAAAGACACCTGAAGAAAGAGATAAAATGGCCAGGATTGCATATGCTTCGACTATTAGAAGTTTGATGTATGCAATATTATATACTAGGCTGGATATCGCATATGCTATTAGTTTGACTAGCAGGTATCAATCCAATCTGGGTTTGGAACACTGGATAGTTGTTAAGAATATCCTTAAGTACTTGAGAAGAACTAGGGATTTATTCTTGATATATGGAGGTGGTGACTTGCAATTGGATGATTATACAGATTCTGATTTCCAATGAGATATCGATGATAGAAAGTCTACCTCTAGGTTTGGGTTCATTTGTAATAGAGGTTCAGTTAGTTGGAAGAGTTCCAAACAGAGTACGACTGCAGATTCCACTACAGAGGTAGAGTTTATTGCTGCATCAGATGCTGCAAAAGAAGCTGTTTGGATATAAAGAACCCCGGTCTCACCAGAAATCCAAACACATAGAAAGGCGCTACCATATTATCAGAGAGATAGTTGGGCAAGTAGATATAGCCATGCAGAAAATAGCATTCGCTGAAATATCCAGCTGATTCATTCACTAAGCCTTTATCACAAGCTCAGTTAGAACAACATCTTGAGAAGATGGGTCTAAGGTATTGTAATAAATGGCTCTAGTGATAGTGGGAGATTGTTAGTAGTATGCCCTAGAGCATATCATTTATTATGTCTCTTGCTCATGTTTTATTAATAAAAGGCATTTTCAATTTTCCGTTTACATAATATATTTATGTGTAATAGAAAAGGTCCATTGATATTTTGTTAGAAATTATATTCTTAAGTTGTTAAGAATATAAGTGAGAGTATTTCTAGTACAAAGTATCATAAATAGGTTCACAATCGAGGATACTTCACAATAAGGACATGACTTATCCAGAAAGATTGTAATCATGTTTGTTCCTAAGTTATTTATATGAGATGTAAATAAGATGGAATGGTGAGTCTCATGTCATATAACAAACATGATAGGCACTTATACATGATAAGTAGGTCAAACCATTGACATTTATGACAAGCACATAGAGTTTACTCTTGTCAATGTATTGTCATAAATCATATCAGTGCATATAATCTTTAGAACTGAGATAGCACAATTATCTTGTATATAGGTGGTTTGAGTTTGATACTGCTTTCATACTTGTACTGTGTATGGGTATATGGGCATGTGTTGGCTCCTACTAGTTATATATGGAGGTAGGTGTTGATCAAGATGGAATCTGTTCCTCTAAGTAAATAGGGATAAAATCCTATGTTCATTTAATTATTCTTGATGTTTCAAGTTCCTGGCCAGGACAGATAGATTTATTCAGAAAAGAGTTTCTGATGAGAAAATCTTTTAATCAAGAACTGGAATTAAAAGAAAACATAATATTCATAGCAAATGGGATTTGACATAAACCATGACTCCAGCTCGAATTGGGATTTTGTAACAGAGAGATTTTAGTGCATGGTAACATATGATTATAGGTTCATTTAAGGTAAACCTTATTACTAATTGGGTGGCCATGGCATGCTATGCTAAGTATGAACCATGGTCTATGAGGTGCATAAAATGATTTAGAGAAATCATTTATGGTAAGAAAGAGTTCTGATGATATTAAGAGCTGATATCATGTCTCATTGTCAATTAGTGATGAGCCTAGTAAGTCACACACATACACAAGTAATTTTCAAATTAAATATGATTTAATTAATTATTTATTTATTTTAATTAATTAATTAATTAGGTTTGGTTTGTAAGTAGATTGCAAAGTCCCTAGCATGGCTTGAAACCAAATCTAGGTTATTGGATGTATAGCATAAGTTAAATTTATATTTAAAGTGTTTGAATATGAATTTAATTAATGAGAAATTAATTAATGGAGATTAATTAATTAATTTATATTTGATATAAATTGATTAGAAGAAGAAAAATAAATATTTTGGGATGAGAACTCAAAATTAAGACACAGGGGTATTTTGGTCATTTCACAGGGTGCCATGTGGCACCATGAGATGGTGACACATGGCACTACACATAAGCTTGCCATATTTAGTTTAATCATGTAAGATGATCAAAGTCAAGACTAAATATAGGTTTGACACTTGGCACAATGTGATTGGGTCAATTAAAACCTAGAGCCAATTAGAAGGTGACTTGTGGCAAGGGTTTTAAGTGATGACCTAGCTATATAAGTGTTGTTATGAAAGACTAAAATGTGTGGGCTGCTATTCTCTCTTTGTGCCACCACCCTTGGCTTCCCTTTTCCCTTTTCTTCTTCATCTCTCATCAATTCAAAGAGATTAGCAAACAATCTCTTAAATTAAAAATACTAGAAATTATTTCTAGTGGCCTGTTTACATCTATAATCTCTCAAAAGGCAAAACTTGATTTTCTAATTCATAGAAAAAAGCTTTAGAAGCTATTCAAGGGCTTCCATAGGTGATCTTGGTGTGGACAAGCTAGAGGGACAACATCTGGTGTCCTAAAGACGCATCCCAATGGTGCCAAACACACTGCAGTGCATCAAAAGGTTAGTGCACTTATTCTTAATCTAATCTAGGATTTTAATGGATTAATCTGTTAATTCTAAAATCTTAAATGTCAAATGTAGATCCAAAAATATATTAAAAAAGTTTTAATATGCTGTTTATCATTGAAATCAAAGAGATAAAAATAAATCTTGCATGATGCATGTGACCCTAAATGAAAAATTTTAAATTTCAATGATCTAAACTTGTGTTTTTCATGCTTCTGCTCCTTCAATTGGTATCAGAGCCACTATATTTGCCATTTAGATTGTTGTTTATATGATTTAATTATGTGGTCTGATCATGAGATGATAGATCCATTGCTGGTTGCAAAGAAAGGTGGCGGCTTGGTGATGAACACCATTGGTGTGCACACTTTGTGGTCACCAATGGTGTGCACAAGGTTTGGGTTTTTAATTTACAATTGTTATATAATATAAAAGCTCATCCTATGTCTAATTAAACTTTTTAATTAGAGTTTTAAAACACACAATTAAATTTTGATTCAAATCTAAATTTTAAAAGTTGTTTGAATGTGATTCAAATCTGAAATTTTAAAGCTGTTTGAATGTGATTTAAATCTGAATTTTTGAAGTTGTTTGAATGTGATTCAAATTTGAATTTTGAATTTGTTTGAATGTGATTCAAATCTGAATTTTTAAATTTGTTTGAATGTGATTCAAATCTGAATTTTTAAATTTGTTTGAATGAGATTCGAATCTGAATTTTTAAATTTGTTTAAATCATATTCAAATCTGGATTTTTAAGTTGAATATGAGATATTTAATTTAATTTAAGTATGTATGTTTTATTTAATTGTTAAATAGTGATATGCATGATGGATGATCATGGACTATAAAAGACCAATGTGATTGGATTTATTTCTTTTATGTTTCTTTGGGTTGTAAATTTATTAATTTGTTTTAATTTATTTTGGGCATGTATTATTAAGGTTATAATAATTTTTGGGTTGTAATTTCATTTATTTAGTTCTTGTAAGTTCGCCTTGGTATGCCAAGGATTACAATGTAATTGGATTGCAAGAAGAACAAAGAGGTCAAGAGCATTGGTGGGAGCAGTGGGAGAAATTCAATATCAAGTGTTGATTATGTACTCCTTCAGCAACTCTTGTAATATGAATGAATGAAATGCACCTAGGAATGCCCTGATTCAATTCTTAGTGGCTCAGAATTGAATCTCTTAGAAAAGTCCATGATCATACCATATTTATTTATTGTCCATGAATGCATAAGATGTATGGGAATGTATGCAAGTATATGATATATGCATGCTAATTGGATAATGTGCAAAGTGAGACCTTAGTAGTAATTAGGATGACCATAAAATCTTCCAAACAAATAATTAAGTTAGAAATTTTATAATTAAAGTAATTATAACATGGGCCCTCCATTGAGGCAATTATTTTAAGAAATTTTAAATACTTGCATAAGATGCAATTAATTTAAGAGATTTTCTTAAGAATAATTGTTAAGCATGAGATGTTGTAAATATGTAAATGGTTTGGTGGCTAATATTAGATATACCTGAGGACATTAAAATTATTTGCATAATTACTGGCTCAATGGGATCAACTTAACTAATGCAAGATAAGTCAATAATGGATGTACCTGGGATTTTGAGCATTAGGGGCTAGGTAAAGGATTGAACCTCACATGAGATATGATGGGCAATGAGTTGCTCACTTATAGTTTATTGTAATTCCAATAATGGATGTACCTGAGGATGATCAATAGAATTATAAGAATTTAATCACCCACTAGAAATCCATCCAACTAGGATTTCCGTTTTCTACTTTGGAAGTGTAGGATTAGCTAAGTTAGTGGGAGGACTAATTTGATTAAAAGACCATAATCATTTTGGTTAATTACATGATACATTTACTAATTAATCTAGTTATTTTCTGCAGTTAATTTTCTGATAATAATGAGCACAAAACAACCACCACCATCCAATATCCTTGCAAGCATACTTGATCGTAATTGGTTGACAGGACCTAATTTATCTAATTGGCTAAGAAATTTGAAACTTGTCCTGAACCTTGAACATATGGGATCTGTTCTAGACTCAAATGTTCCTGGTCCCTTACCTCCAGAGGCCACTCAAGAGGAACATGAAACTTTGGACAAGTAGAAGGAGCATGATATGAGAGCTAAGTGTTACATGCTTGCTTCCATGAGTAATGAGTTACAGAAGCAGCATGAGAACATGTAGAGTGTGAGTGAGATCATCCTTCACCTACAAGAGTTGTATGGTGAGCACAGCAGGAATGCTAGGTATGAGATATCTAGGCAGCTGTTCCACATGAGGATGTATAAGGGACAGAATGTTGGGGATCATGTCCACAAGATGATTCGGCTGATTGAGCAGCTGGAACATCTTGACTTTAACATGGATTTCCAACTACAGACGGATTTGATCCTTCAGTCCCTTCCTGAGTCTTTTGGGAATTTTGTGACAAATTTCCATATGACTAAGCAGAAATGCACCTTGGCTTATTTACTCAACATGTTGGGGATTGCCCAAAAGAATATGCCGAGCAATAAAGAAGAAGAGGTAGCCTTGATTGCATCTTCTTCTACTGGAAAATCCAACAAGAAGAAGGGCAATTAGAAAAAAGAAACCTCAAGTTCCAGGATCTTCTAAGAAGATAGCCAAACAGAAAAACAAAGATCAAAGCTGACAAAGGCAAAGGAAAGTGTTTCCACTGCCAGCAAGATGGGCACTGGAAAGGGAACTGCCCAGAGTATAGCAATCTAAAAGAATGCAATGCCATGATGAAAATCAGCTCAAGTTCAAAATATATTTGGCACTTAAGATTAGGTCATGTTGCAGATGATAGGATTGCAAAACTGGAGAAAATGGGGATTTTATCCTCATTGGGCTCTGAGCCTAC